>NW_028245946.1:600000-1154671 GCF_964263255.1 Lissotriton vulgaris
GAAACAAAGGACTGTTCATTTGAGAGGTGCATGTTTCAATCACCCCCGGTATTCAAGTTGATCTAAGATCTCCCTGACTTGTTTTTTAGCTTCTTGCTTAATGGGATACTGCCTTAGGGCAGTTGGTTCATTTTTTAACTGGATTTTGTGAGGAGGTGAGTCCTCATCCCATCCTACATGATTTTTATATAACGCCGGTGCCTGGGCTACTGCCCATTTCCTAGCATAAGTATATTTTTTGTGAATCGGAATGTGATTCTAGAAGGCAGGCATAATCATTTTTTCGCCACGAGGGCACTCCCTGACAAACTCTGGGGGCCAATCTTTTTCAGCTAACAGAATATCATAGCCTTTTGAGAGTTTATCCCAAAATAGACCCTTTATTTTCCTAGTCTTATCACCCTCTATACGCAATGTTATTTCGTATATCTTATGGGGTTAACTAAGTCTGGTGTTGGCAGTTTCAACCTGAATGTATTCATTCGTGTCCACTGTCTCCAGATGACTCATCAAGATCTTGCGGGCTATACTGATTTCTGCTGCACTGTCTAACATTGTCTGTGCCCACTCCCCGTTTTTCAACTGTGTCCTCAGTATTCTCGGCATGGTTGATTACTCTAATACTGGCTACCTTCTTTTTTGGAAATTGAGATTTTTTACTCTGAGCAGGTTCCTTGTCTTTGGACTTGGTGTGCTCTCCTGGGTCTGACCGTCCTCTTCTTTCCGATTTCTGCGAAAAAGATCGAGAGGGACGTGTATCAATACTTTGATATCTATCAGGCTTCTTCAAATTATCCCTATTTCTAAGGTTATATCTTTTCTCAGAGGGCTCCCTCTGGGGAGACTGGTGTTCTCGAGTCGGAGTTCTTTCCCTCCGTCGAGGAGACCTTCCTCTGGACTGGAAAACTTTTTCCTTGGGAGTGGATTGTTTATTTCCATCCCAGCTCTTTTTAGGAGTGTTTGAATTATTTTTAATAAATGATTTTTCAGGATTTTCGAGCAGTTGGGGCTTTACTGGCTTCCCACCCAAGCTGTCTCTACCTAATTCTTCATAGCATTTCTCTATGATTCTGGCAAGCTCGATCGGTTGATCTGTTATATCTGTTTCCTTCAACTTCTGGCGGATCGCCACAGATGCTGCTTCTCGTTTTATGTTGGCTAATAATATAGCCAAGACCTGCTTGAAGTCTTTCAGTAATTTCATACCGAGAGTTAAAGCAGGTTCTGAACCGTATTCATTCTGAATCTGTTTTAGCACATCTGGTATTACCGCCATAGACGGAACACCATGTGTTTTTGTGTAAATGGAAGCAAAGACTGTACCCCAAGTGTCACAGTCCTCCACGTGTGGTGCGATTCCCATAGGAAGGCAGATTGTCAAGATTCTGTGTTTCTCGATAGGGGTAGTATCCGGAAATACTGCCTCTATTTGAGTGATTTTCTGCGCTAACCAGAACGGAATTTGTTCCCATTTTACGGGTGTTTTACCAAGACATGACTGTATGTTCTGTGGTGTAATTTTATTAGTGTTCCCCTGATGAGGGGTCAGCTGTGGTACATTAACAGCTGGTTGGACTGTTGCAGTCCGCATTACATATTGGACTAATTGCCTATGTATTTTAATTAATGTTTTTAGCTGTACTGACAGCTCTTCTTTTGACATTTTTACAATGTTCGGATGTGGTGTGTAGCTGGCTAGTACCGGCCACGTTGCTCCTGGTCTACCTAGTGGACCGAGCCTGGTAATATGATCATTATGTTTTAGGGCGCCTTTAAACCAAAGTAAATGTTCTTGGTATTTTAGTGGGATTTCAGTCTCCTCGAAAG
The DNA here is from genome assembly GCF_964263255.1 of Lissotriton vulgaris. NCBI lineage: Eukaryota > Metazoa > Chordata > Amphibia > Caudata > Salamandridae > Lissotriton > Lissotriton vulgaris. The sequence continues at coordinate 601,828 of NW_028245946.1, forward strand.
GAGCGTACTCATCCGGTGGTTTCTCTATTTTGTAATAGTGAAATTCTTTTGTTCTAGCGTTTGCCGCTGGAAGGTTTATCCATGAATAGAATACCTCTGTCTGCCGATATTCGTGTGCCTCTATCACGAAAATCACTGTACCACCTTGTGGTGTCAGTCCGTTTTCTATAAGTTTTAAAGTTATAGATTTTCTTAAATTGACCGGGATAATTATTGCATCCGGTTCAGTCTGTAGGAGACTTGTGTCTTCCTCTATTAGTAGGGTTGCCAATCTAGCTGCTTCCCTTTCTTCTTCACTGTCTGACATTTTATTGTCAGGAAGGTTTTTGCAGAGTAGGGCCTAGATGTATCAAGCCTTTTGCGATTCGTTAAGGCCGAAATTCGCAGAATTTCGGCCTTAAGGAATCGCAAACGGACATTTAGCATCTTTTGGGATGTATCAGAAATTAGCAAAATAAGGAATCGCAAAAAATTGCGATTCCTTATTTTGCTTATGCATTTAAGGAATCGCAATTTTGCGATTCCTTAAATGGCATGTATGAAACTTTCTAAAATTGTCCATGAGACACCCCTGCACCCTTGAAATAATTCTCAAATTGCGATTAGCAAATTGCGAATTCGCAATTTGAGAATTAATGCAGAATTAATGCACAATCATTCGTATGGGCCTCCTGGCCCATAGGAATGCATGGGAAATTATTCCTTATTTGCGAATTCGCAAAATGCGAATTCGCAAATAAAGATAAATAAAGAATCGCAAAAAAATGCAATTTTTTACATACATTCCATTTTGCGAATTCTAAATAGCGATTCGCAAAAAATCGCTATTTAAGATTCGCAAAATGGAATCTTGATACATCTAGGCCTCTGTCTCCAAGGAGACAAAGATTAGGTGTACAATATTTTGGAACACTGTATCCTTCAACGTTGAATAAACCAGAGCTTTACATAGGAATCTCTTCCTACTGAGTTCGGGCGGATTTTAACCTTTCACCCACTCCAGACGTCTATTGGAGTATTTACGGGAGAAAGGGGTCTGTGTGAAAAATGCACGACTGAGTTACTCTAACGTCTTGCGTTAGTTTGTCGCCTTACCAAACAATGGGCGCCATGTAGTGTAGTTCCGATTTTCCCAATAGGCCTTGCGCATTGGAATAACATAAACAGTAGTATCGACGTAGAAGTGCGGATCTTCCAGGCCTCTACTGACTATGCTAAACTTAATTGGGTTTGTTACCAACTAGCTCAGAGGTCACTGAAAACTTTCTTGACTGAATAGGAAGTGATCAGCTTCCCTGGTACAGACAAGAAGGGATTCAGTTTTCCAACAACTGTGCAACATGACAAGTTTGCTCCTCAGATAAGAGTCAATCTCTAGGGTCGTGTGAAACAATAGACAGTTATTTTACTTAGTCAGTGGATGTGCAGTTTACTTTCACAATATGTAGAGAATAAAGAGACAGGCATTTTCAATTAAGGGTAACATTTATTGAACAGTCTTTCTTCTCGTACAAGAGAAATGAATTGCCACAATTGCAAGACTTGTTATTATAAAAGTACGTACAGTAAGATGAGTATTGCGAAATAATACTGTAAAAGCATTGATATGGTTTCTTAGCCATACAATGGTTTAAAATGAATAAAACATATATACATTCATATATACATTAGCTAAAATACTCAACTGGTGCTTCTAACTACGCCTACACCAGTGTACCTGACCTAAGCCTAATAAATGGGAGGGGAGTAAGTAAGTAGCTTTAAGTTAAGTTGGTTTTGCCAAGGTTTGCTTCAAGAATTCTCTTTAAGGGTTTAGTCAACACCATACCTCTGGAATAGAATGATGGAGGTCTGCTATCTACTTCAGGGGGTCGATATCCCAGTCACCCGCAAGGGTAGCCTGGAAACGCCGGAGCTGGATTTCTCTGCAGGAGAAAAGACAGCGTCTCTCTCAGCGCCGAGTAGGAGGAGAAGGGGCAGCGTCCGCGGGCAGCTTGCATCTGCTGGGCTCTTGCAGTGGGATGGCTGTTCGGCTCCTACGTTCACCACACCATTGTTCGCTCGTTAGCAGCGATAGCAGTAGCGATAGCAGCTATGGTATCATCAGCATAACAGCTGCAACTTCAACAGCGAGACAGCGTTTTCTTAAGGCAACGTTGGTAATATTTATACCTGAAAGGTGCCTTGTTTGACGTAAGTTTTTAGACATAAGATGTCAATAAAGATGTCACTAGGAAGTGATCGTCTATCAGTGCTCATTAGAGTTCTATTACTAATCAAAACATAGCAAGCGGGGCTTTCCCAGGCTGCTGAGTTTTTATCTTGTTGAAGAACTCTGAGTGTTAATCTAGGAATCTTAGATAGTAACTTCTGCTATGTCATTGCACTTAATTAGCTGCAAAGGAAGTGGCATAGGAAGCGATTCTGAAATGTGGCTCTGTTCGTGTGAGGCCAGAGACGAGTTTCTGAATATTGCATTTGATCGGTTATGCCAATATAGGGTTATAAGGGGATTATAGCCGTATAGGGGCATAAGGTCACAGTATCGATCAGGGTCCTAGATTAGAACGCTACATCTGTCTGATTCTCCAGAAGAGAAGATCTAAAGTGCCTGCCCAAAAGCTGATTCTTGTTTAAAGAGGGCTGCTGGAATCCCATTTGATTGTTTAAAACTTGGGGCCATATGTATCAAGCCTTTTGCGATTCGTTAAGGCTGAAATTCGCAGAATTTCGACCTTAGCGAATCGCAAACTGCCTTTTTTGCAATTTTGAAATGTATGAAAAAATAGCAAAATAAGGAATCGCAAAAAATGCGATTTCTTATTTTGCTTAAGCATTTAAAGAATCGCAATTTGCGATTCCTTAAATGCTATGTATAAAGCATTTCAAAATTGTAAATTCAGGTTTAGAAATTGCAAATTACCACCAACTTGTAGTTGGTGGTAATTTGCCATTTCTTGTAAATATGCACAATTGTGCATTTGTGAGGGTGGCATAAGACGCACATACATGCCCAGTGGGCATGTATGTGCGCCATATGCACACACATGTAATTTTCAGGGGTGCAGCAGGGTGTCCTTGTGACACTCCTGCACCCTTGGAATAATTCTCAAATAGCGATTAGCAAATTGCGAATTCACAAATTGAGAATTATTTCACAATCCTTTCTATGGGCCTCCTGGCCCATAGAAATGAATGGGAAATTATTCCTTATTTGCGAATTCGCAAATTGCGATTTCGCAAATAAGGAATGATTGGAAATCGCTAAAAAATAGCGATTTTCTACATACAAACCATATTGCGATTTCTAAATAGCTATTCCTTAAAAATCGCTATTTAGAAATCGCAAATGGTGATGATGATACATATGGCCCTTGGTGTTTAATTGTAGTTATATGAGATTGACTGTCTACTTCCTAACGATTTGCTTCAGGTTTGGGAATATTTTTCTTTTGGAGGTCCATTGATCTATACTTGAGCCTGCCGTTGCACTTTCAGGCCCTCTCCCAGTTTGCTGATCAAAATTGATTTTCAAAAGGACTGTCCAGATGTCCAGATGTGCTCTGGGTGTATTACTTTGTTAACCGTGGCCCAACAGTGTGTGCTATTTTTGGCTTGGGAATTGCAAAGGAGTTTTGCCCTAACACTTCTTCTTTGGACCTATTGATGTCCCATTTGAGAGTTTTTTTGCGTGTTTTTCTCCTGGTGTAAATATAATCTGAGGTTCAGGTCTCCAGGATGGTGGCTAAGAGATAAGTGTTTTTTTTATTGATTTTATTTACTGTTTTTAGTTTGATCCACTATGCACTGCGAACCCGTCCATCTACTCAAACATCTTGGGATGGCTTGGATTTGGCTATTAATGCAAAGTAGCTTGATATTTTGGTGGTGAACGTTTCCCATTTGCTGATTCAGCTATCTGTGAGCCTGTTTTCTCCCGGTAGCAAGTATTTTGTGGTTTGAAGAACCTCCCCTGTGTTTACTAGGGATGACTTAAGTTGTTTAATGGTTCATTGTATGATAGGAGTGTGAATCCCCTGGTGGGAGTAGTAACAGTGGTGTGATTGCCTGAAGCAGTACCCCCTGGGGTCAATGGTTAATGCCCCCTTGTCCCCAAGGCAGAACCTGATCGCAAGTTGAAAAAGTGTTCGGGGGGGGAGGGACCAGTTTGTAATCTAGTGTTTAGTATGCAGTATTGGAATAGTATGAGGCTGCTGGTGGAAGTATTCTTTAAATCTGCCATTTAATGCCCTGAGGTTGATATGATCTAGGTCTTCCAGCAAGTGCCTAGCCGTATTGCTTGCTCTGCCATGCAAGCTTCTTTTTTGGTCAGGAATGTTCCAGAGCAGAGACTGTGCCTAAAATATGTAGATTTAGCTCTCCTGAAAGGTTGAGATTCAGAGTGTTCTGCTTGCTTATGGTTGTCAAGAGGTGGTCCACAAGATACCTAGATTCCTGGATTGTTTGTTTTTGATTTAAATAGGCATTAATGAATATCACCTTCTCCTTGTTCCTTTTATGATTTAGGCAGACCTTAATGTGTTTACGGATGTGGAGGAGGAGGGGATTTCCATTGCAGTGGTTATGTTAGTTATTGAAATATAGGTTACCAGTCCACCTGATAAGTGACGATATTGTGATTTCCTAACTGCTTGCATGTGGAAGCAAATAAAACCTTGTAGTTGGCACGGGTCGGCCATTCATGTTTTCTGCAGCAAGACGATGTCAAATGATGTATAATGTGAACTCTGGATCAATTACTTTACTTCTCAGTCCACCGATGCTCCATGCGCAAGGTTGGCTTGCTCTGTCGAGGCGGTCCTTTCTTATGCAGAATTTGTCATTGGGCATCCGTGGACACATTGATGGTTCTGGAGATCCACTTGATATCCGAGTGCATGGGTAAATCCTGTAATTGATGTTGGCTGTAATGGCTGCTATATACCAGTTCTATTGTGTAAGATTGGCCACGCACTCCCTTGAGAACGTAATGGGTGGTTTCTCGATTGCCGCCGATTTTCTTATTATTATTGCTAAGTAGTGGAAGGGGTTGTCCGGTGCTGTGGTAAGACAAAATATTTATTCCCCATTATTGAAATATTTTTCATTCTTTGAGCACTTTATTGACAAGTAGGGTTGATCTCAATGTTGCCTTAATGTTTTCACAAAAGTGTTTCTGTTCTAATAAGACAAGGTTGGTTGTATTAATGTCTCTTTGATCTGGGATGGTTGACAGTAGTTAGAGAATGTTGCCTCTATCAAGGGTGTCACAGTTCCCTTTCAATTTGAACTCTGGTTTGACTCCGGCTACTTTCCTTGGTGGGGTCTTCCCCCTTAAGTACCAACCTGGTGGTTGCAGATTCAGAGGACTGTCAGTGTAACGTGTGGTTCTCCGGTGCCTACAAACCAGTGGCATCTGGAGCTGTTTGTGCCTTCCATCCCAGGCTCCTCCTCCTTGCATTGTCATGCTTAGGTAAGTGGGCAAGGCTAGGATCTGAGTTTACCACCATCATTGTGGTTGGGCTCGTAAAGTTTGACTGTATAAATATTGGGGTAGTATTGACCCTGGCTTTGTCTTTTGTGGCATCCCCGACTGCTGCCAGGTGGCTGTTTACTGCTCTCTCCTGGAGCTAGAATTGCATGGTTGATGACTCGTCATTGCTGTTATTGATGTACTAAGAGAGATATACAAGGCCCCCTGGTACTGATTGGTGTGTCCTCCTTTTGTGTCACCTGTGGAATATTTCCCTTCCAGGGTTGACATGGCCCACTTGGTGGCCTTACTGTCAACTCTAGTGGTTCAATCGATCTCCTGTTTGGAGGCGTCTAATGAAGTGTATCCTGTGTTGTTTCCTGCTCCTGGCTGTCTCCGGAATGGATGGATGAGTGGGTGGATGGGCGAGATCAATTGGCTGACTGCCTAAGAAAAGGTGTAGGAGAAGTTTGGGCTGGAGTGCCTTCCCCTTCTGTAATTTCCCACTGTGCTTTGCCAGTTTCAGGGAGCTTGATGAACTCCTCCGCCTGCTCTTCCACTGTTTGCAAGGATTGCACCGGTAGCACAGAGGGCATAAACTGAGGTAATGGGTGACTGGGTTGAAAGGGGTCCTGGACGCCGTAAATTCTGCTGCTGGAAGAAAATATGACAGAACCTGTGTTCTTAGGAAAAATTGTTTTGAGGAAATTATTGGTTGAAAGAGGTGCATAAAAATACACTTCCTTTCGACCTCCTTGCCTATATTGCTTAGTGTGGACATTTGTATCATTGAAATAGGAGATACTATGGCCGTTGGTGATTACCTTTGATCACATTTATTTCGTTGAGCCTTCATTTTGTGCCCCTCCACTGGTGGAGTGGTGGCTCGCTTGTTCTTTATGACCTGATTGTGTCTGTGGCCTTGGGCCTTGACCGGCCATGACCTCCCTCTTGATGCTAGGTAGTTGGAGGCTGTCTGGCTTGGCCTGAGTTAATGCTGTCTGATAGAAGGCATACAAAGGTCAGCACAGTTGGACGCTGGCTTCTTAGGACCAAGCTGCCAGCTGCCGGCTGACGGTTGTTGGTGGGAGGGTTCTGGGTCTGGCGGTGCAGATGTTGAAAGCTCCTCTCAAGCTGGATGATGTGGGCTTTTGGGCCCAGTGCTGAGCAAGCTAACGTTGATGCTGACGTTGGTGCAGAAAGTTCTTCTCAGCTAGATATATTTTGCGCCGGCACTCCCCCTCTAAGGGGTCAAGAGCACGCCAGATTTAAAAAAAACTGGCAGGGTACGGGTGGATACGCCAGTAAGTAAACTCTGAACAGGGACCTGGTGCTGATGTTCGGGGTGTTCCTGGCTGGTTCTCAGTACTTTTGCTCTTTCTGATTTCTGTCTTCCTTCGTGATATGGAATTGCTGCTGGAGTGACATCAATCTGAAACACTATATCAGGTACATAGATGACGTATGTATAATATGGAATGGGAAACTTGAAACACTTCAAGAGTTCCACCAGTGGCTAAATCGGCAAGATGGAAATTTACAATTCACATTAGAATGTAATAATAAGATCATTAATTTTCTGGATTTGTCCATTCAAAGTGCTGAAGGTACACTTTCCATGAGTTTATACACTAGACCAACGGTGAGGAACACCCTATTGGAATACAATAGTTATCATCCATGTAGTCTCCGGGATAACCTACCTTTTGGCCAGTTTTTACGCATTCGACGTAACTGTACCAAAAAGGGAGGATTATTTTCGTGAAGGCAAAATTCTGCAAACTAAGCTGGTTATGAGATCATATCCTTACAGATTGGTCAAGAAAGCGATGAAACGGGCCTGGTACTACGATTGGGAGGCCTTACTAAATGAAAAAGACAAATCTTGTACTGAATCTTCACAACCTCTAACATGTGTGATGACCTTTGGATCAGAATCCAACCAAATAACGAAAATCATTAAACACAACTGGCACTTGATGAAGAAAGTAGAGCCACATCTAGCCCAGCCCTGCTTCGCTTTCAAAAGAGGGCGAAATTTACGTGATCATCTGGTAAGGGCATACTAAGAACTACCTCCCATTACGATACAGACACAATGGGGCTTACCCCCAATCATAGGACACTATCCCTGTGGCAGCTGTGCTGTGTGTGCCTCAACCAGTGTAACAAAAATCTGTAACTTACATGGGAAGAATATTAAATTGTACCATCATTCAAACGGTCACACTAAAAATGTGATTTACTGCATACAATGCCCTTGTTTTTTGGCATACAACGGACAAACTACTCAAGAGGGTCAAAATCGAATGTTACAACATCAATGTCGTATAAGATGTAATGTACTTACTGCTCCTCTTGTTGAACATTATCAACAAATGTCACATTCACCACAAGAAATTAAATGGTTTGTCCTCGAAGTATTGAAATGTACCAAACGCCATCATAATGTAGATCGTCTACTCACTTTAAAAGAAAACAAGTGGATTTGGAAGTGTAAATCAGTCGAACAAGGACTGAATTCTGTAATTGAATGGCACACTCTGGCTACACTCTGAATTGGGCATTAACATTAATTTGTGTTATACATTAGCATACTGGATTAGGTTTTTGATTGGCAGTTTCCATCATGCCACCGTATAAGCTTTCAAAGTTACTTCATACACCTGGGATTTTGTCCCTGGTTAGTTGTTGGCAGTTTTTCTAACTTTTTCTAATTTTTCTAATTTTTCTAATTTGATGAGATAGTATGTAGGTATAGGAATACACCCGGATAAACACAGAAGTGTATACCTTTCTAAAATGGTGGCCATACTATTTGGTTCCCTAATGCGTTCCTTTAGATTGAGCAAACATGAGGGTAGGACCGGGACTAGACCAACATAGGTTGTGACATCGAAAAAACTATTCAACTTTGGTAGAGAGACATTGTTTTTTAACATTATTTTTAAGATCGAGTGTGATTCAGATAATGTTTTTCACGTTTAAAGATGGCCTCGCTGTTCACAGCATGTCCCACGTGACCTACACCAAGTGGGGTAAAAGGTCGCGTTTTGCCGACATGGCGTACTCGCCTGATTGAAACTGGCAGCGGATGCATACAGAACGGGGAGAACCCAACTTAAAAGTAAGTCGGATTGCAAGTACAGTTCGCGCAGACTATGGAGGTTTATTTAAAGATAGAGTTGGACCGAGCATCATGTAGTTACCTCTTCATATAATCTTCTAATTTACAGGCGATTTAGACGCTATTGTGGAGTCCCGGTGTAAGTACAGTTTTAGACGTTTCACTGCACTTTTGGGTGTGAACTTTGGTCTAATAGAGATAGTCAGACAGGTAAACTTAATTTTACCTCTGTTGACTTTTGCAGATCAAACTAAAGACATTAGTGATCTTTGTAAGTACTGAGAGACATGGCTCCCCTATGGCTTTGATAATAGCGTATAATTTTGGGAAATATTGACACCAGCATGGTGTTATATTATATTCCTTATGTTTGACAGAAAAGAGGAATCTAAAGTGACGTGGAGAATTCCGATATCCGGCTGGAAGTTATTGAGTCAAATACTGAATAACTTAAGATTTAAGATCATTTTAATATAACGGGCTTCAGCACACTTGGCCCATTCTTACTTTTGGGGAATTTAGCGATAACACTTTGGGTGTTGGTCACTTGGTTTGATTTTAAGTGAGTAGATGATACCTCATATGCAGGGAACTTAAGGTTTTCCTTCTTTCTGATTGTAAATATTTGTAGATATTGAAGTGCAACTTGTTCGTCCTGATGATGGTCCCAAGGATTGTATAGACCAACGGGGGACCGAAACGTCGACAGCTAAACACTGTTTCGCGAATATACCAAATCATGGTTTTGACCTCAAAATGGGTTCATTGATTTTCTAAAACCGAATGTGATATATGGTCTCTTTATTAGTCCATGTAAAGTAGCGAAAAGTGTTGTATACTACTGAAAATTAAGTGTTAATATCATAGTAGTATGCATGTTGCCATATTTAAGTTTTAAAGTTGTGAATAAATAACATCACAAAGTGTATTTCCTTGCATTTTGCTGATTTGAGATCACTGTTTGGTGACTGAATTGGATTTACTGAAATATTGTTAAACAAGTCCTGTGAGGACATTGTGTTTTTGCAATTGATAATACCCAGTCCTGATGGGAATATTGGGTGGCTCTGTCTTGTTTATAGAGTGCCCTCCTGACAGCATCAGTCTAGTTCAGAGTGCCAAAGGACTGGCTGCAAGCAGGGCTAAAGGCTGCCTACAAGCCATACCCAGCCTTGTTGGGCCACTTTCGCAGGCCTCCAGAGCCCGTGCTCAGCAGCAACTGGATATGTCTGCCGCGCTTACTCTGGTTTTGGGGGAGAGGTGCCGGCACGATGGCAGAAGATGAAGCCTCAGTGTGAGGGACCAGTTTCTGGTTGGGTTCTCCCAATGCAGTGAGCAGGATTGTGTGGAGAGGGCAAGGGTGAGGAGATGGAGTGAGGGAGGGGACAGTTCTACGGGCTACACCATGCCGCAATATGCCCTGCAGGTGTTGGCCCTGGTGCTGCTGCCCAGGGCAGCCACAATTCCGCAAGCCAGCTGCTCGACTCACCATTTACCTCTCTCTGCTCTGGCCCTGCTTTCACCTGACACCATACGTGTCCCTCTGCCTCTGCGTCTGGGCAGCTTGGATAGCACTTCTGGAGCAGCTCTTCCTCAGTTCCAAGGCCTTATATCTGACCGGACAGATGTTCTTCCTCCACGCTTGCCCAGATTGAGAGACGGGGCTTCAGGGGACAGTCCTTCCTCATGGGCAAAGGACATAGATAGGACCAATCACTGTGTCGCTTCAAATAAAGCCACACAAGGATTGGCCATGGCCACTCCCATGAATATTGTTAGAAACAAACACACAAAGTTTGCTAGAAACAAAAAAGGGCAACGACAATAACAATGTAGACGTGGCCTGAATCTCTGGGGCTTATTTACAAGCCCCTTGCTCCACTTTTGCGTCATTTTTAACATAAGAAAATTGACGTACGGGTGGCGCAAGGGGCTTGTAAATAAGCCCCTCTGTGTTTTACCCTTTCTGATTAAAGCCAATTCTACAGCGCCTAATGATTTTAAACAGGTTCGTATTATTAAAACATTGTTTATTGCTTTGCTACAAGCTCTTAGTCACCTCACAGCCAATCCATGGTGTTCTCAGTAGTGAACAGCATGAGAGCCACATAAGGATTGGTTGGAGCAGGAGAAGCCAGCGCTCTAAGGGAGACTAGATGGCAGCACTGCGTCCCCCCAGCTGCCTATAAAATGCAGGTTCAAGAGGTTGAAGTGTGTATATCGGGCTGGACACAGTAAGAGCCCTGTCCAACCTGGCATGTGCACTGGAATTTGTCCTTAGCCTCAAGCCTGCTAATCAGACAAGCTACACGTATGCCCTGCCCAAACAGTGCCGCCATGGACGAGGTATTTCAAAAACAAACAAGGAACATCATAACCAGCATCTGGCGCCTCAGAGGGGACAGTGGGACAACGCGCTTATGCTCCTTATGAGCAACAGCCGCTGCTTCTCTGACCTTACCAACATGGGAAACACTACCTCTCTTATTTCTTGAAATACCCCATGGGAACTTCTTTTTTGCACACAACTTCTACAGACTCTTTTTCTCTTAAATGCTCCATACCTGCCGTATAATCATTCGTCTCTTCAAACCTATCAGCACCTTTCACTCTCATAGTTGATGCAGCATTCGGAACCAGATACACTTTTAACTCTCAGAGACATGCACTTTCCCCGGAATAAACCTTCCTCTAAAGTATATACAACCTGTAAAGTAGCCCACCACTTTGATGGGTTTACCTCCATACCCTTTTGGTGGGATGTCATGTTTGAACAATGTTACAAAGCAGAGTAGGGGATTAGGGGATGCACTGCCAAGTTGACTGTGTTCTCAACTATTCTGATATCTATCATCTAAAGTTTAGGGTGCGTACCCACATCCTGTTGTGACCCCACAGGAACTGAATACTAAGATAAACAAACAGGGACTGATCCCTGAGTGGGTAGCACTGTGCCGAAAGAGGTTGCCAAACTGAATATAGCACTTTTTCAATCAATTCGTGCTTGTACATCAATAAAACAAGACCATTCTTTTCAAAATTGTATCGATCATACAGTTCATGTATCAATTTTCATAAACTGAAATTCTAAGCATCGATAATATGCTGATTCATGTGGATACCATCTCCACTTCCTTATGCAAAAATTCAAATAACGTTTTAAAAAAAAACAATTCAAAGTGAACACAAGTTTTTATTAACAATAATGATTCAGGAGTGAGCAAGTCAGTAGTAATCAACCCAATGCATTTCGGGACCTCGTGGTCCCATCTTCAGAGGTACATCTAAAAACAAATAAACAACACACTATTGTATAATATGTATGCATGGGATGTTATCTCAACAACCATTTTGTTTAAAAAGTGAACAAATGATCATGCCCAGATTAGTAATTGAGTAGTGTGGGAGTCTAGTGAAAGGATGCTTGAAATTCAATGAATCAATAATTCGGTACGATGTGCAGTAGTGAATGCAGGCCAAGTACAGTATTCAAACTAGAAGCTAAACTAAAGGAATCCGAGGGGCTGGGTGCGTTGGATGTAGTGATCCCGGTGCTCACAGTGCAAATATACTGGATCCGCAACGAAGTCTCATGCGAGAAATAGTGTGTACGAGTATCTGTATAGCAATAACATTGCAGTGACCATGGTAACATACCTGCTTCTGTCAATATCAAAGATTGTCCCTCGAGTGGGTCGTCACGAATCCTGACTCAATAATAAACAAGCTGAAAACATACGTGACAGAAATTAATGCAAACCAGTGACGGAAACGAATGAACGAGACACTAATAAGCATGGGCGGAAAATCCGTTCTGCTCGCGGATTTCGCGGATTTTCGGTAAATTCGCAATCCGCGAGATTCGCAAATTTCCCGCAAAATCCGCAAGCGGAACGGATTGGGTCAAAAGTTCAAGCTGACTTTTGTAAGTCTTTTAGAATGGCGCCGGCAAGCTGCCAGAGCCATTCTAAAATAGTTACAAAAGTCAGCTTCAACAGGAAGCTCTAATAGATAAAGTAAAGCACGTGCTGCTCAAATTCAGTTACACAATCATTAATCACCTCAAACTTGGGGTGATTAATGATTGTGTAACTTAATTTGATCTTCAACTGGAGTACCTGCTTTAATTTATCTATTAGTGCTTCCTGTTGAAGCTATTTCTAGCTATTTTAGAATGGCGCTGGCAGCTTGCCGCCGCCATTCTAAGTAGGGCTGAGGGCAGAAGAGCACAAAAAATGAGTGGGGCAGAGGGCAGAAGGGCACAGAAACGAGTGGTACAGAGGGCAGATGGGCATAAAAAACGAGAATGTGGCAGTGATTAAGCAGGCAAAAAAAACTGCGAAATTGCAAAGCGCCTCGCGAACACGCAAAGCGCCTCACGAACACTCGCGAACACGCAAAAATAAAAAATCCTCAAATTCGAATTTGCGAATTTTGCGGATTGCCAATTCGCAAATCCGCAAATTGCGAATTCGCAAAATTCGCCTATGCTTAGACAGTAATCGGCAAACTGAGGTGAAGGCTTGCCAATTCAAGGTCTGTATATCCCGTGAATACAAATGTGGATAAAAGCCTGAAACGAAAACCGGGAACTCTAAGAAACCAATACCAATGTTAATGTAGCATAAGGGAGGATGGAGGGGAAAACCAAGTGCTTACCTGTAGTAAAAAGGTGCTGCAGATATTCAATACGGATGCCGTTATCTAAAAAAAGTGACAATATGAAAATGTCACATATTAAGTATATTGGGTATTTTGCATAAGGAAGTGGAGATGGTATCCACATAAATCAGCATATTATCAATGCTTTCAATTGATACATGAACTGTATGATCGATACAATTTTGAAAAGAATGGTCTTGTTTTATTGATGTACATACACAAATTGATTGAAAAAGTGCCATATTCACTTATGGCAACCGCTTTAGGCACAGTGCTACCCACTCAGCGATCAGTCCCTGTTTGTTTATCTTAGTGAACAATTTTACTCTCACTTTTAACTCTCCCGCATACATTTGTTTTGGCATCCATGTAATCATTGCACCCGAATTAAGCAACTATTTACTGCCACATTCTCAATTTGCACCTCCTCCATGTAACCTTGTGCATCTTGCCCAGTGAATTGTAGAACTATTTCCTCACAAGCAGGCTTTTCTTACCAACTGAAGCTAATTTACACACATTCGAAAAGTATCCCTTCTTACCACATGCCTTGCACACCTCCTTCCGTCCTTGGCACTCTATTCAGTATGCTATATGCCCAATCACCCCACTTCTAAAGCAATTCCCTTGAACATCTTTGCTGTTTTTGTTTGCTTGAAGCATCAGCATTTTCCTACATTTCCCCACCTGCATCTTGTGACTTTCAATCTTTGAAACTCCTTCTCAATGGCGATCACTACACACTTTCTTGTTCAACACATTCACACAGGCCAGACTTTGCTCATAAGATTTGGAACTGAAACAACCTCAGTAAATGAGAAATCATTTTTTGGCTAAAACTCTCTTGAGCCATGTTCGAAATGGGGGTCTCTAGTAGGCAGAGGTATGCACCTTGTCCAAGCAGGGAGCCTCCTTCTAGTCAGGATAAGCGAGTTACACACCTACATAACCTCTGCTCACCAGTTTGACATGAGCACTCAGGATTATATAGAATTTGTACACACACAGTAACACAATAAAAGCATTACAAATGGACACCACACCAGTTTAGAAAAATAAAGTATTTTTATCGAAACCAAACAAGACCAAAATAAAAACATTCAACAAACACAATTCAAACTTTGACCTTTAAAAGGTTTCAAAAGGTTTCAAGCAATTCCATTCATGGAAGTCTACGGATGCAAAGTTTTTACACAAAGTACCTTAAAGACATCGAAATGCACCAGGCAAAACATCTGCTGAGGAGGGAAGCCTAGAAAAGCACAGCAATGCATCTCAGTTCCTAAGTCATTCATTAGGTTATGGGACAGTTCTGCATCACATTCGGACTGGTAAGGTGGGCCTGCATTGGTGTCGGTGTGTGGCGGTTTATCGGGCTGCTGGCAGGCACTACATCGATTTCTTCAGCCGCACCGGGCTGTGTGTCAGGAATTTCTCCCGCACAGTGGTGCTGCATCACAAAATTCAGCCACAAGAAGGGTGAAGCGTTGTTTTTGTAGATTTCTTCAGTTATTCACAGTTTTATGTAGCAGGAACAAGAAGCAACTTCTCCATTAGGGTTGAGGAGCAACGCCCCCCACCACCACCCTCAAATGAAAACATAATTAAACCCATTTTATTATTGTTTTTTTTTATCTCCTAGACCTGCCCCCAGTCCTCTGATGAGTCTTTTTTGGGTGGGTCCTGGGGATGAAACTGCCGGTGGTGGGTGGTAGTGCACTCCCTTCACTGCACATGAGGGTTTGGCCGGCCGTCTCTAGCCCTAGCTTCGAAGCTGGAGCTGGAGAGAGCAGGCTCAGGCTCCCAGTCTGCCTCAGAGTGCAAGTTGCCAGTGCTCAGGCCCTTCCTAACGCTGCTTTCTTGCACCTTCTGGATTGGCCGCAGTGCAGTCTGGGAGCCTGCTCCCAGTAGCAGGAAGAGCCTGATGCGGCGGGAGATGGCGGCAGCATAAAGATAAGGCTTTTTCTTCCCCCGATAACCACCCTCCTCTCCTCTCCTCCCTCCCTCCCTCCTCCACTTTGGCAGAGGATGGGCAGCTACTGAGCAAAGGGGCAGTCTCCTTCTCATTGGCAGAGGTTCCTATTGATTCTAGAAATAAACTAAACTTCTGGGGTTTTAGGTCTAATACTTATACCCTTTTTCTCTTTGAAGTCTTTGTTCAGGAAGCTTCTCTTGCTCAGTAAAGCCAATTCTGTCCTTCTGGTCCAGTTTGACTGCAGGAGATTTGTTACAGTACTGTGCATAGCAGCCACATGCTATTTAGGTGTCAATGACAACTCCTCCCAACACTCACACCCAAGATAGCCCATCAGCATATGCAGGGCACACCTCAGCTCCCTTTGTGTGTGTGTCTGGAGTGAATGCACAAACAGCCCCTGTTTGTCCCTGTTTGTCTACAACAAGACGATAAATCCACAAGCAGGCAGATGCACACAGAATGGTTACACAAGAAAATTATCACTTTCTAAATGTGGCATTTTCAAACACACAATTTAAAAGCCACCTTCACTAAAGGAGTCTTATTAAATTCTGAGTTCAGAGAGCCTAAACTCCAAGGGCCAGATGTAGGTCACCCAATACCGGTCGGTATTGTCCAAAATTACTGAATTTTGGCCGTTACCGACCGGTATTTGTTTTTTGGTATGTAGGTGGCATGATACTTGGATCCGGTATTTTACTGAATCCGTATTTTAAGGAATCGGTAAATCACCCAATTCTTAACATACCGATTCGGTGAAAATCACCGAATCCGTAATATAGGGAGCACTCAAGTTAGTGCATTCCTGAGTTAAGGATTCATTATTTACAGCCAACTACAAGTTGGTGGTAAATATCGAAAACCTTAGAAAAAGCTATTAATTTGCTTTTTCAACAGTGCGATGTGGCAGACAGACATGCCCTTAGGGCATGTTTGTGAGCCACAGTTGCACCCATGCACTATTTAGGGGTGCAACAGGGTGTCAATGTGACACCCTGCCACCCTTGAAAATGTTCCCCCTATTATAGAATCTGTATTTACCGAATCAGTTATACTGAATGGCTTCCCATTCATTCCTGTGGGCCTCCAGGCCCATAGGAATGAACGGGAATTACCGAATCGGTAAATACTGATTCTTAATTACTAAATCTTACCGAATCGGTCATTTTTACCGAAAAATTATCTACACCCCATTTACCTATTCTTAAATACCGAATCGGTAAAATTCAGTATTTAAGAATAGGTAAATTGAGATTTTCTACATTTGGCCCTAAATCTCTAGCTGTTCCCAATTGAAAGTTACACCTGTAAAATGTTTCAAGGCAGCTATGGGAGAGATAGTCTTTGGAATAGCAAGAAAAACAGCAGTATTGCACTGTCAGGATACGTAAAACACACCAGTACATGTGCTACGTTTTACACACGCTGCACCCTGCTAATGGGGGTACCTTGGGCTTACCTTCGAGCTGACTTACATGTAAGAAAAGCAACGGTAAGTGCCTGGGAAGTAGGCATACTTGCCAGGTTAACATGGCTGTTTAAAACTGCACTCTCCCACTCACAGACACTGTAGTGGTAAGTCTGAGACACATTTGAAAGGCTACTTATGTGGTTGGCACACCCAGTGCTGCAGGCTCACTAGTGACATTTGATTTACAGGCCCTGTGCACACACAGTGCACTTTACTAGGGACTTACCACTACATCTAATAGGCCAATCATGGATAACCAATCATAATCACAATTTACACAGGGAACACTTGCACTTTGGCACAGCAGTGGCAAAGTGCCCAGAATACCTATACCAGCAAAAACAAAGTCCAGCACACAGTCAAAAATACATGAGGTAGAGCCAGAATGTCAGGGCAAACCACAACAAGAATGGAAGGAATAACAAGCCCTTTCCACACTACACCCTAGCATGAACAAATCTCTCAGATACTCATTGTTGCTGTTTACAAAATCACACATAGAGGCAAGCCTTCTTACTTCTGTTGTATACTCCTCAACAGACGCACCCTTACTCCACATATGTTTTCCAAAGTGATATCCATCAAGAACTATTTACTTTTTTTTAAAGAAAATGTAAATGTAATTTTTTGAGAGACATTTCATACTCATTCAATTCAATTCAATGCAAATTATATTGTTTAGTTAATAAAAACCATAACAATTTATGTATAAAATAGTGTAAGTAACCGCACCCTTTCAAATACATCTATTGAGAGAAAGAGAACTGTTGTAATCTTCTTATTTATTTATATGTTAATATCCATCGCCTTTTCCCCATTTTGGTCCCTCCCTCCCCCCTCCTGTTATAGACTAATAGAATCTCCTACCTTGAGCTTACAGTAGAATATTGAATGAACTGTCATTCTAGGAGAGTGGATGACTGGAAAAAAAGTACCTTTCTCTCATTTCTTGTGGATCTCTTCATTTTGTCAACACTTTAACAAGAATGCATTTAGTCTGCCAATTTAAATTCTTTCTCAATAAATCAATCAGAACAATTTGTTTAAATAATTAAAGTAATACTGTTTATGTTAATTAATAATTTACACTGCATTAAATATACCAAAATTAAAAATGTTGCATAGTTAAGGGAATACAATTAGTATTCACACTCCAACAAGTGCAAAAGTAGAGAATTTATCGGATAGAGGGTGGATAAAAACTACTATACCCACTCCAGTGAGTGAAACAGTAGGGAAAGTGTTGGATTGTGGGTGGGTAAATCTTACTATTCGGACTCCAGCGAGTTGAACAGTAGGGAAAGTATTGGATAGCGGGAGAGTAAAAATTACTATTCCCACTATAGTGAGTGGAACAGTAGGGAAAGTGCTGGAGACCGGGTAGATAAAAATTACTATTCTCACTCCAGCGAGTGGAACAGTAGGGAAAGTGTTGGATAGGGGGAGGATAAAAATTAATATTCCCACTCCAGTGAGTGCAACAGTAGGGAAAGCGTTGGATAGCGCAGGGGTAAAAATTACTATTCCCACTCCAGTGCGTGCAACAGTAGTAAAAACGTTGGATAGCATAGGTGTGAAAATTACTATTCCCACTCCAGAGAGTGCAGCAGTAGGGAAAGTGTTGGATAGTGTAGGGGTAAAAATTACTATTCCCACTCCACTGAGTGCAAGAGTAGGGAAAGTGTTGGATAGCGTAGGGGTTAAAATTACTATTCCTACTCAAGTGAGTGCAACAGTAGGGAAAGTGTTGGATTGCGTAGGGGTAAAAATTACTATTTCCACTCCAGAGACTTCAACACTAGGGAAAACATTGGATAGCGTAGGGGTAAAAATTACTATTCCCGCTCCAGTGAGTGAAACAGTAGGGAAAGCTCACAGCTCTTGAGGCACAGCCGGGAGCAGGGACAGACAGATCTTTTTAAAAACTGCACAGATTTACTTGTTATTTTAAAAGCGCCGTATCTGCACCACCCTTTCCCCACGCAGCAGACTGCATGCTGACGTAGGCAAAGGATTCCCAGCTGTAGCGACGGGATTGGCCTGTCGCCAGGACATGCCCACTACCGTAGCCACGCCCCCTTTGACACAAAACGCGCGCTGATCACGAGCGCTGCGTTTGTTAGCTCACAGCTCTTGAGGCACAGCCGGGAGCAGGGACAGACAGATCTTTTTAAAAACTGCACAGATTTACTTGTTATTTTAAAAGCGCCGTATCTGCACCACCCTTTCCCCACGCAGCAGACTGCATGCTGACGTAGGCAAAGGATTCCCAGCTGGAGCGACGGGATTGGCCTGTCGCCAGGACACGCCCACTACCGTAGCCACACCCCCTTTGACACAAAACGCGCGCTGATCACAAGCGCTGCGTTTGTTAGCTCACAGCTCTTGAGGCACAGCCGGGAGCAGGGACAGACAGATCTTTTTAAAAACTGCACAGATTTACTTGTTATTTTAAAAGCGCCGTATCTGCACCACCCTTTCCCCACGCAGCAGACTGCATGCTGACGTAGGCAAAGGATTCCCAGCTGGAGCGACGGGATTGGCCTGTCGCCAGGACACGCCCACTACTGTAGCCACGCCCCCTTTGACACAAAACGCGCGCTGATCACGAGCGCTGCGTTTGTTAGCTCACAGCTCTTGAGGCACAGCCGGGAGCAGGGACAGACAGATCTTTTTTAAAACTGCACAGATTTACTTGTTATTTTAAAAGCGCCGTATCTGCACCACCCTTTCCCCACGCAGCAGACTGCATGCTGACGTAGGCAAAGGATTCCCAGCTGGAGCGACGGGATTGGCATGTCGCCAGGACACGCCCACTACCGTAGCCACGCCCCCTTTGACACAAAACGCGCGCTGATCACGAGCGCTGCGTTTGTTAGCTCACAGCTCTTGAGGCACAGCCAGGAGCAGGGACAGACAGATCTTTTTAAAAACTGCACAGATTTACTTGTTATTTTAAAAGCGCCGTATCTGCACCACCCTTTCCCCACGCAGCAGACTGCATGCTGACCTAGGCAAAGGATTCCCAGCTGTAGCGACGGGATTGGCCTGTCGCCAGGACACGCCCACTACCGTAGCCGCGCCCCCTTTGACACAAAAAGCGCACTGATCACGAGCGCTGCGTTTGTTAGCTCACAGCTCTTGAGGCACAGCCGGGAGCAGGGACAGACAGATCTTTTTAAAAACTGCACAGATTTACTTGTTATTTTGAAAGCGCCATATCTGCACCACCCTTTCCCCACGCAGCAGACTGCATGCTGACGTAGGCAAAGGATTCCCAGCTGGAGCGACGGGATTGGCCTGTCGCCAGGACACGCCCACTATCGTAGCCACGCCCCCTTTGACACAAAACGCGCGCTGATCACGAGCGCTGCGTTTGTTAGCTCACAGCTCTTGAGGCACAGCCGGGAGCAGGGACAGACAGATCTTTTTAAAAACTGCACAGATTTACTTGTTATTTTAAAAGCGTATCTGCACCACCCTTTCCCCACGCAGCAGACTGCATGCTGACGTAGGCAAAGGATTCCAAGCAGGAGCGACGGGATTGGCCTGTCGCCAGGACACGCCCACTACCGTAGCCACGCCCCTTTTGACCCCTCCTCCCTCTGCTACAAAGCATGTGCCTCCATCGGAAGCGCAGCGGACGAGCGCAGCGGGCGCGACGAATGCGCGCCGAAGGCGCGCTTAAGGCAAGCTCGTCTGCGCTCGTCCGCGCCGAGACCGGGCTTAGGGCCCCCCCCTACCCCTTGCACACCAGCCCATGATGCGCTCAGATATAGTAGGAGCACACTCATGCTACTGAACGCACAGGCAGTAAAAACTGAGTGCCCACGCTTAGCTCCTCACGCAGTACAACAGGACGATAAGGCCTGCCCTCACTGTCTAGTTCGGCTTCCACACATCAACCCCCTCCCCCCTAAATCAATCCTGATGCCTTATCCTAGTCCTGACAACATCAAGACCTATTCCCCATCTACCCAAGATGGAACCGATCCCAGCAATAAAGGGGAATTAATCAACGGACTTCTAAATGTCCGATCCCTTCCGAAACATGCCACTGAAATACAGCTTCTGATCGAGACTAACAACCTCGACATCTTGTTCCTAACGGAGACATGGATGGCAGAAGGGATAGAGTCAGAGCTAGGCCTAGCATGCCCAGACGGGTTCAAGATCATTCAGAAACCCAGACACTCAGGTCGAGGAGGAGGCCTGGGGGTCATTTTTAGGGAACAACTGTCATATGGTAATTACGTTTCCATAGATTGTGTTAAGTTAGCATGTGCTTATTAAATGTTTAAACGCCATATTTTCTTTCTGCTTCGGTTTGCACACGACACCTAATTGTTATTTCAGCTTTTAACCTAGACGAAAGATGTGATTTATTTCAGAATAATATATTATTGTACTGGTATCAGTCGTGTCTGGAACACTTGGTACAACTGTCTGCACACTGAGAACTGCACACTCTAACACAAGGTTACTGTAGGCCTGATCCTCGCACTACGTTAGTCATAACACAAATAATGTTTGTGCCAACTTTGGGCTTTACGTGAGTTCAAGATACAGTTACAGGGAATGAGAAAACAGACTTGATGCTGGACATGCTGAGAGCTGGTAGCTGTTGATGTGATCTCCTCCTACTGAGAATTTGAGGTATGGGTTCGCCCAGCTAAAGCCCAGATGAGACCTTCTTAGATATAATATAATATGCTAATTAGGGTGCGCGAAATATAGGTGATACAGAATTCTATAGATTTTTGCATCATAATATGTTATCACAATTTGCTTACTATGGATTAGTGACTATGCTGGTGACTCTGATTTTTATAATGTGTATGTTGATATTATACAAGATACTGCGTTTGAGAATGTTGCATTGAAAAAATAAACATGTCAAACTTGCACGTGTTCTCATTGCCTCCCAGTTTCGGTTTGGAATGATAATATAACGAAAGAGTGTTCATGTGTTCCACGATACCTGAGGTATTCTAAGTTCATGTTCTGGATTGTCTAAGACATCGGGGAGTATTCACTTCCGATGAGATACTGTAGCTAGCCTGGTAAGGGGATTTCTGAAACATAGGTGAGTTGTGGGTCACCAGGACTCACCCAGGTTCTAGGTCTCTGTGCACAGTTCTGTGAGAGAACGGAAACCCTGCGACATGGCGCCCAACGTTGGCTGGCCTTATAACATGACACTCGAGTAGTATATCATTCAAACCTTAACGCCTACATTCCCGTTTCCGGAAACGGCAGTGTCGGAGAAACCTACCTATTTTTGAAATAGGTAATTTTCAAGCTTGAATCTATCTAAAACGGTTTCCTTGAATTACTACCCAGTTGTGCTACAAAGTATAATTTGTTTTTTCTAGTTCCTGTGCTAACATGGCTCAAGCCGTGGACATCCCGCAGCATAGTCGCATTGCGGTGCGTGACCATTTGCGGATGTATGATGTTCCTGTGGAAGGCTTGGCTGTGGTTCTGGTGGTGAGCGCGGAACATGCTTACCCGTACGAACTGTTTTATTCGTGGGTGATATTTCCAGAGGTGGACGCAAATACTGGTGTGTTCCACACATACACTGCTTCGGTTGTACCGGCGGCGTACGCTCCGTACAGAGCACTGGAGGTACCTATAGACGCTTGGCAGCATGGAGTTTGGTGGCGCCCTACCGCACGCTTTGACCGCTCCGAGGTTAGGTCCTTTGTCCATTCCAGGCACTAATTGGCCTGCTTTGGGTGGATTTACTCCTCACCCTCGACGTAACGCTTGTAACGTAGCTGAACTGCGGCAACTTCATGAAGTCGCAGTGGGGGTGATTAGAGCGCTTGTTCATTACATTGGCCGTAATGTTCAGGACGCAGCCCCTAGAGGCGCACAGCTTCGAGCAGAACATGCTGGTCTGAAAATCAACCCGGTCATGGTTAATTCCGTGATGGGTAAAAAGCCCCTAGAAAAGGACGATTTTCCGTTCTGGCTTGCTGAGAAATTCGGCCAGCTGGAAGCTGTGTTTCCTAATACGAGTCCGGGTGATAAGCACCGGATTCTTACACTGAGTTTACCGAAAGATCTGGCTCCTGACCTTGCTGACTGTGAGACCTGGGGAAAAACGTTTGCAGCGGTCTATTCGAGGTGCTATGGCTCCCCGTCTGTGACCAATCTAGGTGGGGTCCTTAAACGTGTTCAGGACGAACACGGACCGGAGGCGGCTGTTGAATTAGGCATGCGCCTATGTGGCTCCTTTGAAGTGGTTTGCGGTGTGATCCTTGCAAATGTCAAGGGGGATGCAGTGAACTTTCAAGTTGCTAACGCGTTAGCGTTGGTTCCCGAGCCCGACCGACCCCGGCAGTTGGCAAAGATTATTGTGAATGCTTACAAAATGGTGGGCCGCAATGCAAAGGGGGTTAAAACTTTTCCTGATAAGGAGAAGAAACAGCCCCAGAGTCAGACATCGGAAACTGGTGGTCAACAAGATACCAAGAAACAAAATTGGCCTAAAAAGCAGAATCAGGGTAAGTAACAACAACAACAAATACAGGTTTCTGCTCCTGCATCTCCGTTGCCTGCGCAGTCGGATCGAGTTTATGATTTGCGCGACCGCGCGATGATTAAATCGCCTGAGAGGTTTCAGGCTTCTGAACAACGCTCTCCTCGTTCCTTTCAGGACTCATCGGCTCCGTCAACCGGTGGTGGAGGGGGCGGCAGGGGCCGGGGTGGCCAGCAAGGACGTGGTCAGCCCCGCCCGCGTTCCAGTGGAGATCAGCAGGAAGGCTCTACGCCCAAGAGACCTCAGTTTGCCACGAAGAAAGTCGCTGCCTTGACCGCGCATCGTTATGCCGAAGATAGTGAGAACGCGGCTTCGGAATCTGACGTGGGCTCTGACATTGCTAGACAGCGCAGCAGAGATTACCATGGTGAGAGAGGCCCTCCGTCCACTGTTGAAGGTGACAGCGACTGACATTTATGTTGTGATTGAAACAGCAGATACGCAGGTTGCTCCCCCTGAACGACTTTTTGAAATTGTCCTGTTAATTGAAGGTGACATGCAGCGAACTGTAAAAGGGGTATTTTGGGAAAATCTCTCGTCTACGTATGACATTTTGCTTTCGGAGGCTGACTGGCCCCCACCTTTTGTTCTCGCAGCTCCGCGAGGGGAGGAGGTAATCCTACCCAGCTTCGCGCACACAGTGCCGAGGGTGGAGGCGCTGCATTTTGCAGAAGAGTGGGCTCTGGCGCTTGCGCCGGCTGTGTACCGCAATCAATGTGGCTGGGATAAATTGTCCCCAAGCCATGAGATTCCTTTGCGGTCACAGCCACAGCCTCAACCACAATATCCCATACGGCGTGAAGCGAAAGCTTCAGTCGCAGCTATCCTTGAACAATTGGAATATCAAGGTGTAATTGAAACGTGTGTGTCACCGATGAATAACCCCCTTTTTACTGTGAACAAGCCGGACGGCTCATATCGTTTGGTTTTGGATTATAGGCATTTGAACTTGCATTGCCGTAACTGTGCAGTACAGAATACGCACGGCTCTGCGTTAGTGAATAGTCTTGAGCGTAAACGGTTCAAAACCACGCTTGACATTTCCAATGGTTTTTATGCACATAGATTAGATGGTCTAAGTTCCCAATGGACCAGTTTTACATGCGCCGGAGTGCAAAAAATGTTTAAACGACTCCCAATGGGCTACAAGAACAGTCCGGGAGTTTTTTCCGCGCGCATAGTCTCTCTTTTGGAGAGCTTCGACCCAGTTGCTTGTTCGTATGTGGGTGACATTTATCTCACAGACGACGATCTTTGGGAGCATCTGTGTCGAGTAAATAGCATAATTTGTAACTTTGCTGACATGGGTTACAAGTTTAACTTTGCAAAGTCGCACATTGCAGAGTACACAGTGTTGTTTCTGGGTTACGAGCTTAACCATGAAGGGAAGGGTTTAGCACCCCATTTCCTGGAGAAATGCGCACAGTTGTGCTCTCCGACAACACTGAAAAAATTACAATCTCTTCTGGGTTTTCTGAATTTCGGGAGGACTTACATTCCGGAATATGCCCAGCGTATCAAGCCTTTGTATGCTTTGATACAACCATCTTTTTCCAAATCATGCTGGCTGCCTGAGCATTCGGCCATTCTGCAGTCTTTGCAGGCTGATTTGCTCGCTTCTGAATACTTACAGACTCGTGATAACCAGACCAACCTGGTGATAAGAATTATCCCTGGGGCGGTGGGTTTCACGTACCTGACTTTTAATGAAGGGGATACAGTACCTATTGCTTACAAGTCACACTTGTACACTTCGGCTGAATTGCGTTTTTCCACTGTGGAGAAAGTTTTAACAGCTGTGCAGATGGCAATTCTTAAGGAACGTGCCCTGTCACAAGGAAAGCGCATGCTGGTTGTTACCCCGTGTCCTGCCTTAGAGGCGGTTACGAAAGCCAGTGTACCTAATTCCAAAGCTTTGCACCCTCGGTGGATTCAATGGGCTGCATCCTTGACGTCACAGGATGTCACGTTTATTTTTGACGCCACTTTACGGTCACAGGAGTATTTACAGTATGAATTTGTTCATCCTGCTCCATTAGCAATGCGGCCGTTGGAGGATTTCCATTGCATCATTTACACTGATGGTTCGGCGCAGGTTGCGCATGGCTCTAAACATGCCTACGTTTCCGCTTGCGCCATTGTGGTCGGTGCCATGGTGAACGATGAGTTCAAGTCCAGTGTCGTGCACACGCAGACGCTTGGAGACTGCACCGCACAATTGGCAGAGCTTTGTGCTCTGATGCTTGCATTGGAGTACGCAGATCCTAGTGTGACGACTTTGATTGTAAGTGATTCTTACTACTGTGTCCAGTCTTACAATGAAAACTTGTTCTTTTGGATTCAGAATGAATTTCGTGACTCCAAAGGTAGCACAATAAAACATAAAACTATCTGGGTCCGAGTGGCGGAACTTAAAGAGAAGCTGCCACTCGTGTTTGTGATTCATACTCTCGGTCATCAGCGCGTGGGGGTTCACGCTGTTGGCAACTCGCTTGCTGATGAAGCAGCGAAGTCAGCGGTATCAAAATACTTAGTTGCAGCAGTCACGAGGTCCAAAAGCAAAATCGATGATGACATCTTGGCAGCTGTAGCTGCAACGGAGAAGGGAGGTAAATATCCTGCGGGATTCCCTTCTAAATACACATACCACTTAAGTCCCGATAAGGTTCCTTATGTGAAAATCCCTGAAGTTGGCGAGCGTTTAGTTCCCAACTCGGATCGCAGAGCTGCTTTGATTACAGCGGCATATGAAGGTGTGGCGTCTGCGCATGCGGGCGTCTCGGCCACTGTAACTCAGCTACAACAGAGATTCTGGTGGCGGGGTCTGTACAAACAGACGCGTGAATATGTTCTTCAATGTAACATTTGCCAGCAGATTAAGCCTTCTACTGCTGCGCGTCCGCCTCAGACACAGTTGTACATCTCTAATAAACCGCTTGGTTGCGTTTATTTGGATCACTGCGGTCCTTTTTCTTCTGATACTGCGTTTAAATACATCTTACTAGCAGTTGATTCATGCACATGCTTTGTATGGGTATGGCCGCATCGAAGCGCTGATTCGCGGACTGTCATTAAGGATTTGCGTGTCTTTGTGGGAATTTTTGCCTGTGGTACTTTCCATTCGGACCAGGGTCCGGCTTTCCCCTCTAAGGCATACAAGGCTGCTATGGTTTCGTTGGGAGTCCAAGTCAAGTTTTCAAGTCCCTACAGGCCTGAGGGCAATAGTGTAGTAGAACGAATGAACCGCGACTTAAAGCAATCTTTGACAGCCCGAGTTATAGGTACTGGTAGAAACTGGCTAGCCCACCTCATAGGCGTGCAGCGTGCGCTTAATAATCTCCCTAGAAGGTCTCTGGGTGGGCGGACCCCATACGAAATGCTCTTTGGTATCAAGATGTATGTACCTGACCTTGATGGGCCGGACTACCAGGCCCAGGCCGGGGCCTTTGACGTAGATGAACATTGCAATGTTTTACAGAGTCTACAAAAGACCAGAGACAGTCTTGCAAAGGAACATTTGCCCTCCACATCGGATGATGCGTTGCAGATCCCGGTAGTTGGCTGGCTACCCCAAGTTGGAGAACTGGTTCGAGAGAAGATCGATAACAAGAAAGAGTTTGGTCCCTCATATCGAGCACCAGTTCGAGTCCTTGGAGTGAAGGGCACAAGAACAGTCATTTTACCACCACTTCCAGGTCGTAAGGAAAACAGATTTATTTCTATTGACAATGTCAAGACACACAGGGTGGCCGATTCTTCATAGCATGACACCGGCTGTATCCTGTCCTTCCATGGTGAGGCACTCTGTGCTGGCTATTACATCTGGTGCAGAACAGGAGGTGTCCCTCGAGATGCCTGCCATATCCAGTCCTTTATTAAATACTATTCCTGATACTAACATTGATGAGCTAAACTACACTTATCCTGCTGATTTATCGATGCCTGATTTACAGACCCGTTTGGCAGGCCAGTCCAGATTCTCTTTTGACTCTGTTTCGGAAACATCAAAGAAACCCACAAACATTGCAAGATATGCCACGTTGTTTAAAAAACATTTTTTAATTCCGCCTTGGACATACATTTGGTTGATCCTATTTTCATTCTATCTTTTTATGTCAATTGGTTTTGTGTTTTATTTTTTCCACCTGATTGATGGTCACTACGTTAAAGAAAGAACAGGAATTCGGTACCTTAATGGAACATTGGCCCCTCTTTCCTCTTCACATTCTGCGCACAGACTGAAACGAAACTTAAATACAGTTAACATTACTGCTTGGCCTGTCCTTGATGGGATTGTGTGGGATGCGGTTAGGTTTCAGATACACGGGCCTACTGAAGTGATTAATGTTCAAAATGTGCTTAGAGTAAACATGGGAGATGTGATTAAACAAAATATACGTTCTGATGATTGGGATATTCAGGCCGTAGAAGCATTATTCTCGGATTTGAAGTATTATGCTGCCTTCGATGCTGAGGATCTGTATACAGATTCTATTAATTATGGTGATTTGTTTTGTTTTCAACACTATGGTAATCATTTTTTACATAAGACAAATTCCAGGAGGGTTGCTGTAAATTATACACAATGGGAACATTGCCCTGCTCCATTCAGTGGCAGTTCCAATACATTTCTGAAAAAATATACCTATTTTACAGACTTTGATCAGTCTAATCCCGAGTCATTTTATTTTAAAATGACACAAAAGCCCATTTCCAAAGTTAGACTTACCGATACAAAATTACTGTATTCGAAGTCCTTTTTAGACAGGTTGGCTGTAGATGGCTACGAGTTCTGGAAGGGAACAATTGACCTTAAATCGGTTTGGGGTACCAAAGATTGGCAGGTACAAGGCACTGAGGCTTTGCACCGTGCATGTCTCATCCCAAATCACATGTTGTTTTTAAATTCGACCATTTTCCAGACAACATGCTTTGGATTGGCTACTTCTAAAAAATTAAATACACCATCCATCCCAGATTTAAATGAATATACGGGTTGGGGTAATTTCACTGATTCCTCCATTCAAGGGTTGCAAACTCTTTTACACAATTCGTCCTTTAAAATTTCCAGTTTGGATTCCAAGGGTTGGCTGGTATGGCAAAAGAGTGCTGATTCTTGCCAGCGCCGTTTTATGGGTTTGGCTGAGGGATTCACAAAACTCAGGCCCGATCCACGTTTTGAAGGAGACTATTCTGTCACGACTTATTCTGTGGGGAAGCTGTGTCAAAATTGGTTACAGCATTCTACTTTAGCTGCAGTTAAACTACATTTGTCTCAATTACATGATAATGTGGATTTAAACGATGTTATAAAAGGCCCTGCTAAAGGTAGATCTAAACGATTCCTGTATGCAATTTACAATGAAATTTGGAAAGTTAACCAGGTTGAGGCTGCTAAACGCCTAAGGGCTATTGATCAAGCTAATTTGGAAAAAGTGCTTGCAGTGGTTGATAACAGCATTAACACGCTTTCTTCCCGAATTTACACTTTAAATAATATTGTGTCTTCTGTTGTCGACATTGTACATGATGAAGTGTCCGTGTTATATCATGGTCAAAATCAATTGCGTTCTGTGATGCAGTTTGCGTGGACACTACAGACTCTTAAGTCTGGTCGAGTGCCATGGACTTTTTTGAACATATCATCATTATTTGCCCCGTTTAATTTGACTGAAAAACAGTGCATGTTGTCAATGAGAGATGCTACATTTTCTATGTTACATATTGAAAAATTAGAATCCCTGCCATTTTCGGTGGCTGAAGTGACTGCAGCAACATGGCTTATTCATGGTGTTATAACATTACCTTTTGCATTGTATAAATTTACAAATTGTATGAAATATATAGCCATTGGACGATATGAACCATTAGGCAGCGCTTTCCTCCATGAAACATGGTCTTTACCATACACTTACAGATGCCTTAAGGAGGGGAATGAAGTGAATCTGAATGGTGAAGAATGTACACAGTCGCCTGACCGCTCACTTATTTGCAGACACATCCAGTTGCATGGTTCTTGTAATCAGGACAAACCTAATTTGGCCTGTGTTTTGAAAGGGACACCAGTTCCTGCAATAGTTCCCACGTTCACGTTGTTGTCCAACGGTAGTTATTTACTTTTAAATAATGAGTTTTGTTGTGGGTTAGAGCCTGGTATCGCATATGTGGTTACTGTGTCTGAAAGGGTCGTTTGCTGCAAGAATGTGTTGTATCCACCCACGCATGGGAATTCAGAAGTTTTAATTTGGCCAAGAATACCAACCTTGAGAGCTGAATTCAATGGTTTAGGCCGTATAAGAGCCCTTTTGTCTCAAAAACAGGTGGCCCTGAGCTCTGCCCGCGAAACTTATGTCCTTCACATAGCAAACACACGCACAGAAGTACAAGCGCTTTTAAGTACTGATTTGCCGTTTCATTTTTGCGAGCTGGTTCATTAAATCTTTAATGCCTCCTCCACATCCAGCCTCGCTCATTTTTTTAAAATGGTTAGCAGTGGTCTCGTGACTACATTTGAAAAAGTATTTGGTATTATCCCTGCGTTCTTTCATTCTATATTCGCTAGTCTGTTTGGCGGATTTCCTGTTTTGCTGGCTTTAGCTGCAGGCGTTCTGGTGATATTTTATTTCATAAAACATGGATGCCCATCCTGCGCAAGGAAACGCACAGCACCTACTGATGCAGTTTCGCAACCGGATGCTTGATTATTATGGATCCCTGCCGCTTGCGACTTTAAGCACGGCTTTTGGATTATCTTTCAGATTTTCCTATTTTACCTGTGTCCAGCCTGTGTTTCATTGCCTGAGCTGTGATTTCGACTGGGCCATTGATTTGTGTCTCTGTTTACCGACTTCTCCTGACGTCGACTTTGATCAGCTGATGTCCCCCGTAGTGGCTCATGAGTTGGTCTGTTCTGGCGAAAGGGTTATGGCTGTGGCAGCGATGAATGGACTAATGGGTCAGTGGGACATATTCGCAGCGGCGCATGACTTTCTGGCACAGAGCGTTCTCGAGAACCCACTGAGTTGTCCTCTGATGTTGCTAGAGGATTCGGTGCTGGAAGAGCACGTATGTTCTTTCCCATTGCTTAATTGGATGGCTGAACTGTTTTCGGATGATGACAGTGATTTCATGTTGGAAGCTGTTGCTACATATTTTGCATATTCATTCAACGAGGAATGACTCTGAATACTTCCATCATTATGGCACGTGACTTTTTAGTAATTCTGAATGGTGCCAGTTTCAATACGAACATTCGATTTTTTCATATGTTCTAGGCCTATTAATTATAGTTAGGCCTCAAGTTCGACTTTTTATATTTTGTGTGGCCACTATAGGCATTCATACATTTTTTTTTTGTATTTTTTAAATTTTACATACATTACATACATTTAGCTTGGCTCAATATCATTGAACTCTGCTTTCAAGTCTTGCCTCTCATAGAGTATTGGCTTATATATTTGTCTTTTGACCGTCCTCGGATCATTGGGGGGGTGTCATATGGTTATTACGTTTCCATAGATTGTGTTAAGTTAGCATGTGCTTATTAAATGTTTAAACGCCATATTTTCTTTCTGCTTCGGTTTGCACACGACACCTAATTGTTATTTCAGCTTTTAACCTAGACGAAAGATGTGATTTATTTCAGAATAATATAATATTGTACTGGTATCAGTCGTGCCTGGAACACTTGGTACAACTGTCTGCACACTGAGAACTGCACACTCTAACACAAGGTTACTGTAGGCCTGATCCTCGCACTACGTTAGTCATAACACAAATAATGTTTGTGCCAACTTTGGGCTTTAAGTGAGTTCAAGATACAGTTACAGGGAATGAGAAAACAGACTTGATGCTGGACATGCTGAGAGCTGGTAGCTGTTGATGTGATCTCCTCCTACTGAGAATTTGAGGTATGGGTTCGCCCAGCTAAAGCCCAGATGAGACCTTCTTAGATATAATATAATATGCTAATTAGGGTGCGCGAAATATAGGTGATACAGAATTCTATAGATTTTTGCATCATAATATGTTATCACAATTTGCTTACTATGGATTAGTGACTAAGCTGCTGACTCTGATTTTTATAATATGTATGTTGATATTATACAAGATACTGCGTTTGAGAATGTTGCATTGAAAAAATAAACATTTCAAACTTGCACGTGTTCTCATTGCCTCCCAGTTTCGGTTTGGAATGATAATATAACGAAAGAGTGTTCATGTGTTCCACGATACCTGAGGTATTCTAAGTTCATGTTCTGGATTGTCTAAGACATCGGGGAGTATTCACTTCCGATGAGATACTGTAGCTAGCCTGGTAAGGGGATTTCTGAAACATAGGTGAGTTGTGGGTCACCCGGACTCACCCAGGTTCTAGGTCTCTGTGCACAGTTCTGTGAGAGAACGGAAACCCTGCGACACAACTAAACATCACTACCCTGGAAGTTGACACCGTTCCCTCTGTTGAAATCCTCGGGATTTCCATAAAACATGATTCCGAACATTGCCTCACGGCCCTGATATGTTACAGATCTCCGGGGCACTTCAATGCCTCTCAACAGCAGGAATTTATCACGGTCATAAATAACATGTCAATCTCCCACAACAGGCTGCTGATACTGGGCGATTTTAACATATGGGACAATGACCAACTACGTACAGCCCTGCACAACATCACCCAATCCTGCTAAAATCTAGGGCTGAAACAGTGGATAAACACTCCTACACATATACTAGGAAACCCGCTAGATCTAATTGTTGCGGCAGAAATCTTACTGACTCTAGACTCTACTCTCCCAGTAGGTTGGTCAGACCACTATCTCCTCAGGTTCAAATCCCATATCCCGTCCAACACAGGGTCCAAGAGATCGCATGTCAAAACCTTCTTAGGTCGCGACTGGAAGAACCTGTTAAAGAGGAAAGAGGAGGGAAAGCTCAATCTATGCCAGATTGGGGCCTCGTTCAAAATAGAGAATGATGTCACCACAAATTATCTCTCCTTCTGTCACGAGACTACAAAAAAACTCGATGCCATTATCCCACTGAAAACAATCACAAAAAGGGGAAAACCCTCCGCCCCCTGGTATACAGATAAACTGAAAGAACTAAAAAATATCTGTAAAAATGCGGAGAAGCTCTGGAGGAAAAGCTACTCAGACCAGGAGAAAGCACGTTGGAGGATCACCATCTTACAATACAAGAAAGAAATAACCACAGCCAAATCCAACTACTTTGCTGAGATCATCCTCAAAAGCTCTAATAAAACCCTGGATACCTTCAGGATTATTAAAGAACTCTCTCACCCCGCCTGTGCTAACAGCCAAATCAAGCCCTCACAAGAACTCTGCGATGGCCTTGCAGCGTTCTTTCAGGACAAAATCAGCAAAATTGTAGAGGGCATGAAGCGCTATCCCATCTCCTCAATGCTAGACAACAGTTCTCAAATGAATGACACCCACCCCCTCTCAAATGCTATCATGGAAAACTTTTTGATCCCCTCGGAACAGGAATTTCTAACAACAGCCCTCAACACCTCTTCAGGCTCTCCTTTAGACCCTCTTCCCCATAGAATAGCAAAGATATTTGAGGACGATATTCTACCAGCTCTGCACCAACTATGCAATCAATCTCTGCGTACAGGCTCCGTGCCCAAAGACTGGAAACTGGCGATTGTCACTCCGCTTTTAAAAAAACCAAATCTGGACCCCAACTGCCAGAAAAACTACCGACCCATATCCCTCTTACCATACCCAATAAAGATCATAGAGAGGTGGGGCAGCAGATCTCTAGCCCTCTTCCTAGAAACCAACAACATCCTGGAAGAAGAGCAGTTTGGCTTCAGACCAGTACATGGAACGGAGTCAGCCTTTCTGACAGTCATGGATGACCTGCGAATGAGGGCGGACAGGGGAGAATCAGCAACTCTGATTCTGCTTGACCTGTCCGCCGCATTCAATACGGTGAACCACGGCATTCTGATAGAAAGACTGAGGAACAACGGAGTCGGAGGGGTCGTGCTTGACTAGTTCCGCTCCTACCTGACAGACAGGTGGCAGGCAGTAGCTATCCCTCCCTACCAATCAGAATTCATCAAAGTCCCACACGGGGTCCCGCAGGGGTCTGCTATCAGTCCCATACTCTTTAATATCTATATGCAACCCCTGATGCGGATCATTAAAAGCTATGGCATCAGCGTGACAAACTACACAGATGATACCCAGCTGATAATCTCGCTTGACGGAACCCGAGCAAGCTCATTGGAAACCTTCCACACTTGTATGCTGGAAATGTCTCTTTGGCTCAACCAGAACTCACTAAAATTTAACAGTGAGAAAACTGAAATATTGCACTGTACGGTAGGAAAAATCCCCAAAAGTCTACCACCAGACTTTTGGCCTCAGTCGATAGGGGACTCACCCACCCCAGTGAGCTCAGTTAAAAATCTCGGAGTCACTATCAACAACAAACTAAGCCTAGAGACAAACGTCAATAAGCAGGTCAGCTGCTGTTTCGCCCTACTGAGAGGACTCCGCAGGCTGCTACCTCTCCTGCCCCCACAGACCAGAGCCGACATAGTCAGGAGCACTATCCTCATCCGCCTGGATTACTGCAACGCCCTCCTGCTGGAATCCCCTGCCTTTCTCATTTCTAGACTCCAGAGTGTCCAGGCAGCTGCAGCCAAACTGGCACTTTCCCGTGAGCGAAGATCCTCCACCACTCTTGCCCTGGCCGACCTACATTGGCTGCCCATACACCAAAGGATCTGCTTTAAATCCCTATGTATCGTCTTCAGGGCAGTTCATGGACTAGGTCCCCGACCACTCCAGAACAAATTCAAGTGGTACGAGCCCACCCGGTCTCTCCGATCCTCATCCTTAAACTTCATTAGCGTTCCTAGGATCAAGAAAGCAACCTGCGGGGGACGAGCTTTCAGCACAGCTGCAGCCCATCTTTGGAACAACCTCCCCATCGACATCAGAAAAACCAATGACCTTCTGACCTTTCGGAAAAAGGTAAAAACCTGGCTTTTTCCAAAAAATCCTCCCAAAACCCATCACTATAAATAAATTCACTCTGCCCCTTATCCTGTCCATGCTCCTGTCCCCACAAAGCTTTAGCTATACAACTTAGCACCAGGATGCCCGCAGGGTTACAGAGCGCTCTATAAATGCTATAAATAATAAGTGTTAGATAGCGGGTAGGTGAAAATTACCATTCCGACTCCAGCTAATGGAACAGTAGTGAAAGTGTTGGATAGTGAGAGGGTAAACATTACTATTCCCACTCCAGTGAGTGCAACAGTAGGTAGAGCGTTGGATAGTGTAAGGGTAAAAATACTATTCCCACTCCAGTGAGTACAACAGTAGGGAAAGCGTTGGATAGCATAGGACTAAAAATTACTATTCCAACTCAAGAGAGTGCAACAGTAGGGAAAGTGTTGGATAGCATATGGGTAAAAATTGCTATTCCCACTCCAGTGAGTGCAACAGTAGGGAAAGTGATGGATAGCTTAGGGGTAAAAATTACTATTCCCACTCCAGTGAGTGCAACAGTAGGGAAAGTGTTGGATAGCTTATGGGTAAAAATTACTATTCCCACTCCAGTGAGTGAAACAGTAGGGAAACTGTTAGATGACGTATGGGTAAAAATGACTATTCCCACTCAAGTGAGTGCAACAGTAGGGAAAGTGTTGGATAGCGTAGGGGTAAAAATTACTATTCCCATTCCAGTGAGTGCAACTGTAGGGAAAGTGTTGGATAGCATAAGTGTAAAAATTACTATTCTCACTCCAGAGAGGTGGACGCAAATACTGGTGTGTTCCACACATACACTGCTTCGGTTGTACCGGCGGCGTACGCTCCGTACAGAGCACTGGAGGTACCTATAGACGCTTGGCAGCATGGAGTTTGGTGGCGCCCTACCGCACGCTTTGACCGCTCCGAGGTAAGGTCCTTTGTCCATTCCGGGCACTAATTGGCCTGCTTTGGGTGGATTTACTCCTCACCCTCGACGTAACGCTTGTAACGTAGCTGAACTGCGGCAACTTCATGAAGTCGCAGTGGGGGTGATTAGAGCGCTTGTTCATTACATTGGCCGTAATGTTCAGGACGCAGCCCCTAGAGGCGCACAGCTTCGAGCAGAACATGCTGGTCTGAAAATCAACCCGGTCATGGTTAATTCCGTGATGGGTAAAAAGCCCCTAGAAAAGGACGATTTTCCGTTCTGGCTTGCTGAGAAATTCGGCCAGCTGGAAGCTGTGTTTCCTAATACGAGTCCGGGTGATAAGCACCGGATTCTTACACTGAGTTTACCGAAAGATCTGGCTCCTGACCTTGCTGACTGTGAGACCTGGGGAAAAACGTTTGCAGCGGTCTATTCGAGGTGCTATGGCTCCCCGTCTGTGACCAATCTAGGTGGGGTCCTTAAACGTGTTCAGGACGAACACGGACCGGAGGCGGCTGTTGAATTAGGCATGCGCCTATGTGGCTCCTTTGAAGTGGTTTGCGGTGTGATCCTTGCAAATGTCAAGGGGGATGCAGTGAACTTTCAAGTTGCTAACGCGTTAGCGTTGGTTCCCGAGCCCGACCGACCCCGGCAGTTGGCAAAGATTATTGTGAATGCTTACAAAATGGTGGGCCGCAATGCAAAGGGGGTTAAAACTTTTCCTGATAAGGAGAAGAAACAGCCCCAGAGTCAGACATCGGAAACTGGTGGTCAACAAGATACCAAGAAACAAAATTGGCCTAAAAAGCAGAATCAGGGTAAGTAACAACAACAACAAATACAGGTTTCTGCTCCTGCATCTCCGTTGCCTGCGCAGTCGGATCGAGTTTATGATTTGCGCGACCGCGCGATGATTAAATCGCCTGAGAGGTTTCAGGCTTCTGAACAACGCTCTCCTCGTTCCTTTCAGGACTCATCGGCTCCGTCAACCGGTGGTGGAGGGGGCGGCAGGGGCCGGGGTGGCCAGCAAGGACGTGGTCAGCCCCGCCCGCGTTCCAGTGGAGATCAGCAGGAAGGCTCTACGCCCAAGAGACCTCAGTTTGCCACGAAGAAAGTCGCTGCCTTGACCGCGCATCGTTATGCCGAAGATAGTGAGAACGCGGCTTCGGAATCTGACGTGGGCTCTGACATTGCTAGACAGCGCAGCAGAGATTACCATGGTGAGAGAGGCCCTCCGTCCACTGTTGAAGGTGACAGCGACTGACATTTATGTTGTGATTGAAACAGCAGATACGCAGGTTGCTCCCCCTGAACGACTTTTTGAAATTGTCCTGTTAATTGAAGGTGACATGCAGCGAACTGTAAAAGGGGTATTTTGGGAAAATCTCTCGTCTACGTATGACATTTTGCTTTCGGAGGCTGACTGGCCCCCACCTTTTGTTCTCGCAGCTCCGCGAGGGGAGGAGGTAATCCTACCCAGCTTCGCGCACACAGTGCCGAGGGTGGAGGCGCTGCATTTTGCAGAAGAGTGGGCTCTGGCGCTTGCGCCGGCTGTGTACCGCAATCAATGTGGCTGGGATAAATTGTCCCCAAGCCATGAGATTCCTTTGCGGTCACAGCCACAGCCTCAACCACAATATCCCATACGGCGTGAAGCGAAAGCTTCAGTCGCAGCTATCCTTGAACAATTGGAATATCAAGGTGTAATTGAAACGTGTGTG
Source organism: Lissotriton vulgaris (assembly GCF_964263255.1). NCBI lineage: Eukaryota > Metazoa > Chordata > Amphibia > Caudata > Salamandridae > Lissotriton > Lissotriton vulgaris. The sequence goes on from NW_028245946.1 coordinate 638,753, forward strand.
TCACCGATGAATAACCCCCTTTTTACTGTGAACAAGCCGGACGGCTCATATCGTTTGGTTTTGGATTATAGGCATTTGAACTTGCATTGCCGTAACTGTGCAGTACAGAATACGCACGGCTCTGCGTTAGTGAATAGTCTTGAGCGTAAACGGTTCAAAACCACGCTTGACATTTCCAATGGTTTTTATGCACATAGATTAGATGGTCTAAGTTCCCAATGGACCAGTTTTACATGCGCCGGAGTGCAAAAAATGTTTAAACGACTCCCAATGGGCTACAAGAACAGTCCGGGAGTTTTTTCCGCGCGCATAGTCTCTCTTTTGGAGAGCTTCGACCCAGTTGCTTGTTCGTATGTGGGTGACATTTATCTCACAGACGACGATCTTTGGGAGCATCTGTGTCGAGTAAATAGCATAATTTGTAACTTTGCTGACATGGGTTACAAGTTTAACTTTGCAAAGTCGCACATTGCAGAGTACACAGTGTTGTTTCTGGGTTACGAGCTTAACCATGAAGGGAAGGGTTTAGCACCCCATTTCCTGGAGAAATGCGCACAGTTGTGCTCTCCGACAACACTGAAAAAATTACAATCTCTTCTGGGTTTTCTGAATTTCGGGAGGACTTACATTCCGGAATATGCCCAGCGTATCAAGCCTTTGTATGCTTTGATACAACCATCTTTTTCCAAATCATGCTGGCTGCCTGAGCATTCGGCCATTCTGCAGTCTTTGCAGGCTGATTTGCTCGCTTCTGAATACTTACAGACTCGTGATAACCAGACCAACCTGGTGATAAGAATTATCCCTGGGGCGGTGGGTTTCACGTACCTGACTTTTAATGAAGGGGATACAGTACCTATTGCTTACAAGTCACACTTGTACACTTCGGCTGAATTGCGTTTTTCCACTGTGGAGAAAGTTTTAACAGCTGTGCAGATGGCAATTCTTAAGGAACGTGCCCTGTCACAAGGAAAGCGCATGTTGGTTGTTACCCCGTGTCCTGCCTTAGAGGCGGTTACGAAAGCCAGTGTACCTAATTCCAAAGCTTTGCACCCTCGGTGGATTCAATGGGCTGCATCCTTGACGTCACAGGATGTCACGTTTATTTTTGACGCCACTTTACGGTCACAGGAGTATTTACAGTATGAATTTGTTCATCCTGCTCCATTAGCAATGCGGCCGTTGGAGGATTTCCATTGCATCATTTACACTGATGGTTCGGCGCAGGTTGCGCATGGCTCTAAACATGCCTACGTTTCCGCTTGCGCCATTGTGGTCGGTGCCATGGTGAACGATGAGTTCAAGTCCAGTGTCGTGCACACGCAGACGCTTGGAGACTGCACCGCACAATTGGCAGAGCTTCGTGCTCTGATGCTTGCATTGGAGTACGCAGATCCTAGTGTGACGACTTTGATTGTAAGTGATTCTTACTACTGTGTCCAGTCTTACAATGAAAACTTGTTCTTTTGGATTCAGAATGAATTTCGTGACTCCAAAGGTAGCACAATAAAACATAAAACTATCTGGGTCCGAGTGGCGGAACTTAAAGAGAAGCTGCCACTCGTGTTTGTGATTCATACTCTCGGTCATCAGCGCGTGGGGGTTCACGCTGTTGGCAACTCGCTTGCTGATGAAGCAGCGAAGTCAGCGGTATCAAAATACTTAGTTGCAGCAGTCACGAGGTCCAAAAGCAAAATCGATGATGACATCTTGGCAGCTGTAGCTGCAACGGAGAAGGGAGGTAAATATCCTGCGGGATTCCCTTCTAAATACACATACCACTTAAGTCCCGATAAGGTTCCTTATGTGAAAATCCCTGAAGTTGGCGAGCGTTTAGTTCCCAACTCGGATCGCAGAGCTGCTTTGATTACAGCGGCATATGAAGGTGTGGCGTCTGCGCATGCGGGCGTCTCGGCCACTGTAACTCAGCTACAACAGAGATTCTGGTGGCGGGGTCTGTACAAACAGACGCGTGAATATGTTCTTCAATGTAACATTTGCCAGCAGATTAAGCCTTCTACTGCTGCGCGTCCGCCTCAGACACAGTTGTACATCTCTAATAAACCGCTTGGTTGCGTTTATTTGGATCACTGCGGTCCTTTTTCTTCTGATACTGCGTTTAAATACATCTTACTAGCAGTTGATTCATGCACATGCTTTGTATGGGTATGGCCGCATCGAAGCGCTGATTCGCGGACTGTCATTAAGGATTTGCGTGTCTTTGTGGGAATTTTTGCCTGTGGTACTTTCCATTCGGACCAGGGTCCGGCTTTCCCCTCTAAGGCATACAAGGCTGCTATGGTTTCGTTGGGAGTCCAAGTCAAGTTTTCAAGTCCCTACAGGCCTGAGGGCAATAGTGTAGTAGAACGAATGAACCGCGACTTAAAGCAATCTTTGACAGCCCGAGTTATAGGTACTGGTAGAAACTGGCTAGCCCACCTCATAGGCGTGCAGCGTGCGCTTAATAATCTCCCTAGAAGGTCTCTGGGTGGGCGGACCCCATACGAAATGCTCTTTGGTATCAAGATGTATGTACCTGACCTTGATGGGCCGGACTACCAGGCCCAGGCCGGGGCCTTTGACGTAGATGAACATTGCAATGTTTTACAGAGTCTACAAAAGACCAGAGACAGTCTTGCAAAGGAACATTTGCCCTCCACATCGGATGATGCGTTGCAGATCCCGGTAGTTGGCTGGCTACCCCAAGTTGGAGAACTGGTTCGAGAGAAGATCGATAACAAGAAAGAGTTTGGTCCCTCATATCGAGCACCAGTTCGAGTCCTTGGAGTGAAGGGCACAAGAACAGTCATTTTACCACCACTTCCAGGTCGTAAGGAAAACAGATTTATTTCTATTGACAATGTCAAGACACACAGGGTGGCCGATTCTTCATAGCATGACACCGGCTGTATCCTGTCCTTCCATGGTGAGGCACTCTGTGCTGGCTATTACATCTGGTGCAGAACAGGAGGTGTCCCTCGAGATGCCTGCCATATCCAGTCCTTTATTAAATACTATTCCTGATACTAACATTGATGAGCTAAACTACACTTATCCTGCTGATTTATCGATGCCTGATTTACAGACCCGTTTGGCAGGCCAGTCCAGATTCTCTTTTGACTCTGTTTCGGAAACATCAAAGAAACCCACAAACATTGCAAGATATGCCACGTTGTTTAAAAAACATTTTTTAATTCCGCCTTGGACATACATTTGGTTGATCCTATTTTCATTCTATCTTTTTATGTCAATTGGTTTTGTGTTTTATTTTTTCCACCTGATTGATGGTCACTACGTTAAAGAAAGAACAGGAATTCGGTACCTTAATGGAACATTGGCCCCTCTTTCCTCTTCACATTCTGCGCACAGACTGAAACGAAACTTAAATACAGTTAACATTACTGCTTGGCCTGTCCTTGATGGGATTGTGTGGGATGCGGTTAGGTTTCAGATACACGGGCCTACTGAAGTGATTAATGTTCAAAATGTGCTTAGAGTAAACATGGGAGATGTGATTAAACAAAATATACGTTCTGATGATTGGGATATTCAGGCCGTAGAAGCATTATTCTCGGATTTGAAGTATTATGCTGCCTTCGATGCTGAGGATCTGTATACAGATTCTATTAATTATGGTGATTTGTTTTGTTTTCAACACTATGGTAATCATTTTTTACATAAGACAAATTCCAGGAGGGTTGCTGTAAATTATACACAATGGGAACATTGCCCTGCTCCATTCAGTGGCAGTTCCAATACATTTCTGAAAAAATATACCTATTTTACAGACTTTGATCAGTCTAATCCCGAGTCATTTTATTTTAAAATGACACAAAAGCCCATTTCCAAAGTTAGACTTACCGATACAAAATTACTGTATTCGAAGTCCTTTTTAGACAGGTTGGCTGTAGATGGCTACGAGTTCTGGAAGGGAACAATTGACCTTAAATCGGTTTGGGGTACCAAAGATTGGCAGGTACAAGGCACTGAGGCTTTGCACCGTGCATGTCTCATCCCAAATCACATGTTGTTTTTAAATTCGACCATTTTCCAGACAACATGCTTTGGATTGGCTACTTCTAAAAAATTAAATACACCATCCATCCCAGATTTAAATGAATATACGGGTTGGGGTAATTTCACTGATTCCTCCATTCAAGGGTTGCAAACTCTTTTACACAATTCGTCCTTTAAAATTTCCAGTTTGGATTCCAAGGGTTGGCTGGTATGGCAAAAGAGTGCTGATTCTTGCCAGCGCCGTTTTATGGGTTTGGCTGAGGGATTCACAAAACTCAGGCCCGATCCACGTTTTGAAGGAGACTATTCTGTCACGACTTATTCTGTGGGGAAGCTGTGTCAAAATTGGTTACAGCATTCTACTTTAGCTGCAGTTAAACTACATTTGTCTCAATTACATGATAATGTGGATTTAAACGATGTTATAAAAGGCCCTGCTAAAGGTAGATCTAAACGATTCCTGTATGCAATTTACAATGAAATTTGGAAAGTTAACCAGGTTGAGGCTGCTAAACGCCTAAGGGCTATTGATCAAGCTAATTTGGAAAAAGTGCTTGCAGTGGTTGATAACAGCATTAACACGCTTTCTTCCCGAATTTACACTTTAAATAATATTGTGTCTTCTGTTGTCGACATTGTACATGATGAAGTGTCCGTGTTATATCATGGTCAAAATCAATTGCGTTCTGTGATGCAGTTTGCGTGGACACTACAGACTCTTAAGTCTGGTCGAGTGCCATGGACTTTTTTGAACATATCATCATTATTTGCCCCGTTTAATTTGACTGAAAAACAGCGCATGTTGTCAATGAGAGATGCTACATTTTCTATGTTACATATTGAAAAATTAGAATCCCTGCCATTTTCGGTGGCTGAAGTGACTGCAGCAACATGGCTTATTCATGGTGTTATAACATTACCTTTTGCATTGTATAAATTTACAAATTGTATGAAATATATAGCCATTGGACGATATGAACCATTAGGCAGCGCTTTCCTCCATGAAACATGGTCTTTACCATACACTTACAGATGCCTTAAGGAGGGGAATGAAGTGAATCTGAATGGTGAAGAATGTACACAGTCGCCTGACCGCTCACTTATTTGCAGACACATCCAGTTGCATGGTTCTTGTAATCAGGACAAACCTAATTTGGCCTGTGTTTTGAAAGGGACACCAGTTCCTGCAATAGTTCCCACGTTCACGTTGTTGTCCAACGGTAGTTATTTACTTTTAAATAATGAGTTTTGTTGTGGGTTAGAGCCTGGTATCGCATATGTGGTTACTGTGTCTGAAAGGGTCGTTTGCTGCAAGAATGTGTTGTATCCACCCACGCATGGGAATTCAGAAGTTTTAATTTGGCCAAGAATACCAACCTTGAGAGCTGAATTCAATGGTTTAGGCCGTATAAGAGCCCTTTTGTCTCAAAAACAGGTGGCCCTGAGCTCTGCCCGCGAAACTTATGTCCTTCACATAGCAAACACACGCACAGAAGTACAAGCGCTTTTAAGTACTGATTTGCCGTTTCATTTTTGCGAGCTGGTTCATTAAATCTTTAATGCCTCCTCCACATCCAGCCTCGCTCATTTTTTTAAAATGGTTAGCAGTGGTCTCGTGACTACATTTGAAAAAGTATTTGGTATTATCCCTGCGTTCTTTCATTCTATATTCGCTAGTCTGTTTGGCGGATTTCCTGTTTTGCTGGCTTTAGCTGCAGGCGTTCTGGTGATATTTTATTTCATAAAACATGGATGCCCATCCTGCGCAAGGAAACGCACAGCACCTACTGATGCAGTTTCGCAACCGGATGCTTGATTATTATGGATCCCTGCCGCTTGCGACTTTAAGCACGGCTTTTGGATTATCTTTCAGATTTTCCTATTTTACCTGTGTCCAGCCTGTGTTTCATTGCCTGAGCTGTGATTTCGACTGGGCCATTGATTTGTGTCTCTGTTTACCGACTTCTCCTGACGTCGACTTTGATCAGCTGATGTCCCCCGTAGTGGCTCATGAGTTGGTCTGTTCTGGCGAAAGGGTTATGGCTGTGGCAGCGATGAATGGACTAATGGGTCAGTGGGACATATTCGCAGCGGCGCATGACTTTCTGGCACAGAGCGTTCTCGAGAACCCACTGAGTTGTCCTCTGATGTTGCTAGAGGATTCGGTGCTGGAAGAGCACGTATGTTCTTTCCCATTGCTTAATTGGATGGCTGAACTGTTTTCGGATGATGACAGTGATTTCATGTTGGAAGCTGTTGCTACATATTTTGCATATTCATTCAACGAGGAATGACTCTGAATACTTCCATCATTATGGCACGTGACTTTTTAGTAATTCTGAATGGTGCCAGTTTCAATACGAACATTCGATTTTTTCATATGTTCTAGGCCTATTAATTATAGTTAGGCCTCAAGTTCGACTTTTTATATTTTGTGTGGCCACTATAGGCATTCATACATTTTTTTTTTGTATTTTTTAAATTTTACATACATTACATACATTTAGCTTGGCTCAATATCATTGAACTCTGCTTTCAAGTCTTGCCTCTCATAGAGTATTGGCTTATATATTTGTCTTTTGACCGTCCTCGGATCATTGGGGGGGTGTCATATGGTTATTACGTTTCCATAGATTGTGTTAAGTTAGCATGTGCTTATTAAATGTTTAAACGCCATATTTTCTTTCTGCTTCGGTTTGCACACGACACCTAATTGTTATTTCAGCTTTTAACCTAGACGAAAGATGTGATTTATTTCAGAATAATATAATATTGTACTGGTATCAGTCGTGCCTGGAACACTTGGTACAACTGTCTGCACACTGAGAACTGCACACTCTAACACAAGGTTACTGTAGGCCTGATCCTCGCACTACGTTAGTCATAACACAAATAATGTTTGTGCCAACTTTGGGCTTTAAGTGAGTTCAAGATACAGTTACAGGGAATGAGAAAACAGACTTGATGCTGGACATGCTGAGAGCTGGTAGCTGTTGATGTGATCTCCTCCTACTGAGAATTTGAGGTATGGGTTCGCCCAGCTAAAGCCCAGATGAGACCTTCTTAGATATAATATAATATGCTAATTAGGGTGCGCGAAATATAGGTGATACAGAATTCTATAGATTTTTGCATCATAATATGTTATCACAATTTGCTTACTATGGATTAGTGACTAAGCTGCTGACTCTGATTTTTATAATATGTATGTTGATATTATACAAGATACTGCGTTTGAGAATGTTGCATTGAAAAAATAAACATTTCAAACTTGCACGTGTTCTCATTGCCTCCCAGTTTCGGTTTGGAATGATAATATAACGAAAGAGTGTTCATGTGTTCCACGATACCTGAGGTATTCTAAGTTCATGTTCTGGATTGTCTAAGACATCGGGGAGTATTCACTTCCGATGAGATACTGTAGCTAGCCTGGTAAGGGGATTTCTGAAACATAGGTGAGTTGTGGGTCACCCGGACTCACCCAGGTTCTAGGTCTCTGTGCACAGTTCTGTGAGAGAACGGAAACCCTGCGACACAACTAAACATCACTACCCTGGAAGTTGACACCGTTCCCTCTGTTGAAATCCTCGGGATTTCCATAAAACATGATTCCGAACATTGCCTCACGGCCCTGATATGTTACAGATCTCCGGGGCACTTCAATGCCTCTCAACAGCAGGAATTTATCACGGTCATAAATAACATGTCAATCTCCCACAACAGGCTGCTGATACTGGGCGATTTTAACATATGGGACAATGACCAACTACGTACAGCCCTGCACAACATCACCCAATCCTGCTAAAATCTAGGGCTGAAACAGTGGATAAACACTCCTACACATATACTAGGAAACCCGCTAGATCTAATTGTTGCGGCAGAAATCTTACTGACTCTAGACTCTACTCTCCCAGTAGGTTGGTCAGACCACTATCTCCTCAGGTTCAAATCCCATATCCCGTCCAACACAGGGTCCAAGAGATCGCATGTCAAAACCTTCTTAGGTCGCGACTGGAAGAACCTGTTAAAGAGGAAAGAGGAGGGAAAGCTCAATCTATGCCAGATTGGGGCCTCGTTCAAAATAGAGAATGATGTCACCACAAATTATCTCTCCTTCTGTCACGAGACTACAAAAAAACTCGATGCCATTATCCCACTGAAAACAATCACAAAAAGGGGAAAACCCTCCGCCCCCTGGTATACAGATAAACTGAAAGAACTAAAAAATATCTGTAAAAATGCGGAGAAGCTCTGGAGGAAAAGCTACTCAGACCAGGAGAAAGCACGTTGGAGGATCACCATCTTACAATACAAGAAAGAAATAACCACAGCCAAATCCAACTACTTTGCTGAGATCATCCTCAAAAGCTCTAATAAAACCCTGGATACCTTCAGGATTATTAAAGAACTCTCTCACCCCGCCTGTGCTAACAGCCAAATCAAGCCCTCACAAGAACTCTGCGATGGCCTTGCAGCGTTCTTTCAGGACAAAATCAGCAAAATTGTAGAGGGCATGAAGCGCTATCCCATCTCCTCAATGCTAGACAACAGTTCTCAAATGAATGACACCCACCCCCTCTCAAATGCTATCATGGAAAACTTTTTGATCCCCTCGGAACAGGAATTTCTAACAACAGCCCTCAACACCTCTTCAGGCTCTCCTTTAGACCCTCTTCCCCATAGAATAGCAAAGAAATTTGAGGACGATATTCTACCAGCTCTGCACCAACTATGCAATCAATCTCTGCGTACAGGCTCCGTGCCCAAAGACTGGAAACTGGCGATTGTCACTCCGCTTTTAAAAAAACCAAATCTGGACCCCAACTGCCAGAAAAACTACCGACCCATATCCCTCTTACCATACCCAATAAAGATCATAGAGAGGTGGGGCAGCAGATCTCTAGCCCTCTTCCTAGAAACCAACAACATCCTGGAAGAAGAGCAGTTTGGCTTCAGACCAGTACATGGAACGGAGTCAGCCTTTCTGACAGTCATGGATGACCTGCGAATGAGGGCGGACAGGGGAGAATCAGCAACTCTGATTCTGCTTGACCTGTCCGCCGCATTCAATACGGTGAACCACGGCATTCTGATAGAAAGACTGAGGAACAACGGAGTCGGAGGGGTCGTGCTTGACTAGTTCCGCTCCTACCTGACAGACAGGTGGCAGGCAGTAGCTATCCCTCCCTACCAATCAGAATTCATCAAAGTCCCACACGGGGTCCCGCAGGGGTCTGCTATCAGTCCCATACTCTTTAATATCTATATGCAACCCCTGATGCGGATCATTAAAAGCTATGGCATCAGCGTGACAAACTACACAGATGATACCCAGCTGATAATCTCGCTTGACGGAACCCGAGCAAGCTCATTGGAAACCTTCCACACTTGTATGCTGGAAATGTCTCTTTGGCTCAACCAGAACTCACTAAAATTTAACAGTGAGAAAACTGAAATATTGCACTGTACGGTAGGAAAAATCCCCAAAAGTCTACCACCAGACTTTTGGCCTCAGTCGATAGGGGACTCACCCACCCCAGTGAGCTCAGTTAAAAATCTCGGAGTCACTATCAACAACAAACTAAGCCTAGAGACAAACGTCAATAAGCAGGTCAGCTGCTGTTTCGCCCTACTGAGAGGACTCCGCAGGCTGCTACCTCTCCTGCCCCCACAGACCAGAGCCGACATAGTCAGGAGCACTATCCTCATCCGCCTGGATTACTGCAACGCCCTCCTGCTGGAATCCCCTGCCTTTCTCATTTCTAGACTCCAGAGTGTCCAGGCAGCTGCAGCCAAACTGGCACTTTCCCGTGAGCGAAGATCCTCCACCACTCTTGCCCTGGCCGACCTACATTGGCTGCCCATACACCAAAGGATCTGCTTTAAATCCCTATGTATCGTCTTCAGGGCAGTTCATGGACTAGGTCCCCGACCACTCCAGAACAAATTCAAGTGGTACGAGCCCACCCGGTCTCTCCGATCCTCATCCTTAAACTTCATTAGCGTTCCTAGGATCAAGAAAGCAACCTGCGGGGGACGAGCTTTCAGCACAGCTGCAGCCCATCTTTGGAACAACCTCCCCATCGACATCAGAAAAACCAATGACCTTCTGACCTTTCGGAAAAAGGTAAAAACCTGGCTTTTTCCAAAAAATCCTCCCAAAACCCATCACTATAAATAAATTCACTCTGCCCCTTATCCTGTCCATGCTCCTGTCCCCACAAAGCTTTAGCTATACAACTTAGCACCAGGATGCCCGCAGGGTTACAGAGCGCTCTATAAATGCTATAAATAATAAGTGTTAGATAGCGGGTAGGTGAAAATTACCATTCCGACTCCAGCTAATGGAACAGTAGTGAAAGTGTTGGATAGTGAGAGGGTAAACATTACTATTCCCACTCCAGTGAGTGCAACAGTAGGTAGAGCGTTGGATAGTGTAAGGGTAAAAATACTATTCCCACTCCAGTGAGTACAACAGTAGGGAAAGCGTTGGATAGCATAGGACTAAAAATTACTATTCCAACTCAAGAGAGTGCAACAGTAGGGAAAGTGTTGGATAGCATATGGGTAAAAATTGCTATTCCCACTCCAGTGAGTGCAACAGTAGGGAAAGTGATGGATAGCTTAGGGGTAAAAATTACTATTCCCACTCCAGTGAGTGCAACAGTAGGGAAAGTGTTGGATAGCTTATGGGTAAAAATTACTATTCCCACTCCAGTGAGTGAAACAGTAGGGAAACTGTTAGATGACGTATGGGTAAAAATGACTATTCCCACTCAAGTGAGTGCAACAGTAGGGAAAGTGTTGGATAGCGTAGGGGTAAAAATTACTATTCCCATTCCAGTGAGTGCAACTGTAGGGAAAGTGTTGGATAGCATAAGTGTAAAAATTACTATTCTCACTCCAGAGAGGTGGACGCAAATACTGGTGTGTTCCACACATACACTGCTTCGGTTGTACCGGCGGCGTACGCTCCGTACAGAGCACTGGAGGTACCTATAGACGCTTGGCAGCATGGAGTTTGGTGGCGCCCTACCGCACGCTTTGACCGCTCCGAGGTAAGGTCCTTTGTCCATTCCGGGCACTAATTGGCCTGCTTTGGGTGGATTTACTCCTCACCCTCGACGTAACGCTTGTAACGTAGCTGAACTGCGGCAACTTCATGAAGTCGCAGTGGGGGTGATTAGAGCGCTTGTTCATTACATTGGCCGTAATGTTCAGGACGCAGCCCCTAGAGGCGCACAGCTTCGAGCAGAACATGCTGGTCTGAAAATCAACCCGGTCATGGTTAATTCCGTGATGGGTAAAAAGCCCCTAGAAAAGGACGATTTTCCGTTCTGGCTTGCTGAGAAATTCGGCCAGCTGGAAGCTGTGTTTCCTAATACGAGTCCGGGTGATAAGCACCGGATTCTTACACTGAGTTTACCGAAAGATCTGGCTCCTGACCTTGCTGACTGTGAGACCTGGGGAAAAACGTTTGCAGCGGTCTATTCGAGGTGCTATGGCTCCCCGTCTGTGACCAATCTAGGTGGGGTCCTTAAACGTGTTCAGGACGAACACGGACCGGAGGCGGCTGTTGAATTAGGCATGCGCCTATGTGGCTCCTTTGAAGTGGTTTGCGGTGTGATCCTTGCAAATGTCAAGGGGGATGCAGTGAACTTTCAAGTTGCTAACGCGTTAGCGTTGGTTCCCGAGCCCGACCGACCCCGGCAGTTGGCAAAGATTATTGTGAATGCTTACAAAATGGTGGGCCGCAATGCAAAGGGGGTTAAAACTTTTCCTGATAAGGAGAAGAAACAGCCCCAGAGTCAGACATCGGAAACTGGTGGTCAACAAGATACCAAGAAACAAAATTGGCCTAAAAAGCAGAATCAGGGTAAGTAACAACAACAACAAATACAGGTTTCTGCTCCTGCATCTCCGTTGCCTGCGCAGTCGGATCGAGTTTATGATTTGCGCGACCGCGCGATGATTAAATCGCCTGAGAGGTTTCAGGCTTCTGAACAACGCTCTCCTCGTTCCTTTCAGGACTCATCGGCTCCGTCAACCGGTGGTGGAGGGGGCGGCAGGGGCCGGGGTGGCCAGCAAGGACGTGGTCAGCCCCGCCCGCGTTCCAGTGGAGATCAGCAGGAAGGCTCTACGCCCAAGAGACCTCAGTTTGCCACGAAGAAAGTCGCTGCCTTGACCGCGCATCGTTATGCCGAAGATAGTGAGAACGCGGCTTCGGAATCTGACGTGGGCTCTGACATTGCTAGACAGCGCAGCAGAGATTACCATGGTGAGAGAGGCCCTCCGTCCACTGTTGAAGGTGACAGCGACTGACATTTATGTTGTGATTGAAACAGCAGATACGCAGGTTGCTCCCCCTGAACGACTTTTTGAAATTGTCCTGTTAATTGAAGGTGACATGCAGCGAACTGTAAAAGGGGTATTTTGGGAAAATCTCTCGTCTACGTATGACATTTTGCTTTCGGAGGCTGACTGGCCCCCACCTTTTGTTCTCGCAGCTCCGCGAGGGGAGGAGGTAATCCTACCCAGCTTCGCGCACACAGTGCCGAGGGTGGAGGCGCTGCATTTTGCAGAAGAGTGGGCTCTGGCGCTTGCGCCGGCTGTGTACCGCAATCAATGTGGCTGGGATAAATTGTCCCCAAGCCATGAGATTCCTTTGCGGTCACAGCCACAGCCTCAACCACAATATCCCATACGGCGTGAAGCGAAAGCTTCAGTCGCAGCTATCCTTGAACAATTGGAATATCAAGGTGTAATTGAAACGTGTGTGTCACCGATGAATAACCCCCTTTTTACTGTGAACAAGCCGGACGGCTCATATCGTTTGGTTTTGGATTATAGGCATTTGAACTTGCATTGCCGTAACTGTGCAGTACAGAATACGCACGGCTCTGCGTTAGTGAATAGTCTTGAGCGTAAACGGTTCAAAACCACGCTTGACATTTCCAATGGTTTTTATGCACATAGATTAGATGGTCTAAGTTCCCAATGGACCAGTTTTACATGCGCCGGAGTGCAAAAAATGTTTAAACGACTCCCAATGGGCTACAAGAACAGTCCGGGAGTTTTTTCCGCGCGCATAGTCTCTCTTTTGGAGAGCTTCGACCCAGTTGCTTGTTCGTATGTGGGTGACATTTATCTCACAGACGACGATCTTTGGGAGCATCTGTGTCGAGTAAATAGCATAATTTGTAACTTTGCTGACATGGGTTACAAGTTTAACTTTGCAAAGTCGCACATTGCAGAGTACACAGTGTTGTTTCTGGGTTACGAGCTTAACCATGAAGGGAAGGGTTTAGCACCCCATTTCCTGGAGAAATGCGCACAGTTGTGCTCTCCGACAACACTGAAAAAATTACAATCTCTTCTGGGTTTTCTGAATTTCGGGAGGACTTACATTCCGGAATATGCCCAGCGTATCAAGCCTTTGTATGCTTTGATACAACCATCTTTTTCCAAATCATGCTGGCTGCCTGAGCATTCGGCCATTCTGCAGTCTTTGCAGGCTGATTTGCTCGCTTCTGAATACTTACAGACTCGTGATAACCAGACCAACCTGGTGATAAGAATTATCCCTGGGGCGGTGGGTTTCACGTACCTGACTTTTAATGAAGGGGATACAGTACCTATTGCTTACAAGTCACACTTGTACACTTCGGCTGAATTGCGTTTTTCCACTGTGGAGAAAGTTTTAACAGCTGTGCAGATGGCAATTCTTAAGGAACGTGCCCTGTCACAAGGAAAGCGCATGTTGGTTGTTACCCCGTGTCCTGCCTTAGAGGCGGTTACGAAAGCCAGTGTACCTAATTCCAAAGCTTTGCACCCTCGGTGGATTCAATGGGCTGCATCCTTGACGTCACAGGATGTCACGTTTATTTTTGACGCCACTTTACGGTCACAGGAGTATTTACAGTATGAATTTGTTCATCCTGCTACATTAGCAATGCGGCCGTTGGAGGATTTCCATTGCATCATTTACACTGATGGTTCGGCGCAGGTTGCGCATGGCTCTAAACATGCCTACGTTTCCGCTTGCGCCATTGTGGTCGGTGCCATGGTGAACGATGAGTTCAAGTCCAGTGTCGTGCACACGCAGACGCTTGGAGACTGCACCGCACAATTGGCAGAGCTTCGTGCTCTGATGCTTGCATTGGAGTACGCAGATCCTAGTGTGACGACTTTGATTGTAAGTGATTCTTACTACTGTGTCCAGTCTTACAATGAAAACTTGTTCTTTTGGATTCAGAATGAATTTCGTGACTCCAAAGGTAGCACAATAAAACATAAAACTATCTGGGTCCGAGTGGCGGAACTTAAAGAGAAGCTGCCACTCGTGTTTGTGATTCATACTCTCGGTCATCAGCGCGTGGGGGTTCACGCTGTTGGCAACTCGCTTGCTGATGAAGCAGCGAAGTCAGCGGTATCAAAATACTTAGTTGCAGCAGTCACGAGGTCCAAAAGCAAAATCGATGATGACATCTTGGCAGCTGTAGCTGCAACGGAGAAGGGAGGTAAATATCCTGCGGGATTCCCTTCTAAATACACATACCACTTAAGTCCCGATAAGGTTCCTTATGTGAAAATCCCTGAAGTTGGCGAGCGTTTAGTTCCCAACTCGGATCGCAGAGCTGCTTTGATTACAGCGGCATATGAAGGTGTGGCGTCTGCGCATGCGGGCGTCTCGGCCACTGTAACTCAGCTACAACAGAGATTCTGGTGGCGGGGTCTGTACAAACAGACGCGTGAATATGTTCTTCAATGTAACATTTGCCAGCAGATTAAGCCTTCTACTGCTGCGCGTCCGCCTCAGACACAGTTGTACATCTCTAATAAACCGCTTGGTTGCGTTTATTTGGATCACTGCGGTCCTTTTTCTTCTGATACTGCGTTTAAATACATCTTACTAGCAGTTGATTCATGCACATGCTTTGTATGGGTATGGCCGCATCGAAGCGCTGATTCGCGGACTGTCATTAAGGATTTGCGTGTCTTTGTGGGAATTTTTGCCTGTGGTACTTTCCATTCGGACCAGGGTCCGGCTTTCCCCTCTAAGGCATACAAGGCTGCTATGGTTTCGTTGGGAGTCCAAGTCAAGTTTTCAAGTCCCTACAGGCCTGAGGGCAATAGTGTAGTAGAACGAATGAACCGCGACTTAAAGCAATCTTTGACAGCCCGAGTTATAGGTACTGGTAGAAACTGGCTAGCCCACCTCATAGGCGTGCAGCGTGCGCTTAATAATCTCCCTAGAAGGTCTCTGGGTGGGCGGACCCCATACAAAATGCTCTTTGGTATCAAGATGTATGTACCTGACCTTGATGGGCCGGACTACCAGGCCCAGGCCGGGGCCTTTGACGTAGATGAACATTGCAATGTTTTACAGAGTCTACAAAAGACCAGAGACAGTCTTGCAAAGGAACATTTGCCCTCCACATCGGATGATGCGTTGCAGATCCCGGTAGTTGGCTGGCTACCCCAAGTTGGAGAACTGGTTCGAGAGAAGATCGATAACAAGAAAGAGTTTGGTCCCTCATATCGAGCACCAGTTCGAGTCCTTGGAGTGAAGGGCACAAGAACAGTCATTTTACCACCACTTCCAGGTCGTAAGGAAAACAGATTTATTTCTATTGACAATGTCAAGACACACAGGGTGGCCGATTCTTCATAGCATGACACCGGCTGTATCCTGTCCTTCCATGGTGAGGCACTCTGTGCTGGCTATTACATCTGGTGCAGAACAGGAGGTGTCCCTCGAGATGCCTGCCATATCCAGTCCTTTATTAAATACTATTCCTGATACTAACATTGATGAGCTAAACTACACTTATCCTGCTGATTTATCGATGCCTGATTTACAGACCCGTTTGGCAGGCCAGTCCAGATTCTCTTTTGACTCTGTTTCGGAAACATCAAAGAAACCCACAAACATTGCAAGATATGCCACGTTGTTTAAAAAACATTTTTTAATTCCGCCTTGGACATACATTTGGTTGATCCTATTTTCATTCTATCTTTTTATGTCAATTGGTTTTGTGTTTTATTTTTTCCACCTGATTGATGGTCACTACGTTAAAGAAAGAACAGGAATTCGGTACCTTAATGGAACATTGGCCCCTCTTTCCTCTTCACATTCTGCGCACAGACTGAAACGAAACTTAAATACAGTTAACATTACTGCTTGGCCTGTCCTTGATGGGATTGTGTGGGATGCGGTTAGGTTTCAGATACACGGGCCTACTGAAGTGATTAATGTTCAAAATGTGCTTAGAGTAAACATGGGAGATGTGATTAAACAAAATATACGTTCTGATGATTGGGATATTCAGGCCGTAGAAGCATTATTCTCGGATTTGAAGTATTATGCTGCCTTCGATGCTGAGGATCTGTATACAGATTCTATTAATTATGGTGATTTGTTTTGTTTTCAACACTATGGTAATCATTTTTTACATAAGACAAATTCCAGGAGGGTTGCTGTAAATTATACACAATGGGAACATTGCCCTGCTCCATTCAGTGGCAGTTCCAATACATTTCTGAAAAAATATACCTATTTTACAGACTTTGATCAGTCTAATCCCGAGTCATTTTATTTTAAAATGACACAAAAGCCCATTTCCAAAGTTAGACTTACCGATACAAAATTACTGTATTCGAAGTCCTTTTTAGACAGGTTGGCTGTAGATGGCTACGAGTTCTGGAAGGGAACAATTGACCTTAAATCGGTTTGGGGTACCAAAGATTGGCAGGTACAAGGCACTGAGGCTTTGCACCGTGCATGTCTCATCCCAAATCACATGTTGTTTTTAAATTCGACCATTTTCCAGACAACATGCTTTGGATTGGCTACTTCTAAAAAATTAAATACACCATCCATCCCAGATTTAAATGAATATACGGGTTGGGGTAATTTCACTGATTCCTCCATTCAAGGGTTGCAAACTCTTTTACACAATTCGTCCTTTAAAATTTCCAGTTTGGATTCCAAGGGTTGGCTGGTATGGCAAAAGAGTGCTGATTCTTGCCAGCGCCGTTTTATGGGTTTGGCTGAGGGATTCACAAAACTCAGGCCCGATCCACGTTTTGAAGGAGACTATTCTGTCACGACTTATTCTGTGGGGAAGCTGTGTCAAAATTGGTTACAGCATTCTACTTTAGCTGCAGTTAAACTACATTTGTCTCAATTACATGATAATGTGGATTTAAACGATGTTATAAAAGGCCCTGCTAAAGGTAGATCTAAACGATTCCTGTATGCAATTTACAATGAAATTTGGAAAGTTAACCAGGTTGAGGCTGCTAAACGCCTAAGGGCTATTGATCAAGCTAATTTGGAAAAAGTGCTTGCAGTGGTTGATAACAGCATTAACACGCTTTCTTCCCGAATTTACACTTTAAATAATATTGTGTCTTCTGTTGTCGACATTGTACATGATGAAGTGTCCGTGTTATATCATGGTCAAAATCAATTGCGTTCTGTGATGCAGTTTGCGTGGACACTACAGACTCTTAAGTCTGGTCGAGTGCCATGGACTTTTTTGAACATATCATCATTATTTGCCCCGTTTAATTTGACTGAAAAACAGCGCATGTTGTCAATGAGAGATGCTACATTTTCTATGTTACATATTGAAAAATTAGAATCCCTGCCATTTTCGGTGGCTGAAGTGACTGCAGC
This sequence comes from Lissotriton vulgaris, assembly GCF_964263255.1. NCBI lineage: Eukaryota > Metazoa > Chordata > Amphibia > Caudata > Salamandridae > Lissotriton > Lissotriton vulgaris. Next base: position 656,454 of record NW_028245946.1, read on the forward strand.
AACATGGCTTATTCATGGTGTTATAACATTACCTTTTGCATTGTATAAATTTACAAATTGTATGAAATATATAGCCATTGGACGATATGAACCATTAGGCAGCGCTTTCCTCCATGAAACATGGTCTTTACCATACACTTACAGATGCCTTAAGGAGGGGAATGAAGTGAATCTGAATGGTGAAGAATGTACACAGTCGCCTGACCGCTCACTTATTTGCAGACACATCCAGTTGCATGGTTCTTGTAATCAGGACAAACCTAATTTGGCCTGTGTTTTGAAAGGGACACCAGTTCCTGCAATAGTTCCCACGTTCACGTTGTTGTCCAACGGTAGTTATTTACTTTTAAATAATGAGTTTTGTTGTGGGTTAGAGCCTGGTATCGCATATGTGGTTACTGTGTCTGAAAGGGTCGTTTGCTGCAAGAATGTGTTGTATCCACCCACGCATGGGAATTCAGAAGTTTTAATTTGGCCAAGAATACCAACCTTGAGAGCTGAATTCAATGGTTTAGGCCGTATAAGAGCCCTTTTGTCTCAAAAACAGGTGGCCCTGAGCTCTGCCCGCGAAACTTATGTCCTTCACATAGCAAACACACGCACAGAAGTACAAGCGCTTTTAAGTACTGATTTGCCGTTTCATTTTTGCGAGCTGGTTCATTAAATCTTTAATGCCTCCTCCACATCCAGCCTCGCTCATTTTTTTAAAATGGTTAGCAGTGGTCTCGTGACTACATTTGAAAAAGTATTTGGTATTATCCCTGCGTTCTTTCATTCTATATTCGCTAGTCTGTTTGGCGGATTTCCTGTTTTGCTGGCTTTAGCTGCAGGCGTTCTGGTGATATTTTATTTCATAAAACATGGATGCCCATCCTGCGCAAGGAAACGCACAGCACCTACTGATGCAGTTTCGCAACCGGATGCTTGATTATTATGGATCCCTGCCGCTTGCGACTTTAAGCACGGCTTTTGGATTATCTTTCAGATTTTCCTATTTTACCTGTGTCCAGCCTGTGTTTCATTGCCTGAGCTGTGATTTCGACTGGGCCATTGATTTGTGTCTCTGTTTACCGACTTCTCCTGACGTCGACTTTGATCAGCTGATGTCCCCCGTAGTGGCTCATGAGTTGGTCTGTTCTGGCGAAAGGGTTATGGCTGTGGCAGCGATGAATGGACTAATGGGTCAGTGGGACATATTCGCAGCGGCGCATGACTTTCTGGCACAGAGCGTTCTCGAGAACCCACTGAGTTGTCCTCTGATGTTGCTAGAGGATTCGGTGCTGGAAGAGCACGTATGTTCTTTCCCATTGCTTAATTGGATGGCTGAACTGTTTTCGGATGATGACAGTGATTTCATGTTGGAAGCTGTTGCTACATATTTTGCATATTCATTCAACGAGGAATGACTCTGAATACTTCCATCATTATGGCACGTGACTTTTTAGTAATTCTGAATGGTGCCAGTTTCAATACGAACATTCGATTTTTTCATATGTTCTAGGCCTATTAATTATAGTTAGGCCTCAAGTTCGACTTTTTATATTTTGTGTGGCCACTATAGGCATTCATACATTTTTTTTTTGTATTTTTTAAATTTTACATACATTACATACATTTAGCTTGGCTCAATATCATTGAACTCTGCTTTCAAGTCTTGCCTCTCATAGAGTATTGGCTTATATATTTGTCTTTTGACCGTCCTCGGATCATTGGGGGGGTGTCATATGGTTATTACGTTTCCATAGATTGTGTTAAGTTAGCATGTGCTTATTAAATGTTTAAACGCCATATTTTCTTTCTGCTTCGGTTTGCACACGACACCTAATTGTTATTTCAGCTTTTAACCTAGACGAAAGATGTGATTTATTTCAGAATAATATAATATTGTACTGGTATCAGTCGTGCCTGGAACACTTGGTACAACTGTCTGCACACTGAGAACTGCACACTCTAACACAAGGTTACTGTAGGCCTGATCCTCGCACTACGTTAGTCATAACACAAATAATGTTTGTGCCAACTTTGGGCTTTAAGTGAGTTCAAGATACAGTTACAGGGAATGAGAAAACAGACTTGATGCTGGACATGCTGAGAGCTGGTAGCTGTTGATGTGATCTCCTCCTACTGAGAATTTGAGGTATGGGTTCGCCCAGCTAAAGCCCAGATGAGACCTTCTTAGATATAATATAATATGCTAATTAGGGTGCGCGAAATATAGGTGATACAGAATTCTATAGATTTTTGCATCATAATATGTTATCACAATTTGCTTACTATGGATTAGTGACTAAGCTGCTGACTCTGATTTTTATAATATGTATGTTGATATTATACAAGATACTGCGTTTGAGAATGTTGCATTGAAAAAATAAACATTTCAAACTTGCACGTGTTCTCATTGCCTCCCAGTTTCGGTTTGGAATGATAATATAACGAAAGAGTGTTCATGTGTTCCACGATACCTGAGGTATTCTAAGTTCATGTTCTGGATTGTCTAAGACATCGGGGAGTATTCACTTCCGATGAGATACTGTAGCTAGCCTGGTAAGGGGATTTCTGAAACATAGGTGAGTTGTGGGTCACCCGGACTCACCCAGGTTCTAGGTCTCTGTGCACAGTTCTGTGAGAGAACGGAAACCCTGCGACACAACTAAACATCACTACCCTGGAAGTTGACACCGTTCCCTCTGTTGAAATCCTCGGGATTTCCATAAAACATGATTCCGAACATTGCCTCACGGCCCTGATATGTTACAGATCTCCGGGGCACTTCAATGCCTCTCAACAGCAGGAATTTATCACGGTCATAAATAACATGTCAATCTCCCACAACAGGCTGCTGATACTGGGCGATTTTAACATATGGGACAATGACCAACTACGTACAGCCCTGCACAACATCACCCAATCCTGCTAAAATCTAGGGCTGAAACAGTGGATAAACACTCCTACACATATACTAGGAAACCCGCTAGATCTAATTGTTGCGGCAGAAATCTTACTGACTCTAGACTCTACTCTCCCAGTAGGTTGGTCAGACCACTATCTCCTCAGGTTCAAATCCCATATCCCGTCCAACACAGGGTCCAAGAGATCGCATGTCAAAACCTTCTTAGGTCGCGACTGGAAGAACCTGTTAAAGAGGAAAGAGGAGGGAAAGCTCAATCTATGCCAGATTGGGGCCTCGTTCAAAATAGAGAATGATGTCACCACAAATTATCTCTCCTTCTGTCACGAGACTACAAAAAAACTCGATGCCATTATCCCACTGAAAACAATCACAAAAAGGGGAAAACCCTCCGCCCCCTGGTATACAGATAAACTGAAAGAACTAAAAAATATCTGTAAAAATGCGGAGAAGCTCTGGAGGAAAAGCTACTCAGACCAGGAGAAAGCACGTTGGAGGATCACCATCTTACAATACAAGAAAGAAATAACCACAGCCAAATCCAACTACTTTGCTGAGATCATCCTCAAAAGCTCTAATAAAACCCTGGATACCTTCAGGATTATTAAAGAACTCTCTCACCCCGCCTGTGCTAACAGCCAAATCAAGCCCTCACAAGAACTCTGCGATGGCCTTGCAGCGTTCTTTCAGGACAAAATCAGCAAAATTGTAGAGGGCATGAAGCGCTATCCCATCTCCTCAATGCTAGACAACAGTTCTCAAATGAATGACACCCACCCCCTCTCAAATGCTATCATGGAAAACTTTTTGATCCCCTCGGAACAGGAATTTCTAACAACAGCCCTCAACACCTCTTCAGGCTCTCCTTTAGACCCTCTTCCCCATAGAATAGCAAAGAAATTTGAGGACGATATTCTACCAGCTCTGCACCAACTATGCAATCAATCTCTGCGTACAGGCTCCGTGCCCAAAGACTGGAAACTGGCGATTGTCACTCCGCTTTTAAAAAAACCAAATCTGGACCCCAACTGCCAGAAAAACTACCGACCCATATCCCTCTTACCATACCCAATAAAGATCATAGAGAGGTGGGGCAGCAGATCTCTAGCCCTCTTCCTAGAAACCAACAACATCCTGGAAGAAGAGCAGTTTGGCTTCAGACCAGTACATGGAACGGAGTCAGCCTTTCTGACAGTCATGGATGACCTGCGAATGAGGGCGGACAGGGGAGAATCAGCAACTCTGATTCTGCTTGACCTGTCCGCCGCATTCAATACGGTGAACCACGGCATTCTGATAGAAAGACTGAGGAACAACGGAGTCGGAGGGGTCGTGCTTGACTAGTTCCGCTCCTACCTGACAGACAGGTGGCAGGCAGTAGCTATCCCTCCCTACCAATCAGAATTCATCAAAGTCCCACACGGGGTCCCGCAGGGGTCTGCTATCAGTCCCATACTCTTTAATATCTATATGCAACCCCTGATGCGGATCATTAAAAGCTATGGCATCAGCGTGACAAACTACACAGATGATACCCAGCTGATAATCTCGCTTGACGGAACCCGAGCAAGCTCATTGGAAACCTTCCACACTTGTATGCTGGAAATGTCTCTTTGGCTCAACCAGAACTCACTAAAATTTAACAGTGAGAAAACTGAAATATTGCACTGTACGGTAGGAAAAATCCCCAAAAGTCTACCACCAGACTTTTGGCCTCAGTCGATAGGGGACTCACCCACCCCAGTGAGCTCAGTTAAAAATCTCGGAGTCACTATCAACAACAAACTAAGCCTAGAGACAAACGTCAATAAGCAGGTCAGCTGCTGTTTCGCCCTACTGAGAGGACTCCGCAGGCTGCTACCTCTCCTGCCCCCACAGACCAGAGCCGACATAGTCAGGAGCACTATCCTCATCCGCCTGGATTACTGCAACGCCCTCCTGCTGGAATCCCCTGCCTTTCTCATTTCTAGACTCCAGAGTGTCCAGGCAGCTGCAGCCAAACTGGCACTTTCCCGTGAGCGAAGATCCTCCACCACTCTTGCCCTGGCCGACCTACATTGGCTGCCCATACACCAAAGGATCTGCTTTAAATCCCTATGTATCGTCTTCAGGGCAGTTCATGGACTAGGTCCCCGACCACTCCAGAACAAATTCAAGTGGTACGAGCCCACCCGGTCTCTCCGATCCTCATCCTTAAACTTCATTAGCGTTCCTAGGATCAAGAAAGCAACCTGCGGGGGACGAGCTTTCAGCACAGCTGCAGCCCATCTTTGGAACAACCTCCCCATCGACATCAGAAAAACCAATGACCTTCTGACCTTTCGGAAAAAGGTAAAAACCTGGCTTTTTCCAAAAAATCCTCCCAAAACCCATCACTATAAATAAATTCACTCTGCCCCTTATCCTGTCCATGCTCCTGTCCCCACAAAGCTTTAGCTATACAACTTAGCACCAGGATGCCCGCAGGGTTACAGAGCGCTCTATAAATGCTATAAATAATAAGTGTTAGATAGCGGGTAGGTGAAAATTACCATTCCGACTCCAGCTAATGGAACAGTAGTGAAAGTGTTGGATAGTGAGAGGGTAAACATTACTATTCCCACTCCAGTGAGTGCAACAGTAGGTAGAGCGTTGGATAGTGTAAGGGTAAAAATACTATTCCCACTCCAGTGAGTACAACAGTAGGGAAAGCGTTGGATAGCATAGGACTAAAAATTACTATTCCAACTCAAGAGAGTGCAACAGTAGGGAAAGTGTTGGATAGCATATGGGTAAAAATTGCTATTCCCACTCCAGTGAGTGCAACAGTAGGGAAAGTGATGGATAGCTTAGGGGTAAAAATTACTATTCCCACTCCAGTGAGTGCAACAGTAGGGAAAGTGTTGGATAGCTTATGGGTAAAAATTACTATTCCCACTCCAGTGAGTGAAACAGTAGGGAAACTGTTAGATGACGTATGGGTAAAAATGACTATTCCCACTCAAGTGAGTGCAACAGTAGGGAAAGTGTTGGATAGCGTAGGGGTAAAAATTACTATTCCCATTCCAGTGAGTGCAACTGTAGGGAAAGTGTTGGATAGCATAAGTGTAAAAATTACTATTCTCACTCCAGAGAGTGCAACAGTAGGGAAAGTGTTGGATAGCGTAGGGGTAAAAATTACTATTCCGACTCCAGTGAGTGCAACAGTAGGGAAAGTGTTGGATAGTGTAGGGGTAACATTTACTATTCCCACTCCAGTGACTGCAACAGTAGGGAAAGGGTTGGATGGCGTAGGGGTAAACATTACTATTCCCATTCCAGAGACTGCAACATTAGGGAAAACGTTGAATAGCGTAGGGGTAAAAATTACTATTTCCACTCAAGGGAGTGCAACTGTAGGGAAAGTGTTGGATAGCCTAGAGGTAAAAATTACTATTCCACCTCAAGTGAGTGCAACAGTAGGGAAAGTCTTGGACAGTGGGTAGGTAAAAATGACTATTCCGAATCCAGCGAGTTGGAACAGTAGGGAAAGTGTTGGATAGTGAGTGGGTAAAAATTACTATTCCCACTCCAGTGAGTGCAACAGTAGGGAAAGCGATGGATAGCCTAGGGGTAAAAATTACTTTTTCCACTCAAGGGAGTGCAACATTAGGGAAAGTGTTGAATAGCCTAGGGGTAAAAATGACTATTCCCACTCAAGTGAGTGCAACAGTAGGGAAAGTGTTGGATAGCGTAGGGGTAAACATTACTATTCCCACTCCAGTGAGTGCAACAGTAGGGAAAGAGTTGGATAGCGTAGGGGTAAACATTTCTATTCCCACTTCAGAGAGTGCAACAGTAGGGAAAGTGTTGGATAGTGTAGGGGTAAAAATTACTATTTCCACTCAAGTGAGTGCAACAGTAGGGAAAGTGTTGGATAGCCTTGAAACCTTTGCTCTTTAGAGTATATATAGCGGTTATATAATTTTCATCATACCATTTTCCTCTAATAGTGAAATAAATAATTTTTCATTGTCCTCTGAAAAAATTCTTCATTTTAAGTGTCAATCTTCTTCTTCTACAACTAAACAAAATAGGCTTAAAAATAATCCCAATGATCCTATTGACTCATCAAATATTCCAGTCTTAGATACTATTCTGGACAAAATCAGAGGATTGGATCCATTTGCAAAGTTACTAATGATAAATTAATGCAAATAGAAGACAGATGAGTGTTGATGGAAAACAGTCTCTAGAAGCGGAATTACAAATTAACAAAACACATGGTATGTTGAACAAAATAACCAAGATGGAAAAAAATAGTCAACTTCAAAAGCACCCCAAGTCACAGAGGCTGAGGTGGATAAAGCAAACAGTAAACACTAGAGGGGAGTGTCTTTTTCCGGCTCTCTCTGGCGTCAAATTCTGTGGGCGTAACATCGTGATGCCAGGGGGAGGGGAGAGGATCTCCGTCTAGAGCACCCAAATTGGTATATGAGGAATAAAAAAAAATAAAAAATAAAAAAAAGCACCCCGAAGATATGAAAAATCATAATCAATGTAATAATCTTTCTGTGATCTCCCAGAAGGAATAGCGTGGTATTTCTGCTGGATTTGTTGAACATCTCTAAATCACCAAATCTCACAATTCACGAAGTTCATCATCTTGGTCTTAAATCCAATAATTCTTCTAAGCCAAGGAGGATAATTAAATTAATGGAATTCAATAATTTATCATGAGTGCTTAATGCTGCGAAACATTATTTTGGTCAGGACAAAACATCTACATTTCTCTGAATCCCTCTACTGCCGCCAATGCCTGAAAAACATTCAGTGTCTTCTTCCTTTACTTAGATAATTGAACATTTATTGAAGCATCCTTCATCAATGCATCTGTAAATGCACTTATAATGGCAATTCCAAATCCTTTGAGGGTCCTATAAAGTTGAAAAAATGTATTTATGATTTCTCCACCTAAAATATATACCCTTTCTCACACATAGGGGGTCATTATGATGGCGTGTGGTTCGCCACAGCCCGACCAGCGGTGGCGATCCCCCTGCCATAACTCCCTGCCCGAGCACCATTTACCCCCTCCATATTACCATGGCGGGGGTACCGCGACCGACAGAAAGTAAGTCTGCTGCATTTCTGCCCATCGGCAATCGTCATGATTGCCGGCCAGGCAGATCTCAGGCATTATATGGTGGCGGTTTTCCACTGATCCTCGTCCTATGTAGCTACTTCATGTGATCTTACTCTTCTTCCTCAGATCTGGGTTCTGTCCCATGATCTGCTGCTATACTTATTTTCTTCTTACACTCTTTCTTGCTTGTTACCTTCTTATCTAGTATCTTGTTTTTTCTCTCTTATGTTTATATTTCACACTTTTAGCTTTTGTGCATGCTTTATGAATACCAGTTATTCTTATTTTTTTTTATTGTTTAACACCTATTAATATTCCTTAATTTTATTTACAGTTCACTAAATCCCGTTGTTCATCCTCATGTGTTTCCTACTCCCACGATTAACATTATCTCATGGAATGTCTGTGGATTGGGTAATCCTGTTAATCGTTAAAAGGTATTGTCTTATCTTTCTAAACTTAATACTCATTTTCTTTTGCAGGAAACACATTGTAATGCCGATGAATCTCAAAACATAAAAAGATGTTGTGTAATGGGTAATGTTGTTTTCTCTCTTGCACTTTTTAGGAAATATGAACGTGATATTTTGTTCCATAATTCACTGAAGCATTATATGCTATCTCAATGATATGAAACAATGGTAGCAGGGGTTTGGTTAGTGTTAAATTGGATAAGAACTATATAATTTTTCAATGTATAAGGTCCAGTAAAATTTGACCCTTCTTTTTGCAGGGAATGCCAATAAAATGCATGATCTGTTTTAGGATCATGGATCTAAACATAAATCTAAACCAGATAAATCTAAGAAAGCTTTCAAAACAACAAATATGTCACATCCATTATTTGACTCATGAAGATCTTGTCACCAAGATTTATTAGAATACATATTTTTTACCCCTTTCATTGCTTTTTAACCAGAATAAATGATATATGATTTAGGTGTCTCCCTTTCCCTGCTACATTACTTACTCCTCACACATAAGTTCCATTTTCATATCTGATCAGGTTCCTGTCATCTCTTGTTTTGATACACTTTTCGAACTCCACCAATATCAAACCAATAGTCATTTAATAATGATCTCATATCTGTTAAGGTTTTTATTGCCACATTTAAATGTTTTGTTGCTCTCAGCTATCTGTTATTGGAAATGTACACTGCTCAAATATTTGTGGCTGTTTTGTTCTTCTTCTTTAAATGCCAGTTTACTATGCCCACAAAAACACTACTATTGAACTTGATTACATTACATTATGTATAACCATCACTTCATTAAAATGTCAATCCAAAGCAACATCACACACCCTTGGACCACTTATAACTTTTCAACGTTGAGATATTGCCCCCCACTTATGGATGCCAAATACATTTATCTTCTGGTGAGGAGTTAGAGGACGTACAAGGAGGTGAAACTACAGAAAGTAAACACGATCCAGTCAACCCTGCTTACTTTTCTATACAACTGCCTTAATTGCTCCTTAAACCAGGGTTATTTAAAGCAGATCAAGGAGGGCCAAAGTAAAAGAGAGGCAGCAACTGCTACACCTGACTACCCATAATGTATGTGCATGATATTAGTATTATAATCACCAAAACAACTGGCACTGAGTATTGAAGTTTACTGTTGTACAGGACTCCTTCCACAGTTTACAGTTGCATTTTCACCTTAAAGTTTTTAAACGCTGTGTAAATGCTGTGGATTGCTTTTGTCCTGTTGTCAATACTACTTTAATTTGGTCCTTCTGACGACATTGGTAAAGTCTTTGTTTTTCATAGTGTATATGATGGGGTTGCACAGTGGAGGAACAGCTGTGTACAGCAAAGCCAAGATTTTGTTTTCTTTTATTGAAACTTTTGATGTTGGTCTCATGTACGTGGAACAAACTGACCCAAAGAATAAAATAACCACAGTGAGGTGAGAACCACAGGTTGAAAAGGTCTTGCGCCTCCCCTCCGAAGACTTCATGTTCAGTATCACTGAGATGATTTTGGCATAAGATATGAAGACAAAAATGCAGGGGAACAGTCCAAAAGTACATCCATTTACATAGGTCAGTGTCTCAATAATGTAGGTGCTGGTGCAAGATAGCTTCATCAGGGCACTGAAATCACAGAAGAAGTGGTTGATGGTGTGGGATTGACAGAAGGAGAGCCTAGAGAGTAGTATAGTGTGCAGAAGTGGTACAAAAATACCACAAAGCCAACTTCCAGTAGCCAGCTGGAAACACATGTTTTTGTTCATGATACTCATGTAATGTAAGGGATGACAGATGGCCACATACCGATCAAAGGCCATAACTGTGAGGATAAGGAATTCTGTCCCCACCAAGAAAATAAAGAAAAATATCTGCAGCAGACATTCGTTGAGAGAAATTAGTGTACCTGTCTGAAAGAAGTGTATCAGCATATGTGGGAAAGTGACTGAGATGTTAGTGATGTCAATAAAGGCAACGTTTATAAGAAAGAAATACATAGGGGTGTGCAGATGTGAGCTGGAGTATACTATTGACATTACAAGAAGGTTTCCAATCAAAGTCATCATGTAAATTATTATAAATGTAATAAAAAGGGGAACTTGCATCAGTGAAAGATCCGAAAACCCTATAAGCAGGAACTGTTCCTCTGAAGTCAGATTTGGTCCTTCCATTTGTTCAGATTTATTGCGATTCGAAGGCTGGCTGAAATAAAGCACACCATCTATGTGAATACATCTTTTGACCAGTTGGTTTGACTTGTAAGTTTCTGTTTGTGGTCTTCAGCAAAGCTCCTAATTTCATCTTTTGCAAATGTTCAAAATATATTGGTTTATTTCAAACATCTCAGCAACAAAATATTTTCTCTTCCACAATAACTTTAGTGGGGTTTTATCATCTGTCTTTCAGAGATAGGGACACTATTTATTGCAAATGTGTGTGCCTAAAATTATTAACTCAGCTTAGATTTTCACGGAGAAAAAGGTAGACACTGCTTAATACTCTCTAAAATATGGCATTCTATTGTACCAATATATCCACAAAATTTAGATTTGAAGAGAATATAAATTGTATAATTTCTATTAGCAAAGGCTCCACCTCAAGAGTATTGCATAAAAAGAAGGTACACATGATACCATGAATCATGCTCACCAGCTGGTACTTGTTCTAGGTACAATACTACTTTCTGTGGTATGTCTTCACTCTTACTTTATTGTGTTTCATCCCTGACACCACGTCTGTGTGTTTCAGTTGGTTTATTTACTTTTCTAAGGAAGAATTTGTTTTATTGACTTTTCAACATATCAATGGGCTCCTCTACTGTTGGGCTTTTTTGGGAGATTTTGACATAGGACATACCTGATGCAGGTTCACTGATGATGTAATGGTCCTCCATATCCAATATATTTCAAACAATAGGCCATTGAAGCTAGAGTGTGGAGGTCGAATATTTCTTTCCTGCTGAGAGAGAATGGCTTGTGAATCAGTGTGGGCCAAAAAAAAGAAGCAATAATGGTATAACATGCAAATAAAGCAGGCCCAATGGATCGGACAGTATTAAATGCTGGGTGCTGGACTGGAGAAACTCTTATCCCAAAGGATTAGTTATGCATAAGATAGCAGAGTCCCACGAAGGAAAACATTCAGTCATGATGCACAATATAAAAGAGGACCTAGTTTCAGCCATCAATCTATTTGTGTCTGGGTTTTATCTCAATTATCTCAAGAATAACTTACTATCAAACTTCATATTGAAAAGTTCCAAAGACAAGCTGCAGCTTCTACAAACCAGGCAGAAGAGACTCAGATTTTAAGAAAGTGTCCACAGGTCACTTTAAACGACAATGTATTTTTCCATTATTTTCAAACTGCATAGCGGTAACAATTAATGCCAAGAATCTGGCTTGCCAGGAGGAGAGTGATATTTATGTCACACAATATATTTGAAGGCTGAAGGAATGTGAGTTCATCAGGAGCAATGTATAGCAAGGCATCATTTATGGTTATTGACAAAAAGGGGCTTAATGTAAGGATCTTCGTACTTTCTGCACCAACAGCCACATGTCTCGTTATTTACCTTACATTTCCCCCTATTATATGACGGTAGGTAACTTCAGTATGACTGTTAATCACTAACAATATTTGATGAAACATTCCACCACAAACCTTCCATTTTTATTTAGATCTATTCTGGCTCAGAAAAACGTATACACAGCTATAGATTTTATTTCTCATCTCATTTTCAATACAGATGCAGAGTTTTGTCCTGAGAATCAGTTAAAGGGTCATTATTTTAGTGCCCCATGTCATATGCAAAAAACTGTTCCCTAAATGAAAAATTAAATGGACTTGTTTGTTATTACTAGTGTAAGAACAACATTTGAACGTTTACTAGGAGGCATCATGATTGCAGAATTTCCTTTGCAATTCAAAGTCTAAAATCTACTTTTCTAGCTTTTTTACGCAGTGCTGTAAGTAAGGCGGACCACCTACTTGGAGCCACCGCCACCTCCAAAACCAACTATAAGTAGCTGCGACAAATGATAGAGTTTAAACTGTTCAAATAAATGTATTATCAGATTAAGGCAGCATCCATTTGTCGATCATAGCTTGATATAAGAGTGTTTCTTTTTGTTTCCAAATTGTGTCATTTAAAGCTTGCTTGTCATTTCCTGTACTTTAAACTTGAGCAAACGTTTATTGAGAAATAGGATAGGTATGTGCATGTGATTTTTTTTCTGTTTCGATATTCCAGTACGTAAATGTGTGCACATGGTTATACACTGTCCAGTTTATAAATAGTATAAATTTCTACACATTGCCTTTTACTTTCCAGATGTCTGTGTCAGATCGGTTAGTACAGAAAAACTAACCTGGCATGACTTGCTGATAGGGACAAAGGCATAAAGGTAGACTGATCACCCCCCTTAGTGTTTCCGTCAGGGAACAGATAGCACTGCTACCCAAGAAGCTCACCCAAGGAAATGGGGGAGTGGATAAAACAATAAACAGCAGTCGTGTAACCCTTTGCAACCAAAAGGAGCTGTCCTTGAAGTCTATTTGGAGTTCATCTCAAGGAAACGCTTATGCAAGGAGCCAACACCACAGTACAACAGGCAGTTAATAAAGAAAAGATACAGGATGGATTAACTAAATACTTCCCTAGCCAATCACACTATAATAAAAATACAGTTACTCATCCTTATGGAATCACTCACATGCACTGTAAAGACTGTGAATGGAAATTCAGAGTAATGAAGGAGTTAATAATCATCACTACAGGTTCATAGCATAAGAAAGTGATGATATATCTTATTGGTTTCGTTGGAAATAAACCTTTTCTCGAAAGCCCAGAAATCCACAAGGAAATTGCAGCCATCAATAATGCAAAGAATAAATAGATAAGCACCCACTCTGAAACAGGAAATGTCACAAAATGAATACGGCAAAGAATAAATAGATAAGCACCCACTCTGAAACAGGAAATGTCACAAAATGAATACTGTAATGGTATATGTAAAGCGCTCTCATTCAAACTGCTGGTACACAACTATTGCTCCACTGTGTGGTTTGTTGGCTTCCGACTTCTATTGGAAAGTTTAGTGCAGTCAGGAAAGCCTGCCATTTGCACTGATATCATCAAATAGAAACAGGCGGTTAATCCCCAGAAGCGGCACACCCCTCTCTCAACCAGACTAGATGGTAAAGCCCTCAGAGATCAAGTTTTGCAAATATAGAGGACCCTAAAGTTGGTCCAGTAACACTGGAATGAGGGGCAGAGGGTACTGATTGTTTTTTATCCTTATTCTGTTGATGCCGTTGTAGTCAATACAGGTTCTTAGATCCCTTTCTTTCTTTGAGATAAAGAAGAGGGGAGAAGATGCAGGAGGGAATGATGAAGGTATGATTCTTGTAGCTAGATTTCCCTGTTTGTAGCTTTTCAGGTGTTGTGTTTCTGAGTCTGTCAAGGCATTGATCCGGCTGCATGGTATGGTAGCTCCTTGGACCAAGTCGATCCTACAATCATACTCCAGATGAGGAGCGAGCTGACTCGCTTTTTGTTCATCAAAAACATACTGATATTCCCTATTCTTAGGAGGCATTGTTATAGTACAGCAAGCGTGCATTTCTGTACTCCGCTGATCTAACTGTCAGGACAGATTATAGGGAGCTGGAGAACTGTCTGAGTGTTTGTTCTGACCAACTTTTTCGGCCCTCCTTTGAGGGAGGATGAATGGAAGTGACTCCAGTCTATTATCATTCTAGTGCAAGGAGTAGAACCATAGACAGGGCATATTCAAAGGGCACAGTAATGCACTTTCGTACCCTTTTCCTTAGATCAGGGCTTATAAATTTATGTTAGGGGATAGATTCATTAGTATTAGTGATAATCCGTCCTTTTGCAAGAGTGTTAGTATACCTTCTATGGAGTTATGCTTATTTCGGGCCTTGTAGGCCTCAAACGGGAGAGACTCCATCTTGCTTTCTGCCCCGGCAGCTTGAGATGCTTCTAGGTCAAATGTAATGTTTTAGTTTCGAAGTGTTGTTCGCTTGGAGAGAACCGGCCTAGGCTGGCCCTTATCGAAAGACTGTATTTTTCTCCACTCCGAAGACACAACATCAGGCCGGCTGGCTGGGAACGTGTCCTTGGTACGGGGAGGTACAAGAATTTGGTGGGCGGTAGGTTACTGGCCGTAACTTTCCATGAAGGGACAAGCTTCCATATTAGTGAAAGCATGAGGCAGTGAATCAGTCAGTCTGCAGGCGCAGCTAGCCCTTAGCATCAATGCCATTAATTATTTCCAGGCAGACAGTCGCCATTTTGAAGTCCAAGAAAGACCAAGAAGCTGATACTCTCTTAGAAAGATTGACGTTATTTTAGTTGGAGCAGCTGGCAAGCTTTGGCCTATAAGATCAGAGCATTCGGAATGAAGCAGTTAGTCAGGAGAACGAATACCAGAGTGGCTGAAACTGAGTTATAAGATCGAAGCCGAGAAGTGAAGATGGTCCGTGATTGAGAGGAGAGAGGAGTAGCTCAGAACAGCCAGAGAGAAAGTAGCTAATGAAAGGAAGGTTCCAGTGACTTGGAGGGAAGCAGAGAAGACAGAGCATAGCGGTGCAGACGTGTACCCGTGACTGCCGAAGTGTGACTTTAAGACGAGCCAAGGCACAGACGAGAAGGGAACCTAGATGACTGCTGAATCCAGACTTCACATTAATCAGGTGACGTCGACCTTTTCTCTATAGTGTGCACATTCTAACCTTTCACTTTCCTTTGCAGGATATATGTCATAGTATAGTATGGTGTTTTTATGATCATTGTAATAAAGTACCCCAGTTCTTAGTGAACCAGAATGTGCCTCGTATTCTTGTTCAATCAGGGTAACCTGTTCTTCTAGTCAGGCATTGTTTTCATGAACGGATGTAATTCCCGGTCAGGTAAGTAGTGACTGAGCAATGAGGGAGAGAGGAGCCCCTTGATGCAAAGAATAGAATGTGCGTCATCTTATTTGGTGAACTGTTGTGTAATTCATAATATTGTAGTATCCTATCCCGAGTAGCCAATGCAAGATTCCTTTCACCGGTATTCATAGGAAAGTGATCGTCGTTGGTCAGCGGCGTTAATGAGAACACTAGGGAGGATACTAGTGCTTAGATCCGCCGGATTGTGGATCGGAATGTGAGGGAGAGAACACTAGGGAGCATACTAGTGCTTAGATCCGCCGGATTGTGGATCGGAATGTGAGGGAGAGAACACTAGGGAGGATACTAGTGCTTAGACACACAGGATTGTGGCTTGTCGAGTGGGCACTGACTGTGGTCAGTGTGTAATGGTACCTAATCGGAACTGCCCTAGGGTAGACTAGTCTGGGCCTAAGTTGCCGTGAGACTAACTGGTATGAGTGAGATATTGTAGAAAACCTATGCATGTATATTGCTAATTCCCCATCCTTAGGCACAGGGCATATACATACCTATTGTAAATACGTCCTAAGGAGGGAGGTGATTACGTTCCGGCTGGGTTGGAGGTGCTCTGAGGAGCTGATCCTATCTGGTCCGAGTATCCGGCCGTTACATCTGGCGTCACGAACTGTTTACGAAGCCTGTGTGCGCTGTATTGTTTTAATCTTGTTGGTTTGCACTCGGCTCGTAAGTGGTTTCTTGTGTATATTATTTGTTCATAGTTGTGTATATCTTTTTTGTGTATCAAAATGTTTTCGCGAAAGTCGAAATCTACTTTTAAATTGCCTGTTGAAATTCCCGGCTGGGAATCTACGCCTTACGAGGCTTTGGCCCGTGAGTGGGCCGTTTCTACTGGTTTGAGTGAGAATTGGACTTCTTGTTTAGAGCTGGCAGAGCCGACTGATGTGGTTTCTTGCTTGCAAAAGGCACCAGTAGTGAAGGGTGATGAGCTTCCTATTTTAGGACGCAGAGGTTGGATTCTTTTGACTGCATACAGAATTCTTCATGAGAAATATGTGAAATTGCAGCAACGTTTTGTGGATATGGAGGAGAAGTTTGTTGAGGTGCAAAATGTGCATACTCTTTTGCGATGTCAAAATAAGATGATGATTCTAGTGGCCGTGGTCGCTCTTCCCATTCTAATGATGTTTCTCATCCTGATTGTTCCTCTAAATCTATGGATCGGGCTTCTTCGGATGCTCGTCCGGAGGTTTCTGCGCACCCGGTTTTTCGACGCAAATTACAACAGGCTACTGGTAACCCGAATGGTGTTACTTTGGATAGCTTGGAAGACTTTACTCAACAGGAACTTAGTGACATTTTGCAATGATTTCGACAACGGCCTGGTGATGCCTTACTTACGTGGATGGTGCGCCTTTATGAATTGGGCGCTGCAGGTATCATGTTAGATGCAGGAGATGCCTTGAAATTTTGCTCTTTGAGTTCCGATTCCACTGTACAAGATCATTTTCTGAATTTTAATGGTGCTGGCCAGATTAGTCTGCTCCAGCTAGCGACTGATGGCTGTAATCATAAATATCCCACTGAATCTGACTGGCCTGTCAATGACAAGCCGTGGTACACTTTGCGCGATGCGGCGCAACGGTTGAAAGAAGAGGTGATGAAAACTGTGATTTTTCTCGGTACTGCTGACAGGTTGTTGGATGGTTTATTGACATCTTCTGTGCGGAATCGCATTATCCTTTCTTACCCTGTTGCTTATAAGCAGGTTATGATGACTTTGTTGATCAATCAAACTGGCAATGCTTTATCTATGGTGCTTGAATCTGTTCGTCAGCTTGGTGAGTTGGGTGACTGGTTTAAACCTGAGAAACAGTCCAGACCGGAGGGTCGTACTGCTGGAGACTATAAATTCTCTAGATGTGATATGTTTCTTGCGCTGTTGGATGACGGTGTGAAAAAGGAGGACATTGATGGTGAACCTAATAATCGCTTATGGGACATGTTTCGCAATCGTGGTTTGGATCGTAAGGAGGGTGCCCGTTGTGTGCGAAAGAATGATTGTGATCGTGGTTGTTCTGATGACAGTGGCGACGACAGGCGTCGTGTGGATTCTGATCGTCGTGGTGAACGGCGATATGAGCGTGATGTGTCCCCTCGTCGTGAGAAGGAGAGGGGGCGAGAGGGGGAAAGAGAAAGGGGGAGAGATGATAGTGTTTACAACAGATATAGAGATGAGAGGGATCAGTCCCCTGAGTTGAGAGAAGGGAGGATCAACACAGACTGTCCGATCGTAATTTACAGTACCATACAGATGACAGAAATCCATTCCCTAATGGAGATGGATATGAACAGGATGTTTTGATACCCAAAAAACATGAGAGCATTTATCCTGATTTGTCCTGGTTGACGGAAAGCAGTAAAAATGACTAGGAAATAGGTCAAGCTCCAGTATGCAGGTGGGCTCACAAAGACAATAGACCCTATGTAGATATTGAAATTTTTTGGAAACATCGTAATATCCAAAGGGCCCGAGCATTGGTAGATACAGGAGCGGAGGCCACTCTTATTCATGGAAAATCAAAGAAATTCAAAGGCCAATTTTTCACAATTACTGGTTTAGGTGGAAAGAAAAACTCCTGCAGTGCAAACTACACTTGAAATGAGAATAGGCAGAATTCCCCGAAAAGAGTATTCTGTATTAGTTGTACCACTATTGGAATTGACATTTTAAAAGGAATGACTTTACATCTAGATGACGGCTGTTATCACTTTGGAACTAAACATTATATATCGTCCAGACCCGTACGGGTTGGTCGTTTACGAATGCCCCCCATAAAAATCCCTCAGGCTACAAAAGTCGTTTTTCAGAAGCAATATCGTATTCCAGGTGGCCATGAAGAGATTAGTGCCACTATTCAGGATTTGGTTGATGCAGGAGTTATAACTCCGGTTACTTCTGCTTGGAATAATCGTGTTTGGCCCATGCGCAAAAGTGATAATTCTTGGCGTATGACTGTTGATTATCGCGAGCTGAACAAACATACACCCCCTTTGACTGTTGCAGTACCGGATATTATTACTTTAATTGAAAGAATCCAAAAGCATCCAGGTACATGGTATGCATCCATTGATATTGCTAATGCTTTCTTTTCAATTCCGATTGCCCCCGAGTGTCAGGAACAATCAGTTTTACATGGAATGGACGTCAAATGACGTTTAGAAGTCTTGCCCAAGGCTATGTACACAGTCCTACGATCTGTCACCGGCTGGTGGCGGAACATTTGTCTGAAGTAATTGTACACCCGCAAATTCAGGTATGTCATTATATTAATGACATTTTGATTGAAGGTGAAACACAAGATCAAGTTCAGACTCAATTAGATCAAATCCTTGAGTGCTTACGTGAAAAAGGTTGGGAAATTAATCCCGATAAGTTACAAGGTCCATCCCAACGTGTAAAGTTTTTAGGCATCAATTGGCATGAAGGTCACAGAGAGGTGATCCCACAGGTTAAACAAAAAGTTTTAGATTTTGCAGTTCCAAGAAATCGGAAAGAAACCCAGAGCTTCATTGGCTTGTTCGGCTTTTGGCATCAGCATATTCCACATTTGAGTCAGATATTGGCCCCTTTATATCGAGTTACTCATAAAAAGAATGTGTTTGAATGGGGTGAACCACAACAAAATGCGTTTAATCTGGCAAAAGAAGCGATTCAGTATGCTTTGGATCTGTGGCCTGTGTGCGAGGGTGATGTGGATTTGAATGTGTCCGTGCAAGGTCTTTATGCAAATTGGAGTCTGTGGCAAAAACAAGGCAGACAAAAAGTACCATTAGGTTTTTGGACCAAAAAGTTACCTGAGGCTGGTGAGCGTTATACACCTTTTGAAAAACAGTTGCTTGCGCGCTATTGGGCTCTGGTGGATACCGAGCAATTGACTTTGGGTCATGATGTGATTTTGAGACCTGAAATTCCTATCATGCAGTGGGTTTTGAGTTGGCCGAAAACTCATCGAATTGTACATGCTCAAGAAGCGAGTGTGATTAAGTGGAAATGGTACATTCAAGACAGGGCACGTGTGGGTCCAAAAGGTGTAGCATCTTTACATGAGCAAGTGGGGCAGGCGCCATCGATTGAGACTGGAAGTGATTGCTCCGTACATGTAGTACAGGAATCTCCTGTTAAGTGGGGTAAGCCATTTGATGATTTGTCCGTGAAGGACAGAAAACATGTGTGGTTTACGGATGGCTCAGCAAGGTTCCTAGGAGAGAAGCGGCATTGGAAGGCAGTGTCCTATAATCCGATCACACAGAAATTGTTGAGTACAACCGGTGAGGGTAAGAGTAGTCAATTTGCTGAATTATATGCAGTTTACCAAGTTTTGAAACAGGAATTACCTGGCACATGTCATATTTTTACTGATTCCTGGTCCACTGCTAATGGACTGGCGGTTTGGTTACCAACTTGGCATTCTCATAATTGGGAATTGCATTCAAAAGAACTGTGGGGAAAAGAATTATGGCAAGAAATTTGGGAAATGCTCCCACAGAGTACTGTGACAATCTTTCATGTAGATGCTCATACCCCGATAGACTCCCTTGACAAATTCTTTCATAACATTGCAGATGAGAAATCTAAAATTGCTGAGGCAGTGGTGGACATGCAAGATTCTGATTTGGCGGGATTGGTGAAATGGGCCAACCAGAAAGCAGGACATTTTGGAGAGAGAGCCACTAGCAGGTGGGCTGCCGATCGAGGAATTTATATTCCTTTAGATTACATTAAAGATACCATTTTGCATTGTCCCATCTGTCAATATTCTAGATGACGAAAAGTACCACAAATTGTTAAAGGTCATTTACATCGAGGAAAATTGCCCGCTCAAATTTGGCAGATTGATTATATTGGTCCACTCCCTATGAGTAAAAATTGCCAATATGTTTGTACAATCGTCGACACCTAAAGTGGCCTTTTAGTGGCCTTTCCTTGTAAACAAGCTACCCAAGTTAATACCATTAAAACATTGGAATTGATTATACTCTATATGGCGTTCCATTTCAAATTCAATATGACAATGCATCCCACTTTCGTGGAAGATTGGTACAGGAATTTTGTGCGGAAAATAATATTGAATGGGTGTTTCATATACCATATTACCCCCAGGCATCAGGCCTTATTGAAAGAATGAATGGTTTGCTTAAAGAACAATTGCGAAAATTGACTGACAATAAATATAAGAATTGGAGAGATTATTTGTTTCAAGCATTGTTAATTCTAAACAATCATCCCTTTTTGAATGCTGAATCTCCTCTAATACGTTTGTTTCCCCCAAATGTCGAGGCGAAACCCAATTCCATTGGCAACACTGTAATGTATTGGGAAATTTCCCCCGGAGCCCTGGCTCCATGCAGAGCAACCCCAGGTTCCGCAGGCTTGGACCTGCATGCCATGACTGACACTGTGATTAAGAGTAAAGATCGAGTCATCATTGAAACCGGTGTTGGTGTCTGTATACCAACTGGAAATTTTGGACTGATTGCCCCTAGATCGGGCCTGGCCTTAAAAGGCATTCAAGTACTCGGAGGAGTCATTGACAGTGATTATCAGGGAGAGATTAAGGTTCTCCTGCTGAGCCGCAGTGAGGTTGATTTATCGATTCAAAAGACTGACCGAGTTGCTCAATTGCTAATTATGCCTGTTTTCAGTGGTGAGATTCAGAAAGGCACCACCCCAACTTTGCTAACTGTACGAGGCCAGAAAGGCTTTGGCTCTACAGATAATCCTGGAGCGAGAATATGGGTGCAATTGCCTAAAAATCCCCCTGAACAAGCTGAAATCATTGCAACCGGTCATGACAATACCATTTTGGTAATGAGACCAGGGAAAGATAGCTGGGAAGCTGTCCCGGCTGACAAATGTTATCTACGAGAATGAATAATGCCTGTATTTGATTTTCTTTCAGATCATTCTCTGGACTGCTGCTGCAGGATGTGCCGGCGTTGGACTCCTTTTGGTCTGCTACGTCGGGGGAGGAGAGAACCCACAGACTTTGGTTGATTGGAAAAACCCGAGTACCACGTTCTTTCACTACGTGGGATTCATCATCGAACTTTTGGATAACTTTAGCTAAACGAGTTACCAATTCTCAGCATTTTTGCTTGACACCGATGCGTTCAGTGACTGACATTCTAGCGACCTGTTTGGTTGCTGTCCCCGCCTTACTAGAGACTTTGAAGCATATTTTTAATATATCAAATGCCCGACCCAATGTAACTCTAGGTGATTTTGCAACCCATGAGTACTGTCCCTTATGTACTATCCTTTCAGATTCAATGCCCCCGATTCATTCCCAAATCACTACCTATAATATCACACAGGGTGACCTGTGCTTTTTCCTTACTTGTGATCCCAATGCAATTACTGAATGTGTAAAGTTGAATCTCAAAGCAGCAACCTCTTTTTCGGCTCATGAACAAACTTTGTGCTCCCGGAGAACTCCAAAGTCATGTACTTCCGTTAAAAATAATATGACTTGTAAAAGTATAGTAGTTGCCCCTAGCCATTACCGTACAATGTTGCTACCTTCTGGTTGGCTGTTTTCATGTGGCAACACCTCTTGGCCCTATATTCCCGCAAATATTATCGGAGGCCCATGTGCCATCACTAGATTGAGTTTATTAATGTTTTCCTCACATCCTAATACCTATTCCCGTATAGTTCGTGATGCTATGATGTTACATGAGGACTGTGATTCTTCCCTACATCTCTATTCCAAGTCCGAATACCTTAGTTTAGCTATTTCGATTATTGGTGTCCCAGCATTGGCTGTTTATAATACCAAATCGATCGGGAAAATGGCCTGTTGGATGGTCAAATCAGTTAATCATACTTCTACAATTTTATCTGATATGTTATTAGATGCCCAGGGTGAACGCAGAGCTATTTTGCAAAATCGTGCGGCTATTGATTACCTTTTACTGAAACATGGACATGATTGTTCTGATTTTGAAGGTCTATGTTGCTTTAATCTTTCAGATCATACTAAATCCATTCAGGCTCATATTGATAAACTTCATGACTTGACTGAAGAGGTTAGAAAACACATTGACCAGGGTTGGTTTGACGGGCTCTTCAATTGGTTACCTGACTTACATTCCCACGACAGATATTAGGGGGTATTGTGATTACTATTAGCATTTTAGTGGCTATTTGCTGCTTTATTCAGTGAATTCCTTCCCTACTCCAATACTGTAGATTCGGCACGAGAAATAGATCAGTTAGTTTTGTTTCCTACTATTCCTCCACAGATGTCAGTTCCGTATAACGAATGATTAATAGACTAAAGTCAAGGGTGAAGTGTTCTGACCGACTTTTTCGGCCCTCCTTTGAGGGAGGATGAATGGAAGTGACTCCAGTCTATTATCATTCTAGTGCAAGGAGTAGAACCATAGACAGGGCCTATTCAAAGGGCACAGTAATGCACTTTCGTACCCTTTTCCTTAGATCAGGGCTTATAAATTTATGTTAGGGGATAGATTCATTAGTATTAGTGATAATCCGTCCTTTTGCAAGAGTGTTAGTATACCTTCTATGGAGTTATGCTTATTTCGGTCCTTGTAGGCCTCAAACGGGAGAGACTCCATCTTGCTTTCTGCCCCGGCAGCTTGAGATGCTTCTAGGTCAAATGTAATGTTTTAGTTTTGAAGTGTTGTTCGCTTGGAGAGAACCGGCTCAGGCTGGCCCTTATCGAAAGACTGTATTTTTCTCCACTCCGAAGACACAACATCAGGCCGGCCGGCTGGGAACGTGTCCTTGGTACGGGGAGGTACAAGAATTTGGTGGGCGGCAGGTTACTGGCCGTAACTTTCCATGAAGGGACAAGCTTCCATATTAGTGAAAGCATGAGGCAGTGAATCAGTCAGTCTGTAGGCGGCAGCTAGCCGTTAGCATCAATGCCATTAATTATTTCCAGGCAGACAGTCGCCATTTTGAAGTCCGAGAAAGACCAAGAAGCTGATACTCTCTTAGAAAGATTGAAGTTATTTTAGTTGGAGCAGCTGGCAAGCTTTGACCTATAAAATCAGAGCATTCCGAATGAAGCAGTTAGTCAGGATAACGAATACCAGAGTGGCTGAAACTGAGTTATAAGATCGAAGCCGAGAAGTGAAGATGGTCCGTGATTGAGAGGAGAGAGGAGTAGCGCAGAACAGCCAGAGAGAAAGCAGCTAATGAAAGGAAGGTTCCAGTGACTTGGAGGGAAGCAGAGAAGACAGAGCATAGCGGTGCAGACGTGTACCCGTGACTGCCGAAGTGTGACTTTAAGACGAGCCAAGGCACAGACGAGAAGGGAACCTAGATGACTGCTGAATCCAGACTTCACATTAATCAGGTGACGTCGACCTTTTTCCCAATAGTGTGCACATTCTAACCTTTCTCTTTCCTTTGTAGGATATATGTCATAGTATAGTATGGTGTTTTTATGATCATTGTAATAAAGTACCCCAGTTCTTAGTGAACCAGCATGTGCCTCGTATTCTTGTTCAATCAGGGTAACCTGTTCTTCTAGTCAGGCATTGTTTTCATGAACGGATGTAATTCCCGGTCAGGTAAGTAGTGACTGAGCAATGAGGGAGAGAGGAGCCCCTTGATGCAAAGAATAGATTGTACATCATCTTATTTGGTGAACTGTTGTGTAATTCATAATACTGTAGTATCCTATCCCGAGTAGCCAATGCAAGATTCCTTTCAACGGTATTCATAGGAAAGTGATCGTCGTTGGTCAGTGGCGTTAATTTATTTATTTATTTATTTATTTATGCAATTTTTAAAGCGCTGCAATTACCCAGGGGTGTCTCGGCGCTGTGAGCTATGTTTGATACAACTAATGTGGGATCTCTGAAGCGTTTCTTTATGTACTTTCTGAAATAATCAAGTTATTGGGAGAACAACCATGTCTTTAGTTGCTTTCTAAAGATAATCAGAGTAGGACTGGTTTTTATGGTAAGGGGAAGAGAGTTCCATAATTTTGCAGCCGCGATGGTGAAGCATCTGTCACCCCAGTTAACTCTCCTTGTTCTGGGTATGTGAAGCAGGTGAGCAGTATTAGAGCGAAGCGTTCTGGGGGTTGTGGGAGGTTTGAATGAGTTCCTAAGAAATTTAGGTCCAACGTTGTTAATTGCCTTATAGACAACACAAAGGGACTTAAATTTTGTACGACTTCTAATCGGAAGCCAATGTAGTTGCTTCAGATGTCCAGAAACGGAACTGAATTTTGAAATGCCCAGTAAAACTCTAGCTGAGGCATTCTGTATCATTTGGAGTTTGGAGATGACCTTTTCTTGTGCATTGAGGAGGAGGGCATTACAATAGTCAGTGCGTGAGAACACCAGTGTTGAAATTAGTGTTTTTCCTGCTGTTATAGGAAGATAAGGAAGGAGTTTCTTGATTTTCCGTAGGGTGTTAAATGATGATGAGACTACCGAGTTCACATGATGGTGAAAAAGGAGTTTATCATCAAAAACAACTCCTAAGTTTCTAACTTTGCTGACTGGTTCAGGTGGAGTGCCCATTTCCTCCGGCCACCATAGGGAGGACCACAAAGGCTGAATCTTGCCAAACAACATTACTTTCGTCTTTGTTGAATTCAGTTTTAGACAGTTGGAAGACATCCAACTGCTAATGGCCCTCATGCCATCTTTGAAGTTTGCTGCTATTGTAGGACCGTCTCTATGTACAGATAATACCAACTGGGTATCATCGGCATATGTTGCTAAATTGATGTTGTAGGCTTTTATTACCCTCGCTAAGTCCGAAACATAGATATTAAAAAGGGTCAGACTTAGCGAGGATCCCTGTGGAACTCCACAAGGAAGAGTGAAGGTTCAAGAGGTATATGTGCCTAATTTAACTGCCTGTTTACGGTCTGCCAGAAAAGATGTAATGAGATCCCTGGCTTTGTGTTTAATACCGATGGCCTCGACACGGTCGATCAAAGTAAAATGATCGACCGTGTCGAATGCCGCCGATAGGTCCAGCAAAATCAACACAGCCTGTCCGCCGTTGTCCATCGTTGTTCTTATTTCATCTGCAGCCTTGATCAGGGCAGTTTCTGTCCCGTGACCTTGTCGGAAGCCGAACTGGGTGTCATCTAAAAGGTCATGATTATGAATGAATTCGGACAGCTGTTTATTCATGACGGATTCAAAGATTTTAGCTGGGAACGGCAAGGATGCTATGGGACGGTAGCTGGAAGGTAGTGAAGGGTCTAATGATGGTTTTTTGAGAAGTGGTTTGATTATAGTATTTTTCCATATTGTTGGGTATGAACCTGTTGAGAACATAGCGTTACAGATGTGTGTCAAAGGTAAGGTAATGATGTCTGGGATAGTATTGAGTATAGAAGGGTTACAGGGGTCCAATGGGGAGCCAGATTTAATTGACGAGAATAATTTATGAGTATATTGCGGATGTATCTTAGTAAATTCCATAAGAGCTGGTGAATTCAGATTTGTTTGTGTGTTTGATGATTGAATGGTATTGGAATTTGGAGTGAAGTCCTCGAATATAGACGTAACCTTTTCAGCGAAAAAGTCCGCCAATGCATTACAGAGGGTTTGAGATGTTTCAGTGGGCGGGTTTGAAGGTTCTGCAAGATGGTTTACTACTTCAAACAGTTTTTTCGTGATACATTTGGCCTGGTCTATTTGGGTGGTGTAGTAGAAGTCTTTTCTATAGATATTCTCTGCTTATAGTTATAAAGTGCAGCTTTATATGTTATTTTATCTGCTGAATTATAATGTTTGCGCCAATTGCGTTCTAAGTTACGGCAATGTTGTCGTTGCAATCTTAGTTGTTCAGAGAACCAAGGAGCCGAAGGGATTTTCCTGTTGTATTTAGATGTTCTAGTTGGAACTAGTGTTGTGAATGCTCCTTCCAGAATTGAAGTATATCTGATGGCTGCAGTATTTGGATCTGTTTCAGTGTCTATACCCATGAATGCATCAGTGAGAGTCTGTGTAAGATGAGTATGGTCAAGGTTTCTCCAATCTCTGGTGGTTTGGTAAGGGTTCGGTGATGTATTTTTACATGCCGAGGTTTTGGTTTTGATATCAAATAAAATTGCAGAGTGATCAGACCATGTTAGAGGTAGTATTTTATTTATGATGATGTGTGGATTATTGGTAAAGATACCATCAAGCGTATGTCCTGCTTTGTGTGTGGGAGTCGTGATCAGTTGTCTAAGTTCCACAGGAAGTAAATCATTGATGAGCTGGAAGGTGTCTCTATCGGTTAGGGATTCTAGATGGAAATTGAAATCTCCTAGTAAAGTGAAATATTTATTTTCAACAGCTAGCTCACTCAGTTGATGAAGTTGTGACAGAAATGCAGTGCGGGAGACTGGGGGTCGATACAGTAGAGTGCCAGTGAGTGACTGGTTGGCAGCAAGCGTAACTGTGAAGGCAAATGCCTCACAGTGCATATGCTTTAAATCAATAGCTTTGACTCGGAGGCTGTTGCGGTATATTATTGCAATCCCTCCACCTTTTTTAGTTGATATGCGATCCGGCCTGTAGACACAGCAATCTTCTGGCATGGCGGCTTTGAAATCTGGTCCTGATGCATCATCTCCCCACGTTTCCGTTAGGAACAGGAGGTCGATAGCATATGTGTTAATTAACTCTAATATATCTATTTTATGGCAAGGATCGAGCGGACGTTCACAAGCGCTGCCCGTATTAATTTTTTGTGTGCAAAGTGTACATATAAATGGGCCTCCAATCGGATCAGCATATGAGCATATCGGAGGATCGTGAGCCTTGCATAGGGTTTTATTTAAGGAAGTGAGTTCACTGGAGGTATAGACAAGCCTAGATGACTCAGAAGAAGCAGGGGGGTTGGCCCTGGGCCGTGTCCGGTCACGGACGGGCGCAGACGGGCTTGGCTTTGGCGCGGCTTCGGCGCGCGCACGGCGCGCCGGCTGCGCCAGCCCGCTGCGCCGTCTGGCCAAGACACACATTATATAGGGTGAGGATGGTGGGAGTCCGGCGCGACTAGAACGCTCACCCAGCCACTCCCAAGATGGCGCCCACCGCCGCCAGACGCCTGTTAGAAATCGTCTGAAATCGGTAGGAAAGAGTGAATTTGTAGCGTGTGAAGGGTGTTAGAGTTCCTGTATATACATTTCCCCGATTATCCCAGTGTAAAAAGCCCCCCGGATAAAATTTATCGAGCGATCTAAAATGCTTCCTAAAGAGGTCAAAATGCCTTTAAAATAAGTGCAATCAGTATTCTCACAAAGTAATCACAAATGGCAAGCTCGCAGCCCTAGTAGCAATCACCAGGGAGAGCTTCTGAGGCTTATGAGAACACTAGGGAGGATACTAGTGCTTAGATCTGCCGGATTGTGGATCGGAATGTGAGGGAGAGAACACTAGGGAGGATACTAGTGCTTAGAGCCGCCGGATTGTGGATCGGAATGTGAGGGAGAGAACACTAGGGAGGATACTAGTGCTTAGACACGCAGGATTGCGGCTTGTCGAGTGGGCACTGACTGTGGTCAGTGTGTAATGGTACCTAATTAGAACTGCCCTAGGGTAGACTAGTCTGGGCCTAAGTTGCCGTGAGACTAACTGGTATGAGTGAGATATTGTAGAAAACCTATGCATGTATATTGCTAATTCCCCATCCTTAGGCACAGGGCATATACATACCTATTGTAAATACGTCCTAAGGAGGGAGGTGATTACGTTCTGGCTGGGTTGGAGGTGCTCTGAGGAGCTGATCCTATCTGGTCCGAGAATCCGGCCGTTACAGTGTTGCTTAGTGTAATGCGCTCTACAGTAAGGTGAATCCAAAGACACTGAGCATGCTGCCCAATGAACAGTCCGAACATGCAAGGTGAGTAATGGAATGCCAAGTATTAAATGGAAGTGAGGTGCATCAATAAGATCAAACTTGATTGTTTTAAAGTGCTCACCCCAGACTACATGATAATTGACTGGGTATGGTACCGTAGAGCACCTAAGGTTAGATCAGAAACATTCACCACCTTGAGTCATTCCAGAACTTTTTTTTTAATAAGTGACATGCCAATTTCCTAAGTGTATGTTTGGTCAATAAAGTTTCCAGTGGCTTCTGAATCAAACAGGGCAGGGTCCTGTTGTTGATGCTCATCCAACAACCACAGTGTCACACACACATTCAAATAAGCCACAGTAGTTTGGGCAGTTTTGGCAAAGACTGGTGAGATCGCTATCTCTGCTTTTCCTGAATAAGGGACCTCCTTCTTGTTCGGAAACATCAGTTTTCCTCTGCCTCTCCTGTATTGCTTTCTCTATGAACCACTGCTTGGGCTTTTGTCGGTATTTCCTCATCCAAGGGAGTAGTTGTTTCAGAGCAATCCTTGATGAAATGCCTATTCTTGTCACAACACAAGCAAAGTCTTTACTTTCATCTTTTCTCTCACTCTTCGGTAGACAGGGTACCAGTGAAGTGATTAACCTGCATTTGTTCCACCGCATTGGTGTATTGTGCACCATCCTCTGTGCTTGCTGTGAATGAGAGGCTCCAAATCTCAATTCTCTTTGATGGTTGTATCCTCTTCTCTCCTGTAGTCTATGGTTGATGTGCACCATCAGTTCTATCAAGTCCTCACAGGTATGGGATAGCTGCACAACCAGAGTCAACTCGGTAAACCCTGATAGAACAAAGACATGTGTTTCTTCACAGACCAATATGTCTCCAGTAGCATATGGTTAAACATAGTGACATACGTGAGCAGGTCTTGGAATCCCTGTTTGAAGGCGATGATGTTTGTTTTTTTGTTATGCTTTTAGGACTTTTGTCGAATAAAGCTTGTTTGGATTGGAAAGTGGGTATTTTCTTGCTCAGTCATCCCGAGTGCCTCTGCTGGAATGTGGATTGCCTGTCTGGGTTTTGGAGGACACAAGGCTGGGGGGCTGGAGGGGCTCCAGATAGTCTAGGTAGGTCAGGAAAGTGCTGAATAGACCTGGGCTATGATGGGGGAAGGGTGAGGAGATTTCCTTGCACCTCAAAGGGCCTGATCTGCCTCTGACAAATGCCATCTCCACCCCCTACCAGGAATTCACACCAGAGAAGGCCCAACTGGTTCTGGCCAGGCACAGACACCCTCTGCCTGAACGATCAAAGGATTTTTGGACAGAAATACTGGGTCCCGGACTTCTGAACTTAATAACTCATCTGGAACAAGAACACTGCCAAGAAGGAGAGCCGGAGAAGCTGTGAAAAGGAGCAGCTGCTTTGCTGGGTGCTGTGCTGGGGTGACCTGCAGTGGCTGCTTCTGTCTTGGGCAGTGAAAGGCCGGGACTGGACTTTCTGCAATCCAATTTGTGAGTATCTCCTCGGGTTTGAGGTAGAGCTTGCCCTTGTCTCCAGGATTCCGTGCTCATACAGAACTGTGCATAGAGGCTTGGAACCTCAGTGAATTAGGGTGTGCCAAAACTCACCTTAGTACCAAAAAATCCCCTACCAGACTAGCTACAGTGTCTCATTGGTTATCACAAACTCCCAATCCTTAGACAAACCAGAACATGGACTTAGTACACCTCAGGTAAGGTGGAACACATGAACACTCTTTCGTTATACAATCATTTCAATCCAGAACAAGGAGTAAAATAGGACACGTGTATATTTGAAATGTTTATTCACTAATGCAGTATTCTCAAGCGCAGTATCTTAGCTAATACAAGCAAACATATCATAAGAATCAAAGTAATCAGCATAGTCACTAGTCCATAGAACACAAACGGTGAAAGCATGGTATTATGCTAAAATGAATAGGGTTTAACAAAACCTAATTTTCACCCTCCCTAGCTAGTATTTTATATTGTATCCAAGAAGGTCTCTTTGGGTTTTAGCAGCACGGCCCCATACCTCAAGATCCTAGTGGTAAGGGATCACATCATCTTCCACCAGCTCTCTGAATGCGAAGCACCATCAAGTGTGTTTGTATGTGTTGGAACTGGGGACACCAGTTCCCGAGGGTAGCATGGCACGAGCGGGTAGGCATCCGAAAGCTTATGGGTAAAGCGACCATACAGCACATGCATCCACTGAGACAGTAAACTGGGCATGCAATGAGTGACACCACTCCAGTTAGTTTGTATAAAAATTAGATAACTTTTATATAGAGCAGAGTCAAGGTAATCAAAAATTACAGTATCAATTACTTATTAGTTTTCCTTCAGAATACATGTGTTTCAACACTTTGTAATAAATACTCAGTGGAATAAATATTAAATATCAGATAAATATTGGATATTAGATAATATTAAGTATAGATAACCACAGGCCTGACCTTAGCCTTGCTTCTTGTCAGCACCTGTAAGAAATACATTATAAAGGCAACCAAATGACATTGCATTTTATGGATTGGTGTCACTAAAACGCATGCTTTTACATCGCATGCCTTTACAACGCGGTTTTTACCACGCAGTCCATTACAACGCATAATGCTTTTAGGCGCTGGATAGTGAATTATTTAATTCACTATTCCAACTCCAGTCCCCGTGGATAGCAGGGAAGGTGTTGGATAGTAAATTAAATATATTCCCTATCCTAGAGCGACCGCCAGCGCAATGCGTTGTAATGGTATGCGTTGTAATGGTTGCGATGTAATGGTAGTGCGTTGTAAAAAATGCGTTGTAAGTGATGTTCGCCCATCTTATTAGTTCAGTAGGCATATTACCCACTCCTCACCAAACAAGGGTGAGCGTTCCACAGCAAAGAACATAAAAATAAATAACTGTAGGCTTCCAGTAATGCAGCACTAGGTGGGAGAAACACATTTAATTAAGAATAACTTCCCCTGGTGCAGGATTAACCATTTTAAGAACCACTCCCAGCAGGAATGAGCATTTCCTAGATTAGGGCATTAAGCAGTTCAACAGCAGGAGTAGAAGTTTTCATTAGTTATGCATCAACATTTCATCTAGGAGGTAACCACTTCTCTGAGCAGAAGTAAACATTTAATAACAGGTCAACCATGCATAAGGCCTAGGCTGAGCAGGACACTAGGCGAAATATGGATAATCCCTGGGATTGGGCCTAGCCCTCGCTAATACTCTTCATCCTGGTACTGTAGGCATTCTATGACATACTCTAATCAGGGGTTAACCTTTTATGAATTGAGGCCTATAAACTGTGGGCCTTGGGCCCTCTAAAACAGTCCAATACCAGGGTAAACACCCCCTTAATCTAGTAGGGACCTTTCATTAGGAAGTATCCTGTTCGCCGGTGAGAACAACATTTCATGTAGAGCCATTCATATTCTCATTAGCAATAACTTATTTCAATAAAGGTTAAAACTTTACATTACCCAGCAATAAACATTTCCTGGAGTTGTACTTAAGGAACATTGCACTTGGCATATAACCCTTTCCTATGCAGACACATTTTATTATATAAATGTAGGTGTTTCAGAGACCCTGTCATCAGGCAGGAGTAGAAAACACTTCCTTAAAGATCAGGCAACATGTCATTATGCAAAAACCCACATTTCATTAGGCCAGGATAACCTGTGCATTTAACTGGGGGTCAACATTTCATTATGTGAGCAAAGGGAGTAAGTTATTAATCACTGTAACCTCAATAACCAATTAATCAGGAATAATCATTACAACAAGGAGATATTGCATCAAGAATAACCCTGGCATCAAAGATAACCATTGCATTAGCCAGCACTAACCCGGTATAAGGCCAAAATGAGCACTTAACTTTACTCCCAGGCCGGGGTTAACCTTAGTGGCCCGGCAGCCCCTTAACTTGTTAACCCTTCTCAGTGGCAGGAATCAACAGGGCCATAATAGACCCCTAAACGGCGGTTAATTCTTAAATGGCACCAGGCCCAGTTCAGATGCTTTTATGGGCCTGATCAGGGCCAACAGGGCCCAACTACAGTTTCTGTTCATAGCACTCTACACTTCCATAGCGCTCGCACTGGCTGAGGTGTTCTGGGGCATAACAGCGCTGTTCCTCACAGTGCTCTCCACAGCCTCAGCGCTCACACTAGCGGCAATGATCTTGGGCACAGGGCGCTTTCTGACACAGTGCCAGGCAGCAAATTCTGGTCCTGGGCCCACAGAGCCTCGCTGATGCAGCGCTTGAAATTAATGACAGATGCTGGATGTACAGCGCTTCACAGTACCTCAAGGGTCCCCAGGCAGCAGCAGAGCTCACAGGTTCACAACGCTTCGCAGTCACAGCGCTGGTAATGAATTTCTGGTGTCAGTTGTAGGGGAAGGGAATACGGAAGTCCTGGAGATAGCGCTTCTCTGGTACAGCGCTTCGCAGAGGCCCTTCCCATAGATAAGACAGTTCAGACAGCACCGGCAGGACAGGTAGTCCAGGATGCTAGAGCTAGGTAATAGGGGCGCTTAGCCAGCAGACAGTTCATTTAAGTTGGAATCAGATCAGCAAGACCAACAGGACAGGCCACACAACAGTGGCAAACCAGCAAAAGGGGTCCCAGGTGGAGTCAGGCAGCACGGGGAGCGACACAGCGCAAATACCTGGTTGATTTCTCAATAGTCCTGTGGTGGTTTGGTTTCTTCTTGGCGCTTTATGTTTCTTGCAACCTTGTAAATAGCAGTCTCTGGGTTCCTTGAAAGGGGGGGTGAGTTGTTGGCTGATATCAAATCTCCTCATCCAGTTCCCTTCAAGTGGTCCCTGGGTTCCCCTTCCATCGGTCCAGATCAGGGGGCAAGTTCAGGTTCCCTCAACACTTGGTAGGCAGCACCTAGGCCCTGTCACTCCCAGTGTCATAGGTCCCTGTCTAGGCCCCACTGCCTAGAACTCCTGGAGTAGGTTCTCCCCCAGGTCAGTGTTCCCTCAATCTGACAAGAAAGTTTCCCTCCCTTTCCTTATATAGTGCCAGTTGACAGTTGGCAGTGGCAGTTGGTGTCACCTCACCTGTTCCAGAAGGTTCCTGGAGGTTCTAGGAGGTTCCACCATTCTAGCGATGGGAAGGCTGGCAGGCTACTATAGATACATTGTCTGAGGGTTCTAGCCAGCTCCTGGCTACTAGAATGCGCCCACAAATACCGCGCTGCAGTAGCAGGGGTCAGTGGCAGCCATGTTAGGGGAAGGAAGCACCTGCACCTTAACATTAGTTTGACATTACACAGGGCTTTCTCCACTACACAAGGTCTATACCATTTTATTACTATGGGGGACATCCTAAATTATTTTTAAGAAGGGCAAAAGGGATGACCCCAAGTGTTATCGTCCTATCTCCCTGATTGATGTATCCGCTAAACTCTTGGGTAGGGCGATCCTTAATAGACTGTCCGAGTGGACCGAAGAAAATAACATCTTTTCGGACACTCAATACGGATTTAGGACAGGGAGGTCAATGCCTGAACCTTTACATGCTGACTGCCCAATACACTATGGCCAGCGACAAATCCATCTACATGGGATTCATGGATTTGGCAGCGGCATTTGATCACGTCAACAGGGAGAAACTTTGGGACATGATGTCTCGTATGGGGATAGAGGGTGGCCTAATTAACATACTAAGGGAACTGCATAGTGACACTACGGCCAGGGTTCGATTTAACAGGGAGGGGTGGCTGACCGATTCATTTCCCTGCATGAGTGGAGTCCGGCAAGGCTGCATTCTTGCCCCCTTTTTGTTCTCCCTTTATATAAATAATCTGGAGCAGTTTCTGTTAGATTTAAAGGCAGATTGCCCAAGGGTGGGGTCGCGTCATATTCCCGTTCTGCTTTACGCAGATGACGCGGTCCTGCTCGCACGCACACCCAGGAGCTTACAAATCTTGATTGATGGTTTCGTTAAGTTCATGGGTGCCCTAGATCTTTCTGTTAACCTGGGCAAATCTTACGTGCTTCTGGCTGGTAAAAAACCCTGCTCTAAATTTACTTATACAATAGGAAGCCACATAGTAGAAGAGGTTAAAACATTTCCCTATCTAGGTGTAACTTTTGATGGTGCCTTACAGTTTAATTCCCTGGTCGAGGAGCGCTGCAGGAAAATGATCGCTTCTAATGGGGCTATAGCAAGCTATGGCAGGAGGTTAGGTAGATGGAGTCCGGAACAGGTGATGAACCTGTACAGCTCCATATGCTGCTCCAAAGTAATTAATGGAGCAGAGGTATGGGGCTTTGTTAATACCGCAAGAATCCAACAGGAGGAAAACAAATACCTAAAAACCATCCTGAGGGTACCCCCAAGTACTGCTGGCTTCATAGCACACAGGGAACTAGGGAGGCCCCACCTAGATGATTTGGTAAAACTAAGGCCAATTGTGGCCTGGTTAAAAATCTGGGTTAATCCTGATGCGTCTCTAAGCAGAGAAATCTTAAATGATTGTTTAGAGAGGGACAAATGTATGCGAATACCATGGCTCAATTATGTAAAGAATACCTTAGAGGAACTAGGCTATGGAAATCTCTTTACTAACCCTGCAACAATTGTAGCCCAGCATAAGATGCAAGTAAAGAAAGTTTTTCTAGAGCTGAAATGTCAACGCAGAGCTGAGGCTGAAGGGCTTAAAAAGACAGTGAGGGCCCATAACCTGGTTAAGAGCGTTCAGGCAATGGAGCCATATTTGTACCTTATGCATAATGCACAGGACAGATTTTTGATGTGCCGGTTTAGACTTAACCTACTTCCATTCATATTGGCATCACCAGCAGGGTTTTCAACAACAATTGAACAGAAGGGATCCTGCGGCTGCGACAATAGGTCTCCGCAGGA
Source organism: Lissotriton vulgaris (assembly GCF_964263255.1). Classification (NCBI taxonomy): domain Eukaryota; kingdom Metazoa; phylum Chordata; class Amphibia; order Caudata; family Salamandridae; genus Lissotriton; species Lissotriton vulgaris. Next base: position 691,622 of record NW_028245946.1, read on the forward strand.
TTCCCTTCACTTTGTTTTACTTTGCCCTTTTTTTACAATGCCCAGGCGCAGGTTTCTAGTAAAAGTCTTAAAACAAGCTAAACTGGAACATGCTAGTGAGGCACTAGTCTTTTTACAGAAAGCATCGGACCCTTTAACACTGTGTTGTATAATGAATTTTATCAAAGTGGCGGTCCGTCTAAGGTTAACCAGGGGAGATGATTGATGTTTGTTTTTTTTAAAAATGGTTATTGATTTTCTATATCTTAATGTGTTGCACTCTTCTTTCGTTTTGTGTCTCATGTTAATATTAATATTTTAGCATCGGGATCTTGAAAATGTTTAATGACTTTTATTCATGCAAATATGTATGTGCTTTTATGGTGATTTTTAATCATCGAATAAAGATTCCTTGAATTGAATTGAAAAGGGAATAAAAAGCGAAATATTTCTGGGGAAAGGGCCAAGTCCTACAGTATGCTCTTGTGCAAAGCAATATAAAACTCACCTCAAGCCTGAACTTGGCTGCAGCTGTATGTATGTTATGTCTAGGAATGTGCGAAGATCAGACCTCACAACAACCACTGTGTTGAGATATCCTTGAAGGTTTCTGCACTCACTGTACAGACACAGCTCGCCAAGCAAGGCTGATATCAGAGTAAGAACATATTATTCTTGCATGAATCAAAAACATTCTACTAGGCTAATAGCTAAAGCAACAGCTATGTGTCATGTGCAAAAGCAGCAGAAAGGTAAAATGGCGTTTAAACTCCTAAAAAGCTCATGCTAACTTAACACAGCATACAGGCTATATATATCTATATGACACCCTCCCTTGAACCGAGCACGGATAAGATAAGATAAGATAAGATAAGGGACTCAATGTTGAAAGCAGAGTTCAATAAAGTATTTATTTCAAATTTGAGTGGGTGAGGAAAAATAATTTAGTCCGCCCAAAAATCCAAAATCTCACAAGCTTGAAAATGTAATGTCCACTGTAATTAAAGCCAATAGGTTTGATATAAAAAATTGTCCATCATAATTTCGGAATTTTTTTTTTTTGAGAGAGAAACGAAAAAAATCATGAAATCAAAGGCCTCAATAGGAGTCAGCCTAAAACTGAGTATGCAAAATAAGCAGCAACAGCTTCCAAAATAAAGTCACTGTTATCATCCGAAAATAATTCAGCCATCCAATTCAATAGTGAGAAAGAACATACATGCTCTTCAGTTACCGGAGCCTCTAGTACCATCAGAGGACAACTCGGTGGGTTTTCAATGAAGCTGTGTGCCAAGAAATCTTGTGCCGCTGCGAATATATTCCAACTACCCAGTACTCCATGCATCGCTGCAAAGGCCATAATCCCTCCGTCAGAACAAAGCAATTTATGAGTAACTAAGGGACTCATGAGATGATTAAAATCCACTTCAGGAGACACCAAATTGCAGAGACACAAATCCAGGGCCCAGTCGAAATCGCAGCTCAGGCAATGAAAAACAGGCTGGACACAGGTAAAATAGGAAAATCGAAACGATAATCCATATGCTGCTCTTAAGGTGGCGAGTGGCAGCGCACCATAGTATTCAAGCATCCTGTTGCGAAACAGTGCTAACTGCGACAGCTCGTCTGCAAACACAGGACGGGCATCCATTTTGAATAAAACAAAACAGCACCAAAAAGCCAGCGGCCAGCGCCAGTAAAACGGGAAATCCACCAAATAGGCTTGAAAAGATCGAATGGAAGAAAGCAGGAATGACTCCAAATATCTTTTGGAAAGAAGTCACTAGACCACTGCTCACTAATTTAAAAAAATGAGCCAGCCCCGAAGTGGAGGACTTGTTAAAGATTGTATGAACGAGCTCACCGAAATGTAATGGAAGGTCAGTATTCAATAAAGCATCCACTTCTGTGCGGGTGTTAGCTACATGAAGGACAAATGTTTCACGAGCAGATATCAGGGCAAATTCTTTTTGTGACAATGAGGCTCTTATTCTGCTCATCTTATTGAACTCTGACTTCAAGGTCGGAATCTTCGGCCAGATGGAAACATCCAGGTTCCCATGCATGGGTGGATACAACACATTTTTACAGCAAACCACTCGCTCACTGACTGTTACAACATAAGCTATGCCTTTCAATAACCCAAAGCAATCTACATTATTTAAAAGTATATAACTACCGTTTAAGCATGGGCGTAAAATCCGTTGCGCTCGCGGATTTTGCAGATTTTCGGTAAATTGGCAATCCGCGAACTCTCGCGAAGTTGCCGAAAATCTGCAAATTCGCACGCGGTGGATTTTTTTGCTTGGTGATACAATATTGCGGCGCGCGGCGTTCACTTACCGTCATTCAGCGTTTGCCGAGTTGTTTTTCTCGATATTTTGCGAGTGCTGCTCCATTTTGGATCTTACTGCGGGATCCTGCAGGAGTTTGGCGACCGCGATTACGTCATCGCAGCTTGCCACCTTGCACAGCGAGTACGCCATGATCACGTATCGCGGGAGTTCGCAATTGTGAACATGTAGATGCGGCGGGAGCAACAATCTCGCACTCACGAAATTACAAAATTTGCAATTCTGCACAAGAAATCCACCAGCAAGCAGCATAAACCTTCTGAAAATGATGATTTTTATCAGAATAACTCCTCAGGTTGACATTTGCCTTCACTTTTTTTTGCAAGGAGTCCATTTTGGGGGGGGGGAAGGAAGGAGGTGCCCCACAGTCTCCAACTTTCTGTTCCTGTCCAGCAGGCTCCTCCCAGTGCTTTCTTCATGTGCTGGTCACTTTCATTTGGATTCTTGACCTGGAAGGATTACTTTTTGTGGATGCTGCTGGATATTTGGATTTGAGGCCTTTTTTACTTTCTTTGGATCACTTTTGGACTAGAAATCAACTTTCACAAGTAAGTTTGTTTGGGGCATTACAGTTGCTGTTCTGCAGAAAAACGAGTATTGCAAAACTGAAAGCACTCAGCAGGTGCAAAAGTTCAAACTCATCATTAGTAACCATTCCCTGTAGTGCTTCCTGAGGGGCCCCGCCAGAGTTCAGTTGCCTACGTTTGTTTGGGACATTACAGTTGCTGTTCTGCAGAAAAACGAGTTTTGCAAAACTGAAAGCACTCAGCAGGTGCAAAAGTTCAAACTCATCATTAGTAACCATTCCCTGTAGTGCTTCCAGAGGGGCCAATCCAGAGTTCAGTTGCCTACTTGCAACTATTCTATGACCCTGCTCTGACCATCACAGCAGGCTCATAGAATAGCTACAAGTAGGCCACAAAGGTCCTGGGAAAAAAAATTGTACTGCAACAGAAAGCAAATTACAGATAAGGAAACAGGTGCCAGACTGGAAGTTTAAATTCAGTGACACATTAATAAATCAACCCCAAATTAATTCATGTCAGTTGAAGCAAGGCAGGTGTGCTTGCTTTTCCCCCCCATAATCTACAGTGATGAACCAGAGGGTGTCAGTGATGTACCAGAGGGTGGCATGGGTGAACCAGAGGGTGGCAGTGTTGATATGGAGGGTGCTGTGAACATGTGATGACGAACCAGATGTAGAAACAACATAGTCGCGACCGTTGCGAGCCGACAAGTAAGTTCGCAATTGCAAACTGGTACAAAACCCTCGCGAACTGGCAGAAACCCTTGCGAACACAAAAAAAAAAAATCCGCAAATTCGCGAGAGTTCGCGGATTTTGTGGATTGCGAATTTGCGAATACGCAAATTCGCGAACGCCAGATTCGCAAAATTCACCCATGCTTACTACTGTTTGCTAATAAAGTAAAAGTCGGGACAATAGCGGGCACGGGTGTACCTTTTAAAACACACGCTAAATTAGGCCGTTCCTGATTACAAGAGCCATGCGATTGTATGTGTCTACACATTAATGAGTGATATGGTATTTCAGTGCACTCCTCCACTTTCAAATAAACTTCCTTTCCGTCCCTAAGGCATCTGTAAGTGAAAGGGAGTGACCAGGCTTCATGTAAATAGGAGCTACCAAGAGGCTCGTACCTACCAATGGCAAAATATTTCATGCAATTTGAAAACTGGAAAAGCGCAAATGGTACAGTTATTAATCCGTAGATAAGCCACGTAGTAGCAGTGGCCTCTGCCACTGAAAAGGGTAAAGACTCCAAGCGTTCAATGTGTAACATGGAAAAAGAAGCATCTCTCATTGAAAGGAAACATTGTTTTTCAGTCAAATTAAAAGGGGCAAATAGAGATGAGACATTAATGTAATTCCAAGGCACCTTTCCGTTTTTCAGTGTCTGCAGGGTCATTGCAAACTGCATATTAGAAGGCAATTGATTTTGACCATGGTACAAAACAGACACTTCATTCTGTAAAATTTCAACAACAGATGACACAATATTATCCAACGTGTAAATGCGGGAGGAGAGTGTGTTAATGCTGTTATCCACTACTAACACTTTTTCCAAATTAGCTTGATCAATAGTCCTAAGGTGGGTAACTGCTTCAATCTGTGATGTTTTCCAAAGTTCATTATAAACTGCATAGATCCATCTTTTAGATCTACCTCTAGCCGGGCCTTATATGAAGTCATTCAAGTCAACCTCGTCAGTCAGTTTAGACAAATGCATTTTGACTGACGCCAATGTAGACAATTTGCCCACTGAATAAGTGGTTACAGAATGGTCACTCTCAAAACGGGGATCCACCATGACCTGTGTAAAATCCTCAGCCAGACCCAAAAAATGATGCTGGCATGAATCTGCACTTCTGTGCCACATCAACCAACCCTTGGGATCCAAACTGGATATGTTAAAGGATGAATTTAGCAATAAGGTTTGCAACTCTCTAATTGAAAATTTTGTTGAATTTTCCCAACCCGAATATTCTTCCAAATCAGGGAAGGAAGGAGCATTTAATTTTTTAGAAGTAGCAAATCCAAAGCATGTTGTCTGTGAGATTGTAGAATTCAAAATCAACATATGATTTGGGATGAGACATGCACGGTGCAAAGCCTCATTGCCTTGTACCTGCCAACTTTTAGAACCCCAAACTGATTTAAGGTCTATAGGTTCCTTCCACAACTCGTAGCCTCCAACAGCTAGCTGGTCTATAAAGGACTTCGAATACAATAACTTAGTATCGGTAAGTCTAACTTTGGACATGGATTTATCTGTCATTTTAAAATAAAATGAAGCAGGATTGGACTGGTTAAAGTCAGTAAAATAAGTGTACTTTTTCAAAAATGTATTAGAGCTGCCTCTTAAAGGAGCTGGGCAATGTTCCCACTGGGTATAATTCATAGTACTTCTCCTGGAATTAGGTTTATGTAGGTAGTGATTGTGAGAAGTTGGCCTGATATATGATGTTTCCAATTCTGGAACCACCTTGTATCAGTCCAAACAACCCTTATGATGATCGGTTGTAAGTCAACCTTATAGACCAGTTATCCTAGTGGTAACGTGGACAAAGCAGTCTTAGGCTAAACTCTGAAAGGCAAGTGAAGCCAGCTGTATTACCATACACAACCCCCTTGAATACCAAATGAAAGGACACCACACAGATATATATTGAAAATATATATATATTTATTAACTACAAATATCCCCTGAACTCTTTATTAGCACAGAAGCACAAGGGTTAAACAAAACACAGTTTAAAATACACAAAAGTTGCACAATATGGATGAGCCCTAGGAGCCACCTAAACCATATACTGAGAAAGTGGTATAAGAGATAACAATCGAAAAGGAAACAGGCCTAGGGCCTTGGGAATTGCTGGAGCTGATCGGGACTAGCAGTGACTAAGTCGGGAAAGGCCCGCGGGACTCGGGTGCAGTGTTTAAAGTGCACGCACTCACCAATACAAAGTCTATGGTGCGTAAAAGTTAGAAAGTTAGTTAGTTCGGAACCTTCCGAGTGACCTAGAAAGCTGTAACTTAAAGCACAGGCTCTAGAGGTGTGTGCCAGTGTGGGAACACCGGCATTGCTGAGTTACCTCACCCACAGGAAGCGGGTGCATAGGGTTGAAGTAGTGTCGGGTTTCGTCACGCTGGTCGATGGTGCTTGGAGCTGAAGATGCTGCAGGCAGATCAATGTGAAGAGTTCCGGTGGATCCAAGGGTGGATCTGAAGATGTGAAGACCTGAAAGCAGAGGGGACAATGTTCAAAGTCACTAGCCAGTGACTACCGTGGAACCAGATTGGAACCAGGCGATGTCGGGAGCAAACAGGCGTTGAGGTGTAGCTTCTCTCTGCAGCCACGTAGACACCGGGGGTCTAGGACGTCCAGGAGTCGGTCATGAGCTGTCCCACGCAGGCTTCTTGCTGTTGGCAGTGTCGGCAACCTGATCATAGCAAACAGGCCTTGGCTAATGCAAGCCACGCAGGAGTTAAAAAAGGCTTATAACTCTGAGCAGCAAGGTCAGAGCGGGTGCTCCTTTTTACAAGAGCGAGGGAAAATCTGGAGCAACCAGACCCATAGTGTAGTTCTTCGGTTTCGTCGCCAAGATGGCCGCTGACCACGTGGCTAGTGGCCGGGATGGCACGTCAAGTGGCACAATGCAAAAGGGCCCCACGCAGATCGTGGAGAAGCTGGGGGGCTGATCTTCGGTGCAAGGGCTGCTCGGTTGTGGGGGTTCTTAGTCCCCAAAGCACAACGTCGAGGGTGCCTCTGATGCTGCACAGTCAGCTCTCCGGGTGTCTTCCAAGATGTCCGGTCCCACGTCTCTCGGTGCCTCCACGGGTCCCTTCTTTGCAGGGACTGTGGATCGGGCTGTGAGAAGCCTGGGAGTCTGGGTCTTGTCAGGCTCTGGGCTTCGGCTCCAGCGGGAGACGGCGGCAAAGCAGATGTTGATTCGCTGGTTGGTACCTGAATTCACAGGGTGGCCACTCCAAGGGCACAAGGGAGATGCTCTTCAGTCTTCTGTGCAGCAGAATGTCGAAGTCCAGTCGTCTTCTTAGTTTCAAGTTGATTCAGGATGATCTGAGGTGCTCTGGCACTGATCCCACTCTTATTCCCAATCTGAGGGGTGGATCACCTGCTAGGTCCCTCCTCTGGGTGGGACCAGCAAGGGGGGCGGTTACACCCCCTTTCCTTTGTCCAGCTCCTCGCCAGGCCTTGGTCTGGAAAGTCCCAGGACCGGTTTTGACTGGCTTATGCACGGGGACACCTTGGCATGTCTCAATCTATTCTGCCCTGTCCTACCCAATACACAAAATCCTGTCTGGGGTGGTGCTCGCACCTCCCAAGGCAGGAAACCCTTTGCCCAAGCCTCCTCGCTGGAAGGACTCCCAGCAGCAGCAGGTCAGACTTGTGTCTGTGGTGGCAGCATCCATTTTGTGATGCTGAGGCTCTGGTTAACTTTAACCGGGGTTAAGGCTATGAACATGTCATGTCCCTGTAGAAGGTTTGAATGCTATCCCTGTCGACAGAACTGTCGAGGGGATAGTATTCCAAATCGTATGACACCTTACTCGACATGTTTTGATAAAGCCAAACCAAAGTTAGCAAATAACCGCGAGGATCATAATGCACTTAAAAGTATATGGTATGGCAATATCCCGGAACAGCTAAGGGAGTGGTTCCCGACAGCTGCAGACAGGCTCAGCTCATGCTAGAGCACCATCTCACATATTTCCAAGCACTCTGCCTCCAGGATTGATGAGGCCTTCCATAGGAGTGGCTGATAGGAACATATGTGTCCAGTTTAAGGTTTGATATAGGCATACTATATCTAAGTAAGAGGTGATCACACCAACTTACCCCAGCTGAGTGATCAGCCAGTTGTGTCAAATATGGAGGCCAGGCCAGGGGTGGCACAATACATGCTGCAGCCCCTGGTAGGCCTTGGAAACACCTATGCCCTGGGTACCTAGGGTACACTGTTACAGGGGCCAATAAGGTGAACCAGTTCCAATTCGTAATGCACCTAAGGTGCATTGGCTGTAATTTAGAGAGAGAACAGCAGGCTGTGGGTCTGATTAGCAGGTCCACAGCCACATTAAGTCATAAACCAGTGAAGCAAACAAACAAAAATTTGGGGTGACCATAGGATAGCAGACCCTACTCTCCTACAGTGATTGCCAAAATATTGGAAGCAAAACAAATCATCATAATTAGCAGATTCTAAATATAAATCTTCAGCATCACAGGCAGCATAATATTTCAAATCAGCAAACAAAGCCTCTACGGCCTGAACATCCCAATCATCAGAACGTATGTTTTGTTGAACCACATCCCCCATGTTAACTCTAAGCACATTAGGAACATTAATAACTTCAGTCGGGCCATGGATTTTAAATTTAACTGCAACCCAGACTATCCCATCCAGGACAGGCCACGCGGTGATGTTAACAAAGTCCAAGTCTCTTTTCAATCTGTGGGCTGAATAAGATGAGGAGTGGGGAGCCAAAGTTCCATTCAGATGTCTAATGCAGGTTCTTTCCTCGACATAATGTCCATTGATGAATCAGAAAAAATAAAACACAAAACCAATTGACATAAAAAGATAGAGAGCAAAAAGCCCCAGCCAAATATAAGTCCAAGGGGGAATCAAGAAATGTTTTTTAAACAAAGTCGCATAGGCCCTAAGCCTTGTGGGTTTCCCTGAAGTTCGTGAAATAGTGTCAAAAGAAAATCTGGATTCTGTGGCTAAATGAGTTTGCAAATCAGGCATCGATAAATCAGTTGGGTAGGTGTAGTCTGTATCATCAAGGCGAGTATCAGGCAAGGCACTCAATAAAGGACTTGAAACTGCAGGCATCTCAAGGGCCACCCCCGGGGCATGATCCGAAGCAGTGGTCAAAACAGAATTTCTCACCATCGAAGGACATGAGACTGCCGGTGTCATGCTAAGAAGAATCTAGACTCAGTCAGTTCTATATTAACGAAGACATGCCCAGCCGGGCAGAGGTCCTCAAAGTGTATATTTTAAATCAAAGCTTGCAAAACACAATAACACCTTCAACAAATCACGTTCGTGGGGCACAAGCCTGTACCCAACCACGACAATACACAAACAAAGACATACACAAACGGCTTGTAAGGCAAAATCAACAGTCTCTGACCCCATCATTCAGCAAGGGGTTCCGAAACGTCGTTGACCTACTGTGTACCATATACTTGTGGAATAACTCACTATACAAAATTGTGTAATGGTACCTATAAGAAATTCTCTGCCTAAAATTGGATTTTTGCAGAGACTGTTGATTTTGCCTTACAAGCCCTTTGTGTATGTCTTTGTTTGTGTATTGTAGTGGTTGGGTACAGACTTGTGCCCCACGAACGTGAATTGTTGAAGGTGTTATTGTGTTTTGCAAGCTTTGATTTAAAATATAAACTTTGAGGACCTCTGCCCGGCTGGGCATGTCTTCGTTAATATAGAACTGACTGAGTCTATATTCATTTCCAACCATTCGTCTCCTTGCCAGGGACCATTGTTGTTTCCATATGATTAAGCTCCCCGAGGTCCCTCGCTAATACTAATTGGGGTCCCCTTGTTGTTTAAAAGAGATGCTAAGAAGAATCGGCCACTCTGTGTATTTTTGACATTGTCAATGGAGATATACCTGTTCACTTTACGACCTGGAAGTGGAGGTAAAATGACTGTTCTTGTGCCCTTCAAACCAAGCACGGGAACCGGAGCATAGTATGAGGGACCAAATTCCTTCTTGTTATCGATCTTCTCCCGAACCAGTTCTCCAACTTGGGGTAGCCAGCCAACTACCGGGATCTGCATTGCATCATCCGAAGTTGAGGGCAAATGTTCCTTTGCTGGATTGTCTCTTGTCTCTTGTAGAGTCTGTGAAACATTGCAATGTTCATCTACATTAAAGGAGGCAGCAGAACCAACCGTGTCTAGATGGTCAAGGTCCGGGACATACATCTTGATACCAAAGAGCATTTTGTATGGGGTCCGCCCACCCAGAGACCTTCTAGGGAGATTATTAAGAGCACGCTGCACACCATTAGGATGGGCCAGACAGTTTCTGCCAGTGCCTATAACTCGAGCTGTCAGTGATTGCTTTAAGTCACGGTTCATTCGTTCCACAACACTATTACCCTCTGGTCGGTATGGAGACGAAAACTTGACATGGACCCCCATCGAAGCCATGGCATCCCTATGCGCCTTAGAGGCGAAAGCAGGACCCTGATCCAAATGAAAGGTACCACAGGCAAAAATTCCTACAAAGACACGCAAATCCCTGATGACAGTCCTTGAATCAGTGCTGCGATGAGGCAAGACCCATACAAGCGTGTGCATGAATCAACTGCTACTAAGATGTACTTGTATGCAGTATCCGAAGAAAATGGACTGCAGTGATCTAAATAAACACAACCTAATGGTTTATTAGAAATGAACAACTGTGTTTTGGGGTGGACGCATAGCAGTTGAAGGCTTAATCTGCTGGCAAATGTCACATTGATGGACATAGCCACGCGTCTGTATGTACAGTCCCCGCCACAAAAACGTTGTTGTAATTGAGACACAGTGGCTGTAACGCCCGCATGCGCAGACGCAGCACCTTCATGGGCCGCTGTGATCTGTGCATTTCTGCGGTCCAAGTTAGGAATCAATCTCTCCCCAACATCAGAAATTTTCACATAAGAAACCTTATCAGGACATAAGCGGTATGAGTACTTCGAAGGAAACCCCGTAGGATATTTACCTCCCTTCTCAGTAGCTGCAACTGCCGCCAAGATATCATCATCAATCTAAACTTTTGGACCGTTCGACTGCTGCAACTAAATATGTTGATACTGCTGATTTCGCTGCTTCATCAGGAAGCGACTTGCCAACAGTGTGGACTCCAACGCGCTGGTGACCGAGAGTATGAATAACAAACACGAGTGGCAACTGCTCTTTAAGCTCAGCCACTCGGACCCAGATCATTTTATGTTTTATTATGCTACCCTTGGAATCCCGAAAATCATTCTGAATCCAAAAGAACATGTTCTCATTGTAAGACTGGACACAGTAGTAAGAATCGCTTACGATAAGTGTTGTCACACTAGGATCACCGTACTCCAATGCAAGCATCAGAGCACGAAGCTCTGTCAATTGTGTGGTGCAGTCCTCCTGAGTCTGCATGTGCACGACTCTGGACTCGAACTCATCGTTCACCATGGCACCTACCAAAATGGCGCATGTGGAAACGTAGGCATGTTTAGAACCATGCGCAACCTGCGCCGAACCATCAGTGTATATGATGCAATGGAAATCCTCCAAAGGCCGCATAGTCAATGGTGCAGGATAAACAAACTCATATTGCAAAATCTCCCGTAAGGAGGCATAAAAAATTAACGTGACATCCAGAGACGTCAATGATGCTGTCCACTGAATCCACCGAGGGTGCAAAGCTTTAGAATTAGGTACACTGGCTTTCGTAACTGCCTCCAAAGCAGGACACGGGGTAACCACCAACATGCGTTTTCCCTGTGACAGAGCGTGTTCCTTCAGAATCGCCATCTGTACAGCTTTCTCCACACTGGAAAATTGCATTTCAGCCAAAGTGTACAAGTGTGACTGGTAAGCAATAGGTACTGTATCTCCATTGTTAAATGTAAGGTATGTGAAACCCACCGTCCCAGGGATGATTCTTATCACCAGGTTGGTGTGATTATCACAAGTTAATAAGTATTTAGAAGCGAGCAGATCAGCCTGCAAAGATTGCAGTGTAGCCAAGAGCTCAGGCAACCAGTTTGATTTTGTAAAATTTGGTTGTATCAAAGCATACAAGGTCTTGATACGCTGGGCATATTCAGGTATGTATGTCCTCCCGAAATTTAAAAATCCCAGCAAAGACTTGTCGGAGCGCGCAATTGTGCGCATTTCTCCAAGAAGTGAAGAGATAATCCTCGTCCTTCATTGTTGAGCTCGTAGCCCAGGAACAACACTGTGTACTCTGCAATGTGCGATTTTGCAAAGTTGAATTTGTAACCGAAGTCTGCAAAGCTACAAATTAAGCGGTCAACTCGACACAGATGCTCTCAGAGTTCATCATCCGTGAGATAAATGTCATCCACATATGAACAAGCATCTGGGTCAACTCTCTCTAAGAGAGAGATTATGCGGGCAGCAAACACTCCAGGACTATTCTTGTAGCCCATCAGTAAACGTTTGAAATGTTTTTGGACACCGCCGCAAGTAAATGAGGTCCATTGAGAACTCAGACCATCCAAATGGTGGGAATAAAAACCGTTAGAAATGTCAAGCGTGGGTTTAAATCGCTTACACACGAGACTATCCACTAAAGCAGAGCAGTTAGTATTCTGTACTGCACAGGTACGGCAATGCGAGTTTAAATGCCGGTAATCCAAAACCAAACGATATGAACTGTCAGGCTTGGTTACAGTAAATATAGGGTTATTCATTGGTGACACACAAGTTTCAATAACACCCTGATATTTCAATTGTTCAAGGATTTCCACAACGGAAGCCTTCGCTTCGCGCTTTATGGGATATTGAGGTTGAGGCTGTGGCATAGATAGCAATGGAATTTTGTGGTGTGGGGAAAATTTATCCCATCCAAAGTGCGTACAGTACAGAGCCGGTGCAAGGGCCTTAGCCCACTCTTCTGCAAAATTCAGCGCATGCTCCTTCGAGACGGTGTGCAAGAAACTAGGGAGGATTACCTCCTCCCCTCTCGGAGCTGCGAGCACAAAAGGCGGGGGCCAGTCAGCCTCCGCTAACAAAATGTCATAATGTTGCGTGTTTATTTAGGTTCCTGATCGATACTGTGACCTTATGCCCCTATTCGGCTATAAATCCATTTATTCCCTATATTGGCATAACCGTTCAAGTGCGATTCTCTGAAAAGTCATCTCTGGCCTCACACGAACAGAGCCACATTCCAGCATAGTTCCCTCTGCCACTTCCTTTGCGACCAATTAGTGCAATGACAGAGCAGTAGTCACTATCTGATATTCCTAGATAACACTCCGAGTTCTTCAACAAGATAAAAACTTAGCAAATCTGGAAATCCCCGCTTGCTATGTTTTGATTAGTAATGGAACTCTAATGAGCAACTGATAACTATCACTTCCTAGTGACATCTTTAATTGACGTCTTATGTCCAGCAAACTTGCGTCAAACCCGGCACCTGTCTGGTATAAATATTACCAACGTTGCATTAAGCAATTGCCTGTTGTACGAGCTACTGAAGCCAGCTGCCTGCACGACCCTGTGTTGGTAAATCTAGCACTCTGTCGCTGCAGCCTGCTATCCTGTGGTGGTGAAGCTGCTGATACCATTATCGCCGCTACAGCGCGAACTATGGTGCAGTATGCTTAAGGAGTTGAACAGCCGTCCCTCTGCGAAGACATCCAGCAGATTCCAGCTGCCCGCGGACGCTGTCCCCCCTCCTTCCTCGACGCGCTGAAGAAAAGCCGCTGCCTTTCTCGTGTAGAGAAATCCAGCTACAGCGTTTCCGGTTTACCCTCGCAGGTGACTGGGATATCGAGAGAGACCCCTGAAGGAGATACCAATCCTCCATCATTCTATTCAGAGGTATGGTGTTGACTAAACCCTTAGACGAGAATTCTTGAAACAAACCTTGGCCAAACCAACTTAACTTAAAGCTACTTATTTGCTCTCCTTTTCACGTGTTAGGCTTAGGTCAGGCACACTGGGGTAGGCTTAGTTAGAAGCACCAGTTGAGTATGTTAGCCTAATGTATATATGACTGTATATATGTTTTATTACTTTTAAACCATTGTAAGGCTAAGAAACCATATCAATGCTTTTACAGTTCTATTTCGCAATACTTATCTTACTGTACGTACTTTTTATAATAACAATTATTGCAATTGTGGCAATACATTTCTCTGGTACGAGAAGAAAGACTGTTCAATAAATGTTAACCCTTTATTGACAAACGCCCGTCTCTCTATTCTCTACATCTCGTGAAAGTAAACTGCACTAGACTGACTGAGTGAAATACATGTCTATTGTTTCACACGACCCTAGAGATCGACTCTTGATCTGAGGAGCAAAGTTGTCATGTTGCACGGTTGTTGGAAAGCTGAATCCCTTCTTGTCTGTGCCAAGGAAGCTGATCACTTCCTATGCAGAGAAGAAAGTTTCCAGTGACCTCTGAGCTAGTTGGTAACACAACCCAATTAAGTTTAGCATAGTCAGTGGAGGCCTGGAATATCCGCAGTTCCACGTCGATACTACTGTTTATGTTATTCCAATGCGCAGGGCCTAGTGGGAAACTAGGAACTACACTACATGGCGCCCAAACGTTTGGTAAGGCGATAAACTAACGCAAGACTTTTAGAGTAACTCAGTCGTGCATATTTCACACCCCTTTCTCCCGTAAATACTCCAATAGACGTCTGGAGTGGGTGAAATGTTAAAATTCGCCCGACCTTAGTAGGAAGAGATTCCTATGTAAAGCTCTGGTTTATTCAACGTTGAAGGATACAGTGTTCCAAAATATTGTGCACCTAATCTTTGTCTCCTTGGAGACCTACTCTGCAAAACCTGCATTTATACAATGTCAGTAGAAAATAACGGAACCACTGGGGGCGCAGCAGATGCGACTCAGCAAGGTCCCGAACACACAGACCCGGATGCTATTATCATCCCGGTCCACTTAAGAAGATCTATAACTTTAAAACTTATAGAGAATGGACTGACACCTCAAGGTGGTACAGTAATTTTCGTGATAGAGGCTCACGAGTATCGGCAGACAGAGGTATTCTATTCATGGATAAACTTTCCAGCGGTAAACGCTAGAACAAAAGAGTTTCACTATTACAAAATAGAGAAACCTCCGGAAGAGTACGCTCCTTTCGAGGAGATTGAAATTCCACTTAAATTTCAAGAGCACCTGCTCTGGTTTAATGGCGCCCTAAAACATAATGATCACATTACCAGGCTCGGTCCACTAGGTAGACCAGGAGCCACGTGGCCGGTTCTAGCCAGCTACACACCACATCCGGACATTGTAAAAATGTCTAGAGAAGAGCTGTTAGTACAGCTAAACACATTAATAAAAATACATAGGCAATTAGTCCAATATGTAATGCGGACTGCAACAGTCCAACCAGCTGTTAATACACCACAGCTGACCCCTCATCAGGGGAATACAAATAAAATTACACCACAGAACATACAGTCATGTCTTGGTAAAACACCCGTAAAACGGGAACAAATTCCTTTCTGGTTAGCCCAGAAAATCACTCAAATAGAGGCAGTATTTCCTGATACTACCCCTATTGAGAAACACAGAATCTTGACCATCTGCCTTCCTATGGGAATCGCACCACACATGGAGGACTGTGACACTTGGGGTACAGTCTTTGCTTCCATTTACACAAAAACACACGGTGTTCCGTCTATGGCGGTAATACCAGAAGTGCTAAAACAGATTCAAAATGAATTCGGTCCAGAGCCCGCTTTAAATCTAGGTATGAAATTACTGAAAGACTTCAAGCAGGTCTCGGCTATATTATTAGCCAACATTAGAGGAGAAGCAGCATCTGTGGCGATCCGCCAGAAGTTGAAGGAAACAGATATAAAAGATCCTGTTGAGCTAGCAAAAATCATAGAAAAGTGCTATGAAGAATTAGGTAGAGACAGCTTGGGTGGGAAACCAGTTAAGCCCCAACTGCTCGAAAATCCTGAAAAATTATTTATTAGAAATAATTTAAACACTCCTAAAAAGAGCTGGGATGGAAATAAACAATCCACTCCCAAGGAAAAAGTTTTCCAGTCCAGAGGAAGGTCTCCTCGACGGAGGGAAAGAACTCCGACTCGAGAACGCCAGTCTCCCCAATGGGAGCCCTCTGAGAAAAGATATAACCTTAGAAATAGGGATAATCTAAAAAAACCTGATAGATATCAAAGTATTGATACACGTCCCTCTCGATCTCTTCCACAGAATTCGGAAAGAAGAGGACGGTCAGACCTAGGAGAGCACACCAAGTCCAAAGACAAGGAACCTGCTCAAAATAAGAAATCTCAATTTCAGAAGAAGAAGGTAGCCAGTATTAGAGTAATCAACCATGCCGAGAATACTGAGGACACAGTTGAAAAACGGGGAGTGGGCATTGATAATGTTGGACAGTGCAGCAGAAATCAGTATAGCGCGCAAGATCTTGATGAGTCATCTGGAGACAGTGGACACGAATGAATACATTCAGGTTGAAACTGCCGACGCCAGACTTAGCGAGCCCCATAAAATATACGAAATAACATTGCGTATAGATGGTGATAAGACTAGGAACATTAAGGGTCTATTTTGGGATAAGCTCTCAAAAGGCTATGATATTCTGTTAGCTGAAAAAGATTGGCCCCCGGAGTTTGTCAGGGAGTGCCCTGGTGGCGAAGAAGTGATTATGCCTGCCTTCTCGAATCACATTCCGATTCACAAAAAATATACATATGCAAGGAAATGGGCAGTGGCCCAGGCACCTGCATTGTATAAAAATCATGTAGGATGGGATGAGGATTCACCTCCTCACAAAATCCAACTAAAAAGTGAACCAACTGCCCAACGGCAGTATCCCATAAAGCAAGAAGCTAAAAAACAAGTCAGGGAGATCTTAGATCAACTTGAGTACCAGGGGGTGATTGAAACATGCACCTCTCAAATGAACAATCCTTTGTTTCCTGTCTCCAAGCCAGACAATTCATATCGTCTAGTTTTGGACTACAGACACCTTAATACATGTTGCAAAACTTTTGCAGTACAAAACTCGCATAGTGCAGCCCTAATGAATAACATAGTTAGGAAAAAATATAAAACGACAGACATTTCTAATGGTTTCTTTTGTCAAAACATTGCACCGGAAAGCAGATATTTGACCGCTTTCTCCGCATTTGGGTCACAGAAAAAATTCTGTCGACTCCCACAGGGGTTCAAGAACAGCCCAGGACTATTCTCAGCTAGGGTAACAGAGTTACTACAAATCTATGATGATGAAGCATTATCTTACGTAGATGATATTTATCTCACAGACGACGACTTGGATACTCACTTGAAAAGAGTGAACACCATTATACTTGGGTTCGCAGCAGAGGGTTACAAATTCAACTTTAAAAAGTCCCGAATTGCCCATCTGACAGTACTATTTTTAGGGTACGAATTATCAAGTGAAGGGAAAAGCCTAGCGGACAACTTCTTAGAGAAGTGCGCTGTACTCCAAGCTCCAAAAACACTGAAGAATTTACAATCCATACTAGGTTTTCTGAATTTCTGAAGAACTTACATTCTAAATTACGCAGAGAGGGTTAAACCTCTCTACGAACTAATTAAACCTGATTTTAAACAAATCAATTGGACTCAAAAACACACAGAAATTTTGAGATCACTGCAAACAGACATGTTAGCAAAAACAAAATTAGATACACGTGACAACACGATCGATCTTGTAATCCGAGTCATCCCAGGAAGATGCGGATTCACGTACCTAACCTCTAATGAGGGAGAAAAGGTACCAATTTCAATTAAATCTCACTTGTACACACAAGCAGAAAAAACATTCAGTCACACAGAAAGAACTGTGAACGCAGTGAAAATCGCATTAGCAAATGAACGAGAACTAGCACACGGCAAACGGATTAATATCCTCACAGCGGAATCCGCCTTCGAAGCGCTATTCAGCCCAGTAAACCTGCCTACAGTGTCACTGGATCCGAAATGGATACAGTGTATAGATTCTCTAGGAGCAGAAGACGTGAAATACTATTTCGCCCCACAATTTGAAGAACTGAATGATTTAGAATATGAAGAAGAATATCCTCTGCCAATCGAAATTCTACCTCTCCCACAATACGCCTGTATAATCTATACAGATAGCTTTGTACAGCATTTCAACGTAGAGAGAAAATCCTACGATGCAGCATGTGCGATTATTAAATGTCGTTGGCTGTGCGGTAAAATTACACCGAAAGTACCAAAAACTGAATCTGTAAGAAACTGTTTGGTTCAGAGAACTGAAATCAGATCTTTAAAGATGGCGCTCGAAAATGCAGAACGTGAATTCCCGACACTTATAGTGTGCGATTCTCATTTTTGCGTCAACTCTTACAATAACAAACTGCAGAGTTGGATCGAAAACGACTACAAAGATGACACAGGTGCCACAATAAAGCATAAATTGCTCTGGAAACAGGTAGCTCTTTTACACAAAGAACTACAAAAGACTCACGTGATACACGCACAGAGTCTTCAACGTGATGGTGTTCACGTTGCAGGGAATTCATTGGCTAATACAGCCATAGCGGAAGCAACTAAACCGGCTTCCGTAGCCACAAAAAAGCATACAGATAAATACATAGACGGGGAAACCATGCTGGCAGTAAAAACGACCATAAAAGGCGACTGTGCAGCACTACCCGTAAACTATCCACTCAATTATGCATACGTAATCGATGCAAACTCCGTTCCTTTTGCTCGAATCCCTGGAGTGGGGGACAGAGTAATTCCAAACAGGAGCAGGAGGGGCTTCCTCTTACTGGAAGCACACATGGGGTTGGGTCTTAAACACCAAACAATCAAAGCCTCTCTGAAAGAATTACAATCAGAGTACTGGTGGCCAGGAATGAGTATAGATATTCAATGTTTTGCTCAAAATTGTGAAGACTGCAATAGAGATCGCAGTAATGAACAGGCAAGTGTAGTTTCAGGATCCCTTCTAGACAGCATAAGGCGGTCTATCTGTGCAATCAAAGAAGAGAAGCGCGTCCCAGTGTACACCATTAAGACGAAAAGCACTTAAAAAAATGAGGCCTCCAGCGCTCGGCTGACGCTAGAACGGTTATAAAAGATTTGCGAGTCCATATCGGCATATACGCAATTACCACGTTCCATTCTGACCAGGGTCCTGCTTTCAGCTCTCGAGCTTATAAGGAGGCCATGGCCAGCATGGGAATTGGGTTGCGGTATTCTTGTCCGTCATACCCCGAAAGGGAATAGTGTGATAGAAAGAAAAAACCGGGGCATAAAGCAATCTATAACAGCAAAGGTATTAGGTTCAGGCGCTGGGTGGGTCAAACATTTAATAAGTGTCCAGACTAGTCTTAACAACATGCCTAGAAATTCTCTAAAAGGTTTCAGCCCATACGAACTATTGTTCGGAATTAGAATGCGAGTTCAGGACCTCGATAGTCAGATGTCAGTGGTACAAGAAGAAACAACGCACTTTGATGTAAAAGATCGTTTGGCTGTTTTACAGGAACTGAATGAAACAAGAAAATCATTAAGCAACATAAAGTTAAAGCAACAGCCAAGTACCACTGACCAGGCACCACCCGCAACAGCCCCAGCAAGGCCTGTCTGGATTCCAAAGATTGGGGATCTAGTCAGAGAAAAGATCGCGGTTAAGAAGGAATTTGGGCCTTCTTACAGAAAAGCAGTACCTGTCTTGGCAGTCACCGGAACAAGATCAGTTGTGCTACCGCCCCTTGCTGGTAAAAAGGAGAACAGAGTCGTGTCTATCGATCTGGTAAAACCACAAGCATGTGGCCTATAATCAACAGTAGGCCCAGTGGACTCCCAAGAAACAACAGAATACCCAAACTTGCAACAATCCAAGAGGTTCAAACTGAAAGACTCATCACATTCGATCAGCCTGCAGTGCACAATGAAGGACTATGGTATAATGCCATGGAACTCGTGCCTCTTGAAACACAGATTGAAACAGTTCGTCAAGAAACAACACCAGTCTACAATGATGTGGCATCAGAAAGTGCTACCGAGAGACAGATTGAAAGAGCAATCCCATCAATTGACAGAACTGCCTCTGGTTATTTCATCAACTTCGACAACTTCTCTGAAGATCAAAACGAGCCCGAAGTGATGCCAGAAACAAAAAAATATTCTAAAGAAAATACAACAGGACTCCTTCAACAAATCAAAGAACTATATCTGGATTCACCGTTGATTGAGCATTGGATTATCTCAGGGGTATTCATACTCCTACTATGCCTAATTTTAGTTTTAATTTTAGGGAAGGTCATTACAATTGAATGGACACAGCAAGTCAGAACATCAACCTAGTCCTGAAACCACACAGATCATCCCACGTGAAGAAAAGAGAACTGTCAACAGTAAATGTCACAGCAATTCCAATACCTGGTGGGGTAGTATGGGAGAAAACAGACTATGAGATATATGGTCCGGTCAAAATCCTGAAGTATCCTCATCAACTGAAGGTTTCCTTAAGTGACTTTGTGACACCTAGTACATTCTCTGATGATTGGGACTTTAACAGTATTAATGACATGATGTCTGATTTAGTAATGTCAGCTAGATTCACAGATCATGATTATTTACAAGGTTCATCTAGTTATGAGCAGCTATTCTGTTACACCCACTATGGGGATCATTACTTGCATAAATCTGCACAGCCTAGAAATGTTTTTATGTATAATCAATGGGAACATTGTTCTACACCACCTAAAAGCAGTTCTAAAGCATTCTTTGAGAAATTCAAATACTTCTCAGGGTTTAACACCAGTGATGCAGAAACGTTTTATTACAAACTGTTAAATAAAACAGGAATGAAAACAATGCTGACAAATTCTAAATTGATATATTCAGAAGCATTTTATGACAAAATGATGACATTTGGTTTTGATTATTGGAAAAATAATATTGAAACGAAAACAATTTGGGGTACAAAAGATTGGCAGGTGCAAGGCATAGAAGCACTATTTAGAACCTGCATGATACCAGAACAAATGTTATTTTTAAATGACACAGTACACCAAACATCGTGTCTTGGCCTAGCTAAGAACAAAGACCTTAAAACACCGTCTATACCAAAGCCAATACCTGAAAATGCAACCACGGTTATTGAGTTAGACGTGTCACAAATTTTACATTTCAACAGAACACATCCTGATTGGAAAAAGTGGTTAATCTGGCCTACAGACACAAATAGCTGTCAAGATAGATTCCTGAACAAAACACAGGGTTTAAAAATGACCAGATTAGACTCGAGATACTCCCAGAGACAACATCCAGGGATTATAACAACATACAGTGTAGGGAAGCTCTGCCTTGAATGGCTAAAATCATCCACACTGGCTGAAATTAAGCAACACTTGTCTTTACTAAAAGATGGTGCTGATTTGCGCGATTTCATTCTTGGACCACGCAAACAGCGTCAAAAGCGTTTCATAGCGACCAGTATCTATGCTGCTTACAACGAGGCTTGGAAAGTAAAGCAAATTGAAACTGCTGAAAAAATACGAGAAATTGATCGTATTAATTTGGAGAAATCACTTTCTGTGGTAGACAATGGGTTAATGACTCTGTCTTCCAGAATATATTCGTTGGACAATATTGTATCCTCTGCCTTTGATGTGATAGACAGAGATTTGCTAATGTTACAACATGGCCAGTCTCAATTACGCTCTATTATAGAATTAGGCTGGACGCTGCAAAATCTTCGTTCAGGCTATGTGCCTTGGCGTTTAATCAACACAACGTCATTATTTTCTAGTTTTAACCTTACTGATAAACAGATCAGTTTGGCACAGAAAGGAGCAGACTATACAATCCTGAGCATCGAAAAACTCGAGAGATTACCATTGACAATGTCAGAGAGTCCTGTCATTGAATGGATAATACACGGAATTATCACAATTCCGATTACAACTTTCCGATTTAAAAAGTGCCTTGAGTACATACCTGCTGGCCAATATGAACAATTGGGTAAAGGATATGTAAAGTCCGAATGGAAATTACCATACACTCATTCTTGCTATAGTGACAGCGACAAAAATGTATTTCTTAGTGGTGACAACTGTAAACACTCACTAAGCGGTATACTTTTATGTCAGGGTATTAATTTACACGGAGCATGTGATGGAAATTCAAACAACCTTTCATGCCACCAGCTAGTCACACCTGCAACTCAGATAGAGCCCTTCTTTATGCAACTCGCAAACGGGAGTTACATTCTTAGAACGGATCACAGATGTTGTAGCCTCGCGCCAGGGAAAAGTTATCTAGTAGAAGTAACGTCCATGGTCAAATGTTGTATGCAAGCATTGTTCCCGAGTGGGCCTCCAGACATAGTGACTCCCATCTGGCCTCGTCTGAATCTCTATTCTATACGAATTGATACATTAAGCAAAATGAAATCTGTACTTTTACAGACAACAGTGCCTATAACGTCATCTAAAGAGACGTATGATCTTCTAGTTGCAAGGACAGCTACTGAGGTTCATGACCTTTTATCAACAAATTGCCCCGTGCATTTCGTAGAAATGTTCAGCCAACTCCTTAACAAGTCTAGTGCAACAAGCATCCCAGGCATATTTAAGACAGTCTTTACGGGACTGCTAACACCCTTCCAGGCAGTTTTGGGAATCTTTCCTAATTTTGTGCACTCCGTTTTTGGCGGCATACCATTATTTTTGGGACTCGTCGCAGGGATTCTATTTTTGACCCTCCTGCTACGTTATGGCAAGCCTCGGCTCAGACATAGCTCCCATGGGAATGGAAGAGACAATCCTAGCAATGCGCTACCGGGTCAGGATAACTAACGTCCTTGGATTGGCCAGGCTGAGAGATCTAAACATGACCTGGTTCCTTTCATTCAGACCGATATGGCAAAATTGCATTTTACCTGTGCTACGGTGTATGCTTTGCGGCGATGAATGCGTGTTGGACATCTGTCTTTCACTTCCATCAGCAGTACCAATGGACGTCGATACTTTGCTCAGTCCAATAACGGCTCACGCATTGTGTTGTCCCCAGCGGCTACCAATCCTGATGACGGCATTCGTGGAGACTCCTGTACTACAGCAAAGTGGTAACAGTGGAGCGAGTGACAAAAGCAACATCATCCAGGTACAACGTTCAGTGAGCATTGCTGGTCCTGCCTTCGATGACAGCAATCATTCTCACACCTGCCAAGTTACAGCGCTATCTAATTTGGTTGAACTATCACCTGAATTTGTAGACCAATTCTTTGAGAGCCTGTCTGATATGATGTTCTCACCCATACAGAAACAATAACTTTTAGAAGCTTTCCGACACACAGTGTTCCCATGAACTCTGAATTCGGCCTTCAGTTTTGATCAACAAAAACTGCCAAGAGCTTTGGAAATGTATTTTTTTTTTAATTGGACAATTTTAATATTGACCCTTTTTTGGCACGAACAATTCTTTGCTTAACGTAAAAACTATTCTTAGAGAACAGAAGCTTCACACTTCTATTTCTAAACACATCTAGAGACATAACAACATTACACCAGCCTCTAGCACACATGTTATTACAATGCATTTTTATGTGATGATTTATCTCGCTTTTCTTCTGTCAGAGATACTTCATGTGTAATTCTTTTTGCATAATCGTTCATTGATTTCATATGCAATAATTTTTTGAATGATTACTATGCTTTAAAAAACGTACAGTACCTAAATTCCATGTATTACAAGTACGCCTATTTCGAATGCATTTATGTATTTTGGGGTGGGCAATGTTACACATGCATCTAATTGCTTAGTTTTAGTAATTTTGATGGACATTAACCCGTGGAGTGGGTGTTGCGTGTTTATCTAGGTTCCTGATCGATACTGTGACCTTATGCCCCTATTCGGCTATAAATCCATTTATTCCCTATATTGGCATAACCGTTCAAGTGCGATTCTCTGAAAAGTCATCTCTGGCCTCATAGGAACAGAGCCACATTCCAGCATAGTTCCCTCTGCCACTTTCTTTGCGACCAATTAGTGCAATGACAGAGCAGTAGTCACTATCTGATATTCCTAGATAACACTCCGAGTTCTTCAACAAGATAAAAACTTAGCAAACCTGGAAATCCCCGCTTGCTATGTTTTGATTAGTAATGGAACTCTAATGAGCAACTGATAACTATCACTTCCTAGTGACATCTTTAATTGACGTCTTATGTCCAGCAAACTTGCGTCAAACCCGGCACCTGTCAGGTATAAATATTACCAACGTTGCCTTAAGCAATTGCCTGTTGTACGAGCTACTGAAGCCAGCTGCCTGCACAACCCTGTGTTGGTAAATCTAGCACTCTGTCGCTGCAGCCTGCTATCCTGTGGTGGTGAAGCTGTTGATACCATTATCGCCGCTACAGCGCGAACTATGGTGCAGTATGCTTAAGGAGTTGAACAGCCGTCCCTCTGCGAAGACATCCAGCAGATTCCAGCTGCCCGCGGACGCTGTCCCCCCTCCTTCCTCGACGCGCTGAAGAAAAGCCGCTGCCTTTCTCGTGTAGAGAAATCCAGCTACAGCATTTCCGGTTTACCCTCGCAGGTGACTGGGATATCGAGAGAGACCCCTGAAGGAGATACCAATCCTCCATCATTCTATTCAGAGGTATGGTGTTGACTAAACCCTTAGACGAGAATTCTTGAGACAAACCTTGGCAAAACAAACTTAACTTAAAGCTACCTATTTGCTCCCCTTTTCACGTGTTAGGCTTAGGTCAGGCACACTGGGGTAGGCTTAGTTAGAAGCACCAGTTGAGTATGTTAGCCTAATGTATATATGACTGTATATATGTTTTATTACTTTTAAACCATTGTATGGCTAAGAAACCATATCAATGCTTTTACAGTTCTATTTCGCAATACTTATCTTACTGTACGTACTTTTTATAATAACAATTATTGCAATTGTGGCAATACATTTCTCTGGTACGAGAAGAAAGACTGTTCAATAAATGTTAACCCTTTATTGACAAACGCCCGTCTCTATATTCTCTACATCTCGTGAAAGTAATCTGCACTAGACTGACTGAGTGAAATACATGTCTATTGTTTCACACGACCCTAGAGATCGACTCTTGATCTGAGGAGCAAAGTTGTCATGTTGCACGGTTGTTGGAAAGCTGAATCCCTTCTTGTCTGTGCCAAGGAAGCTGATCACTTCCTATGCAGAGAAGAAAGTTTCCAGTGACCTCTGAGCTAGTTGGTAACACAACCCAATTAAGTTTAGCATAGTCAGTGGAGGCCTGGAATATCCGCAGTTCCACGTCGATACTACTGTTTATGTTATTCCAATGCGCAGGGCCTAGTGGGAAACTAGGAACTACACTACAATAAGTAGTCGTAAGATTCTCCCAAAATACCCCCTCTATGAATGTCACCTTCAATGAATAAGACAATTTCATAGAGTCAGTGAGGGGGAGCTACTCTTGTGTCAGCTGTCTCCACAACAACATAACGGTCAGTCGCTGTCACCTTCAGTAGTGTACGCAGGGCCTCTCGCACTATGGTAATCTCCGCCGAGCTGTCCAGCAAGGTCAGAGCCCATGTCAGATTCCGAAGCTGGGTTCTCATTATCTGTGGCATATCTGTATGGTCCTTGCTGACCACCCCGACCCCTGCCGCCTCCACCACCACCGGTCGAAAAGGCGATGACTCCTGGAAAGAACGAGGAGAGCGTTGGTCAGAAACCTGAAAACGATCAGGTGATTTTATCATTGCGCGATTGCGCAAGTCATAAACACGTTCTGTGGGCCCAGGCAATGGAGAAGCAGGACGAGACCCTGTTTTTGTTGTTGTTGTTGTTGCTTTCCCTGGTTTTGTTTTTTATGCCAATTTTATTTTTTGGTTTTGGGCTGATCGTCGGTTTCCGACTTCTGCCCTTGGGGTTGATTTTTCTCTTTAGTAGAAAAAGGCTTGAGACCCCTACTATTGCGGCCTACGGTTTTATAAGCCGCCACAATAATCCTCGCCAACTGCTAGGGTTTTTAGGCATCGGGAATCGCCTGCAAAGCATTAGCAACCTGAAAGTTCACCGCATCCCCCATGACATTAGCAAGAACGAGATTGGAAACCACATCAAAGGCGCCACAGAGACGCATACCCAATTCAACCGCTGCCTCTGGTCTGTGCTCACCCTGAACATGTTTAAGGACCGTCGGCAGGACAGTCATAGACGGAGTGCCGTAACACCTTGTGTAGACCGCCGCAAATGTCTTACCCCAGGTCTCACAGTCACCAACTTCGGGGGTCAAGTCTTTCGGTAAGCTAATTGTCAGAATCCTGTGTTTTTCACCAGGAGACATGTTAGGAAATACTGCTTCCAGCTGGTCAAACTTCTCGGCAAGCCAGAAAGGAAAATCATCTTTTTCTTGGGGGCGCTTGCCCATCACAGCGTTGACCATAACGGGACTGAGCTTCATTCCGCCCTGTCCGGCAGGAAGCGCCGCACCACCCGGGGCCCCGCCCGGAGATTACGGGTAATGTATTGCACCAACGACCGATAATGCTAATTACGACTACATGTAGCCGTCTTAACTCAGCCACGTTACATGCCCCGTGCTAAGGTTGAGGCGCAATCCAGCCAAAACACGCCATGTTGTGCCTGGAATGGACAAGGGACCTAACCTCGGAGCTGATAAAGTATGGGGTAGGGCGACATGAAACCAAACTCGATGCTGCCAAGTATCTATAGAAATCTCCTGTGCCCTATACGGTGCATATTCCTGTGGCACAGCCGTGGGAGTGTACGTGTCGAACACACGCGTATCTGCGTTCATAGCTGGGAAGGTCACCCATGAGTAAAAAAATCTCATACGGGTAAGCCACCCCTGCACTCACCACCATTATCACAGCCAAGCCATCCTCGGGGACATTAAAATTCTGTAAATGATTGCGCACCGCAATGCGGCTATGTTGCGCAATGTCCACCGCAGCCATAGTGACACAGAAAGAAAAAGGAAACTTTGTAGCACAACTGGGTAGTAACTCAATGAAACCGTTTTAGAAAGATTCAAGCTTGAATAGGACCTATGTAAATATAGGTAGGTTTGTCCGACACTACCGTTAACCGGAAACAATAGTGAAGGGGTTAAGGACTGAATGAAGTACTACTCAAGTATCATGTAATAAGACCACCAACGATTGGGCGCCATGTCGCAGGGATTCCATGCTCATACAGAACTGTGCATAGAGGCTTGGAACCTCAGTGAATTAGGGTGTGCCAAAACTCACCTTAGTACCAAAAAATCCCCTACCAGACTAGCTACAGTGTCTCATTGGTTATCACAAACTCCCAATGCTTAGACAAACCAGAAAATGGACTTAGTACACCTCATGTAACGTGGAACACATGAACACTCTTTCGTTATACAATCCTTTCAATCCAGAACAAGGAGTAAATGAGGACACGTGCATATTTAAAATGTTTATTCACTAATGCAGTGTTCTCAAGCACAGTATCTTAGCTAATACAAGCAAATATATTATAAGAAACAAAGTAATCAGCATAGTCACTAGTCCATAGAACACAAACGGTGAAAACATGGTATTATGCTAAAATGAATAGGTTTGAACAAAACCTAATTCTCACCCTCCCTAGCTAGTATTTTATATTATATCTAAGAAGGTCTCTTTGGGTTTTAGCAGAGCGGCACCATACCTCAAGATCCTAGTGGTAAGGGATCACATCATCTTCCACCAGCTCTCTGCATGCGAAGTACCATCAAGTGTGTTTGTATGCTCTTGTGCAAAGCAATATAAAACGCGTCTAAAGCCAGAACTTGGCTGCAGCTGCATGTATGTTATGTCTAGGAACGTGCGAAGATCAGACCTCACAACAGCCACTGTGTTGAGATGTCTTCGAAGGTTTCTGCACTCACTGTACAGACACAGCTCGCCAAGTAAGGCTGATATCAGAGTAACAACATATTATTCTTGCATGAATCAAAAACATTCTACTAGGCTCAAAGCTAAAGCAACAGCTATGTGTTGTGTGCAAAAGCAGCAGAAAGGTAAAATGGCGTTTAAACTCCAAAAAACTCCTGCTAACTTAACACATCATACAGCTATATATATCTATATAACACCCTCTCTTCACGAAGTCTCAGGGACAACAAAGACTTCAAACTCTTCTGCCCGCAGCACTAGGGACTGTGTGTTTCCAAACAGAGAAAAAGCAACTCAATGATGTCTACGATGCCGCTGCCGACTCCGTATTCTGAAGGCAGCGCAGAGGGCACCGCTGCAACGCCGCACTGCAACCATGGTCTGACCGACAAGGCCTGTTGAAGCCACCACCGAGCCGCTGCTTGCACCACGACCTGGGGGCACCACACTCCGCACCGCCTCACTTCATACGAAGCTTTGGCACAGCAGAGAGCACCACCACAATGCCACAGCGTGACCTTGGTCTCACCAACAACGCCTGTTGATGCCACCACTGAGCCGCTGCTCGCACCATGACCTGTGGACACCGCATTCTGCACCGCCTTGCTACACGAGAACACCTTTGCCTGCCTGATGCCATCACTTCCCGCCAAAATCGATGCCGCTGCTTGCACCGTAGTTCGAGAGCAATGCTCGTAAGTCACACAACGCACCACCCTCTGTACATGTATTTATATAGCGTACATGTATTTATATAGCGCAAATCACCGACCCGGTATCTAAGCGCTTGCTTAGGGAACCCGTCCTGGTATTCCCTTGTGAGATAGCCCCGGCAGGGTATCCACAAGGTGAAAGCCAGGCATCCCACCGCGAGGGGCCGTTGTGGAGATTAAGCAAGCTATTGCCCAGAGTCGCAGAGTGTGAGCCCGTGAATCGAGAAGGCAACGGAGCGAGAATAGTCAAGTCCGTGGACATTTTGGACTCAAGATACCGCCGAGCCGGGAATTGAACCCTGGTCCTGGGCTGACCTCTGCTTCCAGGTCTGCCTCCTCTAACCCGTGAGCCACACTTCTCCACTGTGCCACAGAGCCCTCTAACCTCACTGCAGCCTTTGCCTACCGACGCCATCGACTACAGTCCGTCAGACAATGACAGCACTTCAGGAACGACAACGCCGCTGCTTGCACCGTGGCCTGGTAGCACCGTGGCGAGCATCACCTTCATCTCGCACCGCAACCCTGGCCTCACCGACGACACTATCTGACGCCACCATCGAGCCACTGCTCGCACCGTAACCTAGGGGCACTGCACGCCGCACAGCTGCACTTCACACCGCAGCACACGGCGCCTGCCAGCAACAGCGCTCCTGGTTCCACCAGAGAAGAGCTCGACCCGCAACGCGAGTGACTTCAAGGGTCTCAGCACCCTGCATTTCTCACAGGTACCATTTGCGGGTCTTCCCGAAACTGTAGCAGGCCAGCGACCCCGCGACAAGCCAGAACTGTTGGATTTTGTTATGCACAACGCCGTGGAAGCCCGGACGGAGCTATCCCCACAAGGAAACCTTTTTAGTCAACATATTTTTGGTACTGTGATCTTTTAAGTATAGTAGTGTGGATTTTTATCGTTTTTGTCTTGTCTTCATTATATAAAAATTGGTTATTTTTCTAAACTAGTGTGGTTTCCTTTTGTAGTGCGTACACTGTTTTACTGTTGGTTAGGTGTAAATGCTTTACACACTGCCTCTAATTTAAACCTGGCTGCTCATGCCAAGCTACCAAGTGAGTGAGCAGGGGTTATTTTAGAAATGTAACTCCCTTATCCTGACTAGAGGGGTGGTTTCTGCCTCGCTTTGGCGCAAGTCTCAGCTAGCCAGAAATCACATTTCTAACAGTGGGTGAACACATATGTTGTTTCTCACAGACATCCCCCACATATGCATCTTTCTCACCTTGTTTGTGCTGCTCTGCGAGCTGTCTTTTTATGTTGATCCTACTAGACAGCAGTCTGGACAAGTTTTGCAGCTTCATGTTTGTCGTTTTGCTCCAGTCAAAGTTTTTTCTTTGAATTGTTGGTTTTATAGTCCGGGACCGGGATTTGTAGGTGCTCATGTCTTTAAAATTAATCTGGTGGCCGCATCAAAGCCTTTTTTTTTACAAACTTTATAAACTTTTTTGTACAGCTTTGCAAAGGCTGGCTAAAAGCAATTGACAAGGCCTATGGAGGTTCCAAGGCGAGATCTATGTGAGAGCTATTGGCTTTGTCAATGTCTTTTATTCGGGTTATACGTGTGCATGGATGCTGCGCCGCTTGCTGAAAGTAAAGAAACTAATTGAGAAAGCCAATAGGTTTTGCCTATGTAAGAGCTACAGGCTTTGCCAATGTGTTTTATATATGTTGTAAACCAGAATGTCAAAAAATAGTGGCATAGAGGAAGGTGGCATGGAGCGGTGTACAGTTTCTTGGTATGTCATATAGTAGAGTGGCGCAGAGTGGAATGGCATAGAGTGGAGTAGACTTTTATGTGTTTGGAGTAAGTTTGATGGAGTGGAGTAGTGTGTCTTATAGTGGAGTAGAGTGGCATAAATTGGAATAGGGTGGGGGCCCCAGAGGGCGCACTGCGGAATGGCTGGCTAGCTTGTCAGCTCCGCCGGACGGTCGCGTAACTAGCGGCCTTTAGCCCCTTGAAACCCCACGAAAATAAGCGGCGATTGCAAATATGGGCATCGGAAGGTTAGGCCATCATCCCGAGTGAATACTGAAAGGCGATTCCTACGGGAAAAGGAAGAATCAGCCCAAACCTCGGACTCCGGGCTACAACATCGCCAAAATGGCCGCTCCGGACACCTGGCAGATCGGCGCTTACCGAGGCTCCTGCTGCAGTGAGACAACGGTGCACGCCCAGCGCCACTTGGTGAGTGGCCACTGACCACCAGCGCGACGACTTCGAGGCTCGAGTAAGCCCCCGAGACACAGCGCCACAACAGACGGGCGTGCGTTCCACCGCGAACAAGATGGCGGCGCCCGTGAAACGCACCAGACTGGAGGCGGCGGCGGACGCTCCCGCCGGTCGGCTTCCAATCGTAAGCTGCCTGTGCAGAACACACGTGTGAACCAGCGGCAGAGGGAGGCTCCCGGCGCTTACCAAAGTGCATGCCTTGCATCGGCGCTGACAGCGGGACAACGCAGAGGGCCGCCAGTGTGTCAACCTCGGAGGTGAGCAGACAGTCCAGATAATACGCGGGACGCCTGTAATCTGTACACAGAAGCGCATAGACATCGGCACAGCGCGGGCTCCACCACCTGCACGGGGACTGCCCCCCTCCACACAGCGGGATGTGAGACTGTGCAACACTGCCCTTGTAGTGCCTCAACGGCCCAGACAACGACACCGCCACCAGTGCATGACGGAGGTGACTTGGTTGGGCGCCAACTTGCATCCAGGCGCTAGGTGGCCGATAGATGACCACTCGAACGACCAGGGGGGGGGCGGCAGTGTCAGTGCCTCGTGCTATCGCCTCAGCCAGCGCAACATCGGGCAGCAGCCCAAAATCAACTGACCTACACCCGTCCAAACAGCACCCTGAAATGGGGAAACCTGACCGGAATCAAACCAAGCTCCAGTTTGAAAAACGGAACCAGGGCAAAAGTAACGCGCCTGACCTGGAGGTAGAAGGGGGCCAGGACTCAACAGAGGGGGCAGGCATGGAGTCCGTTCTGCGGGCAATACAGCAAAGTTTGCAAGAGATGCACGGGAAACTCGACAACGTGGTGCAAAGAGTCGACAACATGGCGGCGAAAATCGAACAACACGACGGACGCCTCACGGAGGCAGAGCAGCGGATCTCAAGGCTGGAAGATGACCAGAAAGCCACAACCAAGACCTGTGATAGCCTGGAAAAGACAGTGGAACACCTACGAGCGAGGGTTGAGGACTAGGAAGCCAGGTCCAGGCGGAACAACGTACGGATTTCGGGCCTGCCGGAATCCACAAACACGGGGAAGATGGAGACTTATGTAGAAACCCTGCTGAAAGAAATCTTTGGTGCCGACAAACTATCTTCAGTGTTCCTGGTGGAACGCGCGCATCGATCACTGGCGCCTGTGCCGAAACCCGGAGCTACCCCGCGCATGATCATTGCCCGCATGCTTAATTACAGGGACAGGGACACGGTCCTAAGGCTGGCACGAGAGATGGGGAAAATAACGCACCAGGGGAACACGCTAGAGTTTTACCCAGACCACACTATGGCGGTGCAACTAGCTAGGAAGGAATTTGCTCCTGTCAAAAAGAAGCTCAGGGAACTTGGCCTGGAATACGCCATGCTATATCCGGCGAAACTAAAAGTCATAACCGGCGGGAAACCAGTCATACTACAAACGGTGCAGGCAGCACAGGACTATGTCAAGCAACAAGGCAAGCGGAGAAAACAGCACGACAGAACTGAACCAACCAGTGACGTGGAATGAGCGGGGAAGAACACTAACCAGCAAAACGGAATTCTGGACTTCGCCAATGAGTAGCGACTAACTACAAACAGTTTGGCCTGCAGACGATCACATGGACCATATTGGCCGCAATGGTGGCGCAGGTTGTACGGGATTGGCGCTTACGGAGATAATGTAAGTGTGGCCCCGGTGGCTGTACACCCGAGGAAGTGTCACGTCAACTGTGAGTATGCGAAACGATGTTATAATCATGGAGGGACAGGGTGGCCGGCTGCCAGGATGTGGGGCAGCGAACAAGTAGCCATGACCATGGCCGGCCTGGTGGCACAACTGATCTCCATACAGGGGACGTTACACACGTTACGTGGCGTAGCCCACGTGCACGCTGGAACTAGAAACGTGGGGGAGTCTGGCATCATTGAGATGTATCACTGCAAAGATGCCATTATGATTAGTGGGTGACAGGGGGTTGGGGGATGTCACAATCACGCTATACTCTAACACACACTTGCGACCGTCCACATCCACTACGTGGGTGGAGATGTGTGAACCTGGTGACACCCCCAGGCGGGTGTACCCCGTACTCTGTTGGACACAGAAGTTACTGTTAAAGTTAAAGTTGACTCAGGGATGGCTTTGGCAAAGTTTGGGCGCTAAAGTGGGTGGGGGGAGGGTGGGGGGATCAGAAGCTAACCGACTGCAACCTCTGTATCTGAGAAGCATGGCGAACTCCTTGGGTCTGTGCTGGCATGTACTTACTGTTTGCAATCAGCGTAAAATGTTGTCAATGTTACAAGATGCACACCATGGCACCACACATACAGGATATACCAAGCAAACTGACCAACTGCAGTGTGCACATCATCACCGAATACACGCTCATGTCACGTAGTAACACGCTGAAAATTCTAACGTGGAATGTAAGGGGCCTAGGAAACCCAAAGAAGATCCGACGACTATTTGCATATTTTGATAGATTGCACATTAACATTGTTTTCTTGCAGGAAACGCACCTAGACCGACACAGCACCTCCACGCTGGGGGATAGATGGGCTGAGACAGTGGTTCACTCTAACTACTCCACATATTCGCGGGGAGTGAGCATATTAATCAGGAGGGGTACGGGCTTTGAAGTCACAGATGTGCACAGAGACACGGAAGGGCGAAGCATTATGCTAGCAGGCAGACTTAGACGACAGCAGATTTTATTGGTGAACACATATGGCCCGAATATGGATGACCCGGGGTTTTTTAGCAAGGTCTGGCACAACATTGCAAACATGCAGGCACCTCATGTACTGTGGGGAGGGGATTTTAATGTAACATTGCAGGACTCTCTAGACAGAGCAGCTCACACTTTAGAACAACATGGAAATGCCAGGGCTATGGTGAAAGAAGTGATGGAGGATCTAAGGTTGGTAGATCTCTGGCGGGTTCGCAACCCGGGAGTGGCAACAGCGACGCACATAAACGCAGCAAACAATAGTTGGTCCAGGATAGATTTCTGGTTGGGCACACGAGAAGTACTCACTTGGGTTGTGGATGCCACACACTTGCCACGTACGCTGTCAGACCACAGTCCGGTACTTTTGGAAGTAAATATCCCACACTACGACCCACCACCCTTCACCTGGCGATTTAATGCAGCCTCATTGAAAGACCCAGTGTACGCCTCCACTATACACAAGGCGATAGGGGACTACTTCGATCTCAACGGCCCAACCACGGAGGACCCAGGTCTGCTGTGGGAGGCTTTCAAGGCTACCATCCGGGGAGTCTGCCTCAGTACGGCCTCGGGCATCCTAAAGGATATCAGACGCCAATTGCACACAAGGGAACAAGCCATTCAAGCGCTAGAACAATCCTACACACAGACGGGGGACACCAAACTATTAGGGGATATCCAGTCGCTATTGACGGAACATGCTAAATTTGCAACGGACGAACTTAACTACGTCACTAAACGAGCCACAGCGAGAAGGTATGGAGAGGGAGGTAGACCCGGCAGGGAGCTGGCCGCAAAGATATGCGCAGGCAAAACACCACATACTGTCACATCCATAACCACTAGCACCGGGGAGATGGTCACGGACACCAAGGGTATACTGCGAGCATTCATGGACACATATGGCACACTATACGAAGCACGCCCATCGCCGTCATAACCTGACTTACTGACATACATGGAAGATATTGAAATGGCATGGTTGGCAGATGGACATAGGAAATACCTAGAACGCCCCATAACTGTAGAGGAAGTCGCGGACACCATTAGGCGCCTACCCAACAACAAAGCACCGGGTCCAGATGGCTTTGTAGCGGAATTCTATAAGGCATACGTGGACCTCCTTGCACCGCACTTAGTACGAATGTACGGAATGGCACATGAGGCCCAGAAACTGCCAGCTTCACTGAGGGAAGCCCTACTCATCACGCTACTAAAACCGGGCAAAGACGCTACTAAATGCGACTCCTACCGTCCGTTATCTTTGTTAAATGTGGATACCAAAATCATAGCTAGTCTGCTGGCGGACAGGCTGAAGCCACTCATGCCACTGTTAATTAGACCCGACCAATCAGGATTCATTCCAGACAGGGCCACCACACACAACACCCGGACGCTGTTCGCATTGGCGCATTATCTGGCTCCGGAAACGAAGGCTGTGGCAGTGCTCCTAGACGCTGCTAAGGCATTCGACACAATAGGCTGGCCCTTCATACACGCGGTGCTGGTGCGCATGGGGTTCCCCTGGATATTCCGAGGGTGGATAGCGATGCTCTACACAGACTTGACGGCACGCGTCAGAGTGAACCGATACATATCAGAACCCATACAAATCTGCAGAGGTACTAGACAGGGGTGCCCACTCTCACCGATGCTTTTCGCTTTAGTGCTAGAACCTCTAGCCTGCAAAATCCGACAACACTATCACCACTCAGCGATTCAGATGCCCTCCCGACCCATACACATCTCATTGTACGCAGATGACATGGTGTTGTATGTTAAACACCCGGAACAACACCTGAATCCCCTACTGAGGGAATATATAAAATTTGGTCGCCAAGCAGGCTTACAGATAAACTGGGATAAGTCTCTGGTGTTGGCACTAACTGACAGCACGAAACCAACCAAACTGGACTATCCATTGGAATGGCAAGAAGAACCCACTAAATATTTGGGTATATGGTTCCACAGAGACCCAGAGGTGGTCATTAGGACGAACTACGGGAGGGCGATTGCAACCCTGGAGGATAAAATCAAGAAATGGAACAGACTGCCACTTTCGTTGGCGGACAGGGCAGCGATAATAAAAATGGTGCTCTTGCCAAAATTTCTTTATTTATTTAACAACATCCCGATAAAACCCCCCGCCGCTGTCTTCCGCAATATCAAAACGCTAGTGCTTAATTTACTATGGGCGGGCAAGCAAGCTCGGATGGACCTGCGCACCATGACATTGCCATATGCCAAGGGGGGGTTCAGGGTACCAGACTTCTACCTCTATTACTTGTGCGCGCAAGCGCAATACGCACACTTTTGGTATCATGAAGTACCCTTCCTGACTCATGTAGCGGTGGAGGCGGGCGACACGGACCCGATTCCATTGGCCAATATACTCACACACAAACGTACCAGACTACACGATCGGGATATTAACACAGTCAGCGCGACCACTGAGGCTTGGCGGCTAATAGGCAAGGTAGCAAGTTGCCTGCCACTGTACGCACCAGCGCTCCCACTAGCACATCACCCGGCCCTCTCGGTGACACAGGAAAGGGTTGGCATGGATCTGCTCCGGCAGGCAGGAATAGACACAGTAGGGGACCTATACAAAGATGGAGAATTCCAGACGCTAGATAAGTTACATTACATCGTAAATCCATCTCCGCTGTTTACTTTTAACTTCTACAGGCTGCAGCGAGCAATACGAGAACATTACCCAACATATCCAGAGGAGCCAACAACCCTGGTGCCCCTACAGCTGCTCTTGACTACACCCAAAGCATCACACATGGTGTCCAAACTGTATGCGAGTACACAAGGGGCGGTGGGAAACAACACACACAAGGCCAGGGACAGATGGAGTGCTGGGCTAGCAGAACCCCTGACAGAAGTAGAATGGGACTCCGCATGCATGCTTACGGGTATGCTGACACCCAACGGGAATTTGAAAATTATACATTACAAGTACTTACACCAGGTCTACCACACCCCCCAGAGGCTACACAAGCATGGCTTGCGGGAAGATTGCAACTGCTGCCGGTGTAAACAAGCAGATGCGGACTTCATGCATCTAGCATGGCACTGCAGAAAGGTGGCGGGATATTGGGAACAAGTCATGCAGGTGTTGAATGAAATGTTGGGAGTTAGCTTGCCGTGCGACGCAAAAATTTGTTTATTGGGTATAACTCCACACTTAAGAGCCCTGAAGCGTAAATTCTGTGCTGTTGCCCTCCTGTTAGCTAAGAGGAGGGTGTCCATCCATTGGAATAGTAAAAGGGCACCAGAGGTGAAACGCTGGATTGAAGACATGGTATATTGCCGAGACACGCTCAACACATACGAGGAGGAACTACCAATTGGCTCTAGGCCCAGAGACTACTGGGGGTACCTACGTGACTATTTACTTGAGCATAGTAAGTCAGATTCAGAATCGGAAGCGATGTAATTGGTCTACTGATGGGGACAACACAGGACGAACAAATGTAAAGTGCAGGCACCTGGGAGGGAGGATGCTGTGATGCAGAGGGGAGGATGCAGGGAGGGAACCACAAGTTGGGGAATGTACAGTTAAGTTACATTTAAGTTAAAAGGAACAAAAAACTGTAAAAAAGTAAGATTATTGATGTATCGGACAGCGGACGTGGCACTGACGTGCGACTGGACTCTAGCTGACAAAGCGCCGCCGGTCCTCTGGATGTCGGCTGATGGGCTGTGTGCATCTCACAATGTTGATGATAACAATGGTTGCTGGACGCCGGCCCATGAGGTTGTAGGCAAGCAAACTATTGATGATTATTGATTTGTCTTGTATGTAATGAACAAAAGTGCAATAAAATTCTTACACCAAAAAAAAAAAAATAATAAATTGGAATAGGGTGGCATACAGTGGAGTGGTGTTTACCAAGGAGTACATATAGTATGACAGTGCGCGAAATTTTACATGGATAAGTCGGCCATAGTCATTGGTACCTCTAAAAACCCCTCCGGTATACATGGGTCAGCATTTTGCCATTGATTCCCCCTATAAAATGACTACAGGATCTTTTATGACAAGAATTACCTTAAATATTAGTTCCAGAATTTTGCCATTGATTCCCCCTATAAAATGAGTACAGGATCTCTTATGACAAGAATTACCTTACATATTAGTTCCAGAATTTTGCTATCCACCCTATTATGCTTAGAATGATGTGCATGAAGTCTGGGACTTCAGCCAGGTTTGGTGGCGTGTGTTCTGTTTCCCTGCAGCTGGGTAGTGCTGGGCTAGTGGCTTTCTCAATTAGCTAGTTTGAGTCCCTACATCCAATGATGGTGTCTTAACAAAAGCATGTCTGAGCTGCTGTTTGCCGTAGGTAACCCTTCCCATTCATATGCTTCTAGTACTCTTGTCCATAAGGCAAGAATAACCTCCAGTACCCCAGACCAGAGTCACACTTGCAAGCATAACACACACACACACACACACACACACACAATCTCTCACACACTAAGTTCACAGACTCTCACACTCATTCTCACTATGGGCCAGATGTAGGTCATTCCGATTTACTGACTCTTAAATACCGAATCATACCGATTCGGTATTTAAGAGTCGGTAAATTGGAAGGAGGCAGATGTAGGTAAAAAAATTACAGATTCTGTAAGAGCTGGTATTTACCGATTCTGTAAATATCAAATCTGTATTTCCCATTGATTCCTATGGTCCTTGAAGCCCATAGGAATCAATGGGAAATACAGATTCGGTATTTACAGAATCGGTAAATACCGAATCCTGCAAGGGTGCAGGGGGTGTCACTTTGACACCCTCTAGCACCCCAATTCCGGACTTGTGTGCCATGTGGCACACAGATATGCCCTAAGGACATGTCTGTGTGTCACATTGCACAGGTGTGCATGCACAGATGTGCATGCACACCTGAATTCGGTATTTTACCACCCAATAGGATTGGGTGGTAAAATACCGATTCTTAAGGGTCTGTGGCACTCTTAGGAGTGCCACCTACATGTGTTTTTTCCGAATCGGTAAATATACCGATTCAGTATTTTACCGATTCTGTAAATTTACCGATTCGGTAAATTTACAGAATTGGTAAAATATAGGCCCCTACATCTGGAAACCCTAATACCGGTCGGTAACGGCCGAATTCGGCCGTTACCGACCGGTATTAGGGCTCCTACATCTGGCCCTATATCTCTTACACTCAGTTGCACATCCTCACACACAAACTGCCACTCACACTGCCATTAGTCAATCAGCTTTTATTGTGTTAGAAAATCTTGCCATTGCTGCATCAGCTATACCTGGTTTGCCTTTTCGTGGAGCTCAATAAAAATATTCTCTATACACTAATAAAAATATTAACATTATTTTTGTCAATGTTTGTTACAATTATGATGTGAATGAAAAGTGAACTTTTTAAAATATCTGTACTGGCTTGGATTTGGTTTCACATATGAATCAAGCAGTTACAGTATTTGAAATTAACAAATCAACTTTCTAACATGTAATACCACAGCATCCTGTTGTTCTCATAATAACAAATGCTTAATTTCTTCGACAATCACGGATTTTATCCAGCAACATTTTGCATTTTGGAATAAAAGAAAATTTATATATACGTGTACCGGAATGAAGCAACGTGTTGAATGGAAGCCAGGACTGGTTGGAAGTGTCACACAATTCTCAATCCAGCACCATACCCCAAAGGCTCAGCCTAGTCTCTCTACTGATGTCATTCCACATCCTCAGTCCACTCTCCCCTCTTACATCAGCCCCTTTCATGCAGATGGAATTAAGTAAGCATCTAGTACATACTGTGGAAAGATCAGGTATTCTGTGGGTGCCCTTCCAGAATTATGTGTATATTCATGAAAGTTGTTCCATTTTTATATGTGCATTATGAGAGGTGTACTCGTGTAAGTGCTAGGTGATGGTGAATGATATGAGTGAGTGCAGTATGAGTGAAGTGAGTAAAGGGTGAAAAATATGCAGATGTGAGTGTATTATGAGCTATTTGGTTGCAATGTGAGAGGAGGGCCCATGTGAGCGCAGCTTGAGAGGAGTGAGTGAAGGGTAGTGTGAGTATTGTACATGCAGAGTGAGTAGTGTGCATGTGTGTGAATGCAGGGTGAGTGACAAGAGTGAAGTGTGAGCTGTGAGAGTGACTTATGAGTGCATGGTGAGAGGAGCTAGTGCAGGGTGAGAGGTGTATCCTTGTGAGGTCTGGCAGACTATTGTGTTGGGGTAGGCAGAGAATTCCACTCCGCCAGTGGAGTTCGTGGAGTTTTGCCCATTCAGCAATATGCGCAAAGTTCCCAAAAACTCCAGGAAGTGATGCAGAGTGGTGTTTTTTTCTTGCGATTGCCAGTGGTAAGTTGTTGAGTGCTTGCGAGAAAACTCAAGCACTAGACCTCTTGCTGGCTAGATTTCTTATTGTTGCGGGCATGGCAGGTTGCAACCGCTCCCGTTAAGAAATCTGCCACTGTGGTTGAGGAAGCTGCCGCTCAATTAGAATGTCTACTTGAGTGGCAAAAAGCAGCACTGCCAATTGCTCTGATTTTACAGTGCTAGACAAACTCTTGCCACTAAAAATTAGTGCAAGCAGCACAACCTATCTGACTCCAATGTTGGCAGAACACCGCGGAGTACGACAGTTTTTCGGGCACGTCGCAGAGTTCCATGGAGTGAAACTCTGCCCAGGCTTACTACTGTGCCTGTGTGCAGGAAACGTGAAAAGAGTGCATGCTGAGAGTGTGTCCGTGTGAGTGCAGGGTGAGAGGATGGAGTGCAGTGGGAGTGGTGTGATTCCAGTGTAAGTAGTATGCCCATCTGAGTGAAGAATGAGCTGTGTGAGTGACAAGATTGCCTATTTGAGTGCACAGTGAGGGAGTCAGTGTAAAAGTAGGGTAGGAGGAGTGACTGATGGGTGAGTGATGGGAACATATGAGTTTGGGTGTGGGTGAAAGTGCAGCATGGGATGAATAAATGCATGTTGTGCTTGTTTGAGTGAGCTTGAAGAGTGAGCAGTGAAAGTGACAGGTGAATGAATTGTCACATGAGTGCCGAGTGACCATTGCACTTTTGAGGATTGCAGGGTGAGTGCAGGGTGAACAGTGTGAGTGCATGTTAAGTGGTGTGAGTACAGCGTAATCACTGTAAGTGCAGCGTGAGAAGTGTGCTTGTATGAGAGCAGAGTAAGAAGAGGATTAATGTGTGAGTGCAGGGAAATAGCCTGAGTGCATGGTGAGTGGCTTGAGTGCATTGTGATTGTTGTGAGTGCATGCTGAGTGTGAAAGTGAAAGGTGAGTGGTAAGAATGAAGAGTGAATAGTCTTAATGTAGGAAGTAACTCAGCATGTTATTGACAGTTGGCAGGTAGGGTTTTGGATATAAGTTAAACTATTGCTAATTGCTAATGCAGGCACCCTTGCACGAAAATGAAACATATTTTTAAAGCGAGTGGGGTGGACAACAAGAAATCAACACTGAGGGTGTGGGTAATAAAAAGGAACACATAAGGTACGGGAAGAAGCTGATGGGTGAGTGATGGGAACATATACGTTTGGGTGTGGGTGAAAGTGAAGCATGGAACGAATGAAGGCAGGTTGAATGTTGTGCTTGTTTGAGTGAGCTTGAAGGGTGAGCAGAGAGAGTAACAGGTGAATGAATTGTCACATGAGTGCAGAGTGAGCATTGCACTTGTGAGGATTGCAGGGTGAGTGCAGGGTGAACAGTGTGAGTGCATGTTAACTGGTGTAAGTACAGCGTAATCACTGTAAGTGCAGCGTGAGAAGTGTGATTGTATGAGAAGAGAGTAAGAAGAGGATTAACGTGTGAGTGCAGGGAAATAGCCTGAGTGCATGGTGAGTGGCGTGAGTGCAGTGTGTTTGTTGTGAGTGCATGCTGAGTGTGAAAGTGAAAGGTGAGTGGTAAGAATGAAGTGTGAATAGTCTTAATGCAGGAAGTATTCCCAGACACTTGGAGTAACTCAGCATGTTATTGAGAGTTGGCAGGTGCGGTTTTGGATACAAGTTAAACTATTGCTAATATTGAATTGATCAGTGTTGGTGGGTGGAAGAAATAAATAATTTTCTGATCCTGCAAATAAACTTTCAGTCGTGTGATTGAGTTGCGAGCTGGCCGGATTTCTACCGGCATCACCAGTGTTTTAATGTCCCGGCTGGTACAAATTATCAAAATCACATAAAGTCAGTATTTTTAAGCCTGCATCTGTGCATAGTTTGATGGCAAATATTGAGGAAAACATATATTAAATGTGTTCTAGAGCTCCATTAATTATCCATGATAAATATTCAGAGTAAACAATGACAGAAAAATCCTGTTAGAAATGAATACATACAATTTTGTTTGCAGCCATATTTAGTATCACGGCCAGGCCTTTGCAGACTCTTTAATCGACGACAAATAAACTTTATTTTACTTTATTTTATTATAAAAATGTAAGGAATAGGCAGGGTGCAGACCCAGGGGGTATTAGAACCAGAGAAAACAAGCATTTGCATGGCAATAGGTCTTGCATTTACGAGAGTTAGAGCTATTAGCCTTCTAAATAACATTGCCTTTTATTTATTTGTTGTTTTTAAAACAGACACATTAAAAAGCATTGTCATTTACAATGCCAATAGCTTAAAGTCTCCCAAATGCAAGAACTATTGCATTGCAAAAGCATTTGGCATCAGGAGAGCGGCGCATGTATTCTAATTCTGCAAGGAAGTGAGCATTTTGGAAAAATAAAATAAAGTGTGTGTGTTTGAGTGGCTCCTGAAATATGCTTAGTCTCTTAGAATATTATAGATCAACATACAATTTGAAGTTTGCTGAGGTGTGCATATATGTACTGTAGGATAGGGTATTTGACCAGCGTATTGCTCTATTCGAGAGGGGAGATGTTATCAATTTCTATCATTTGTATTATGAAAGGTACTTACACGCAGGGCCGGCTGTGGCACTGGTGGCGCCCGGTGCAACAATCATTTTTGGCACCCCCACACACTAAGACCTCCTCCTTGAATTCTGTCACTACCACGAGTCAAAAGTGCTCCTCATCTCTCTAATCATAAGTTACTGCTCAACACAACGCCCCCACCTGAGGTTAGCACCCCTCCACAGGTCAGCGCCCAGTGCAGCTGCACCAGTCGCACTACCCTAAAGCCGGCCCTGCTTACAAGATGCCAGATTCTGCAACACAAGAGTTGGAAAATGTAAATGCCTCTCAAATGAGGTGCCGAATCTCAGTACAAATTAACCTACAAAGGCTATTACTAGCCAGGATTGCAGGTAACTGGGAGTGTGAAATTAAACTTTTCTCCTCTAAGAAAGAACATTTAAGACAAAATAGATAGGAATATGTATACCCTTGTCCTTTAATTAAGCATTGCAACCGGAAAGCCTTACATATATCCCAATGTGAATGGTTGCCTTTGTTATTTCCTGTTTCCCTAACTGGAAATACTGGTCATATAGAAGGAAGGGGGCAGTTTACAAACCAGTTGATTCCAATGCAAACTAACTGTTTGCTCTACATTTCGAAAACCCTCCTGGTTCAATCATATTAACGGCTTCAGCCACAGTGAAGGTGGCCTGGGGTGGGGGACAGGTGACTTCCACTGCTGTGTTTGTATTCTCTGAATGTCAGGATGTTTTTAAAAACCATCCTGCTACTTTGACAGGGACGTCCAGGAAAGACATTAGGGCATGTGGCTGAGAGCATGAAGTGGTCCTAGGAACACTGTGTCTGCGCCTTCAAATGCCACCACCACTGCTCCAAAAGGGAAAGCTTCATTAGCTACAACATTTACTGCCTTAAGGTACATGACTTGTGTAATTTTATGACCTGCACTTTCGATGACACTCACAAAGAGTCGGAAGCAGCATAATTATTTGCTGGACAGTTGAGAGTTCTTCACTACCGCCAAAAGTCTATGGGGCATTATATCAACACTGTGAGATAATTATCGCAAATTGCACATAGCGTATATTTTCTTATTGCTGTCTATCGCTGGATTACATCGCCGTGTTACTGGCGTATTAGCAATGCTTTGCTCAGAGGCAATGTAAAATCCAGCGATAGCGGTGAAAACCAGCAATAGCATGAGAAATCCAACGATAATTTTACTGCGCTAATGAAAAGTTTGCTAATAGGCAAGTGTGGACTTAACCTCACAATCCACCTCCAAGATGGTTAAGTCAAGTTTTTATCAGGTTTTAAATACCAGCGATAACCGCAACTTTTTTTATCACTTCGCAGGTCCGGGGCTGCATTGATAATAGAGGGAAGTTATGTTTGTGACTGTATCCATGTAGTTTTCGTGAGGAACGCCTACTTTGCATGTCATTAGCGATAAATATCGCTGACATGCAAAGCAGCAAAAAAACTGCTGCTATCTCAAGAAAACAAGCGCTAAAGCATGTTAGCGAGTCCTGGTAAATAGTATGATAAAACAAATCGCTGCTTCATTGAAGAAAAGCGCAGCTAATCTGGCGAACATTCACTTGATAATATGCCCCTCTAGCGTTTTGAATTAGACTCCTCAGTGACAGGGATGATCTCCCTGAGTCTGATGGGAGAGGTGTTTTTTCGGCCTCGATTTTGCCGCCTCCGAGAGCCCCGGATCACCTCTTTTCCTTCTCTAGTCATACTGCACACTGGTCTGATCTTGATTGGTACGGCAAGGAATATGAGGTGTGACATCAACAGCTTATGACATCACAATGTTTCTCACACCAAAGCACTGGGCTCTGCCTGTGAGGCTGGTGGCATCTAGTGAAGGTATTTAAATGTACTAACAAGCTGGGACAGGACATTGGCCAGCTTAACATCAACAAAGTTTGAAATATCATACTTCATTTAGAGATATGTTTTCAGAGGTACATATATAATTAAACCCACCTGGCAGCATTGTGTCATTTTATTCTCCGCTACGTGTTTTTCATGTTTTGTTTGCATGACCTGTCGTTTTGTGAGGAAAAGCCGCTTCCAATCTTTTACACTTGTACAATTATTAAAAACGTGGAAAAAAGGAAATGTTAATGTCACCCCCACCTCCCAGAAAAAATTAACAAAAATTGCTTAAATCACGTATTTAGAAGTTTTCACATACTTTTTCTGAGAAAAGTAGCAACTATATTTCACTGTGGCACTTCAATTCAGTGTATTAAAAAATATAAGTAATCATTTTTTATTTTACAACAAAAAATCAGGAATATATTTTAGAGTTCACACGTATTGCTTGTGGCTTCCCGTCTTCCATCGTGAATTCTGATATTTTAAATACAGAGGCAACATTTTGAGGCAGTTCGCCTTCCTTTGTAGGTGATCTTAGAGG
Source organism: Lissotriton vulgaris (assembly GCF_964263255.1). Classification (NCBI taxonomy): domain Eukaryota; kingdom Metazoa; phylum Chordata; class Amphibia; order Caudata; family Salamandridae; genus Lissotriton; species Lissotriton vulgaris. Next base: position 736,188 of record NW_028245946.1, read on the forward strand.
GAAACCGAGAGGGGAGCTAAAAAGCTCAAACCATTAAAAAAAGCAACAAAATTTTTGATGTGTGAAAAGAGACATTAGTTGATAAGCTGTGATAATTCAAAAACCTATGCTTGCTTGAAACTGAACTCCGATAAAACGGAGGTGATGTTGTTTGGCAACCTCTCCCCTGCCTGGTCTCCCACATGGTGGCATGATGCCCTAGGACCACCCCCTCCCCCAGTGACCAAGGCAAGAAATCTCGGAGTTATACTGGATACCAAACTCACCTTCATGCACCACGTCAATGCGGTAGTCTCCTCCTCATTCTATACCATGAGAATGATAAAAAAACTTCTACCCTATCTTCCCATGAATATGGCAAAAACTCTGATCAGCGCACTTGTCATGGCCCGCATCGACTACTGCAATGGTCTGCTAGTTAATGCTCAAGAAGGTGTTTTAAAGAAATTGCAACTGGTGCAGAACGCTGCGGCCAGATTGATTACTGGATGTCCTAAGTATGCCTCCATATCTGGCACACTCCGAGAGCTTCACTGGCTGCCTGTAAAGAAGAGAACTAAGTTTAAAGCTCTTTGCATTGCTTACAAGGCAATTCACGCTCAAGGTCCAGCGTTTCTGAAAGACTCATTTTGCCCGTATAAACCTGCTAGATCCCTTCGATCCTCAACCGCTGGTCTCTTGCAGGTCCCCAGGACCAAGAAAGTCTCTTGGGGAGACAGATCCTTCATAGTTACCACCACCAAACTATGGAACAGTCTTCCACCTCACATCAAAACCTCTACATCCCTTCTTTCTTTCCGCAGACAGATAAAAACCTGGCTGTTCATACAATAACTCCTCATGGACCAGTTCATTCACTCAGCGCCGAGACACCCACGGGTAGTTGAGCGCTTAACAAATCTCCTAAATAAATAAATATGTTCATTTTTAAGTAGTTTGAATACAGGCTAAAATGGCTCTCAGAAAACCAGCCTATACAGAACAAAGATAATCCCCCATCACACCCTAACCAGAAGTTGCTGGATGCTGTGGACATAGGAAGAGGGCGGGCACATCATAAATAATCTTGTTAGAGCTGCATTTAACACTCTTTCTAAACACATGTTCCCCCCACGGGATTTCTTTATTTTTAAACATAAACTAACAGGAAGGATTGCTGTTTTGCTTTCGAAGTACAAATGAAAATGCTTCCTAAAAATGCACTAAAGTATACAAGAGGGCGGACGCCTACGCTGGACCTAAAAAAGCAAAGCCTCATTAACCAGTTCATAGAGGCCTGTAAATGGTCTTTTAAAGACCTGTGAAATACTCGGTGAGACGGAGATAAGATGCCAGACACTGCCCAGCCCGGCCCAGGGCAGCTCATGAACTGTACATGTGTCCTGGAAGCTGCAGCAGCCCGGGCTGAGACACACGAGAAGGGGGGCGAGGAAACACCTCCCCAGAATTCCAAAGTACGAGGGTGACGATGGGACAAGCAAATGGGAATCCAATGAGCGGGCTGAAGCCCATAGACTGAAAACATTATATCACTTCGAGTCAGCGCTTGCACTGTCTAGCCGAGACCTAAAAAAATGACAGGATGCAGTCCGTGCTGGACATATACTATTTTTTCTACTTTACTTACAGGAATGCTGCACTGCTGTAGAAACGTGGATAAACAAAACGTTGAAAAAGCCATTAGCTCTTACTCAGTTGTGACATATTGGCTTTGCCAATGCTTGTTTAATTTCTGTTCGAGGATTGCAACGGTGGGTTCAGCACAGCGCACAATTCTTTTCATTGAAATATTTGTCTGTATGCTGAGACCGTAATCAGCTGTCAGTATTAGACTCACATCTAAAGCATCCCTCTGAGAGGTTCTGGCACTGCGGACTTGAACACATGTAATCCCTGCTGAGGGGTTCTGGCGCTGCTGACATACAGATGGCATTCCTGCTGGGAAGTTTTGACACTGCTGACATGAACAGATGTCATCCCTGCCGAGAGGTTCTGGCACTGCTGACATGAACAGATGGCATTCCTGGTGGGAAGTTTTGATACTGTCCATCTACAAATCTGATCTTTGCTGATAAGATATGGAGCTTGATAATTAGTAGCAGAGCAGACATGTTTAGTAGTTGTAGTAATGTCCCATCATTGGCCATTATATCATTATTGGAATGTACAAGAGGATCTACAGTGCGTGCCCATTCAGATATCGGTCTCTTTGCTGAGACTGCAAACATGTATCTGTAATTAAAGCACCAAACCTTTCTGGGAATTTCCAGTACTGCTGAGGCAAACACACAGAAGGTGCTACAGAGGAGTTCTGCTACTGGTCCAGTGAGAATAGATAGTATCTGTTGAGAAGCTCTGGCACTTTCACCTGAAAAGCATGGACACTGGTACTGTCCAATTACATGCATAGACCCTTTTTCAAAGTGCTAATAATGCTGCTAAAATTATAGAAGTGGTGCTGAGGAGTGGTGTGAATTTATTAATAAAGTAAAGAAGTCTTGTGGGCTCTAAAACATCTCCATCAAAATATGACATTCTTTTTGGGAAGAGCTGAAACTGCCCCATTAAATGCACAGAAGCCCTGCTGAGAAGCGCCTTCACTGCCCCTTTAAAATACAGTAACCCTTTTAATAAGTGCCTCTAGCCTCGAAATGAACTTGACACAGCCTTGCTATGCAGTGTTGGTACTGTCCTCTTTAAGGGTAGTAGTGATGCTGAGAAGTCCTGGCTCTGTCCCTTTCACAGTACAGAGATGTAACCCTCCAGAGAGGGGCAGGCAGCTTCTCTCTCTTCCTACCTGCGCGCACTGTCCCTCCTTAGGAAAGGGCAGTGGAAGTCCTTGTTGTGAGATTTCTGAATGCGAAAGTGCTCTCTCGGCTAAACAGCAGCTCCACAGACAACACACCTTCATATATATCAACTGTATCAAAGGCTGAGTGTGGTCCTGCATTTACTAAAGCATTTACTCCATCTATCAGTTCAACCCAAGACAGAAAACGTGTCTTAATAATAGATAACAAAACCCAGAGGAAACCCGTGATGGTCATAAAGACATTTGAGTCTTTTTTGCGGCTGGTTCTTCTGGTTAATTAAAGCATCCACTGCAGTTATGTGTTTTTGAGCTCATGCATGGAGAGTAAAATCCTGGCCCCTCCACTCTGCTTTTCATCCTTGCAAAGTAAATATAATGAGTCCCTTTGAGTTTTATAACAATAAACATCTGTCGTCTGCCAGTTGTGCCATGGCACTCCTTGGGGGTAAATGCAAGCTCTTCAAATATGCCTGCTAGGTTTATAGGGGGCACCAATGTTTGTTTTCGCCTCGTCGTTATGTGGCCCGAAGGCCTGCCCGGGGTCTGTGAGTGAGAGATGAGTGACAATAAATATGAGTGACTGCAATCCGGATCCTGCTACAAAGGGAAAGGGTCTCCTTGGAAAGAACTGTAACCCTCCCCTCCTTCATGATAATAGCAAAAACAGACCGAGCAAGACAAACCTGCTTATCGAGATGAAATGTTCGGTGTCCCACAGAGCTCCAGGAGTGCCAGATCTTAAACATCTGGACATGGGATGGGATAACTGGTGGATATGTAAATTAGTGCTCATTACGTTTATTGAGCATGAATTTATTTTATGTGGCAATCCTGAACGTCTCTCCTAATGGACTTCCTATTTCATGCACAGTGACTCAGCTCCACTTACCTTCGAAAAAAGACAACTGCAGAAACTTTTTACAGGCACAGGTCACCCTTGACATGCCCCTGCTTGGCGGCGGCGCTGCTTTCACTGTAGGATGGGCTTCCAGGACCCCACAGATGCAGTGTGGGCTGGTGTGAACTTCTCTTGCCAGGGTTGGTTTTGGTTTTCAGTTCTGCCCTGAAGTCAGCTGGGAGAATTCAGTGGTGCAGACGGGGTTGGGGCAGCCAACTTCACTTAACTGCAGACAGCCACAGCCTGCTTTCATATAGCAGCCTTGTGGGAGCTATTGGCCTCAGAGCTCCTCTCAGCTTGTGTCTCTTATAAGCTAGTTTGTCATCACCTCATTGACCCTGGAGACAGGATCCCTGAAGATGGACACAGCACAGTAATTGTGCAGCTGCAGACACCGAGTAATTTAAAGATAGCTGTTCATTAACAGAAAGTTGAGTATGAAAAGTTCGTTTATTATCAAATTACAATTGTTGACTAAAACTTTCTCTAAGACTCCCTAATCCAAAGTTTTGTAAAAGTGAAGAGGCACCTGGGATGCTGTCAGGTGTGGAATTTCCCAGGTTCATGGACAGACTGTGGTACTTGCACCGGTGTCTGTGCTTCAATGTGGCTATAGTGTCCACAAGGTGACCAGACCTAACTTTGGGGTTATCTGTAGTTGGTACCAAGTCCAATGATTGCACTGAAAAACAATGCTGACTTTAGCATTAACATTAGGTCAATGGACAGTGGAGCTGGTATGGTAGCGCACAGTCCCGCTTGGTTTAATCTAGACAACCCGAGGACTAATTGGCACTAGAGTTTCAGGAATGGGAAACATGTTCAGCTCATCTTCTGGTGTTGTTTATTTGACCTACATGGCATTGACCAATCACAAAGTGGCTAGCTGACAGGAGCTTTAGCACAATCAATAAGATCAGTGTGGGAGGCTGACACAGGATTATTATCTGAATCATGGAGCTAACTTCTAGAAAGTCAGGTCACTGTTACATGTATCCATAGCTTCAGAAGGCTGGTTTCCACCCCCTCCATTCCACCGAGGCAATGATTGCGGCAGTCATGGACACCTTAAGAACAGGAGCTGACAACAACATTCCCCAAGCCCTCGTACTGTTGGATCTGTCGGCGGCTTTTGACACGGTCGATCACACCATACTGATCGACCGTGTCACCAACGCCGGCATTCAGGGCGTTGCTCTTGACTGGGTTCGATCCTTCCTTCACGGCCTTTCCCAGGCAGTTCATCTCTCCACCTTTTCTTCTCCCCTTTCCCCCCTCTCCTGCGGTGTCCCTCAGGGTTCGGCTCTATCCCCCTCCTTTTTCATTTATACATGCAACCCCTTATGGTTTCTCTTCGCCACTCCCCAGCCACTATCTATAATTACGCAGATGATCTGCAGTTGATCTTTCCTTTGGATACCTCACCATCTTCCCGCACTAACTTCCAAACCATTATGCTATACATCTCTGATTGGATGGCTCACAGCCAGCTCAAGCTGAATCCGTCTAAGACGGAACTTGTTCTGGTGGGTGGCCCGACCAATCCTTGGGATGACAATTATTGCCCCCCCTCTCTCGGCATCCCCCCTCACCCGGTCAGCTCTGTGAAAAGCCTTGGAGTGGTCATCTCTGACGATCTATCTATGAAATCGCAGATCTCGGCTTTAACATCTTCCTGCTTCTTTCAGCTGCGCAGGATCCGCAAGATCTGTTGATTTCTTACCAGAGAGGCACTCATTTTAGTTGTTCTGGCTTTGGTCATCTCCAGGGTTGACTTTGCAAACATCTTATATGTGGGGATTCCTGCCTACCAGCTTCAAAGACTCCAACTGATTCAGAACCAGGCCGCTCACTTGGTGTCCCACCAACCTAAACACCAGCATGCCTCCCCTCTTTTGAGGAGCCTCCACTGGCTTCCAGTGGCCAAACGGTGTTCCTTCAAACTCGGATGCAATATTTTCAAATCTCTCCATAACCGTGCACCCGCTTTCATCTCTTCCAAGCTAAAGCGGTATTTACCAACCCGCAACCTACGCTCCTCTGCAGATAACCTTCTGTGCATTCCATACAACCGCCGAAAGAAACATGGCGGCCTGCGCTTCTCCTTTCTAGGTCCTTCCTTTTGAAAATCTCTTCCTTCCTCCTTTCGTCACTGCTCCTCTTATGAGCTTTTCCGTAAAACCTTAAAAACTTATCTCTTCAAAGCTGCCTTTGAGTAACCACCTGCCCTTGTCTGCTACGTTTGTTATGAGTGCCAAGAAACCGTTTCGGTGTACGTGCGCGGTATAAGCTTTTTAACATAACATAACATAACATAACATTCACCACATGCCATGGTTAGATGTTTGCTGCAGTCACCACATGCCATGGTTAGGTGTCTGGCTGCAGTCACCCCCGGCCATGGTTAGATGTCTGGCTGCAGTCACCACCAGCCCCGATTTTCTGGAACTCACTGCCCTTGGAGCTTAGAGCTTCTACCTCGTACCTACTGTTTCGGAAACAGCTTAAGGCACATCTTTTTGCTAAATTTTTTAACTAAATATGCTTAGCTTCTCCCCTCATGTCTAACTCCCTGTCAGTTTAGCGCCATGAAACCGCTGGTGTACGTGCGCTGTATAAATAATTTTAAATAGAAAAATTAGATGTCTGGCTGCAGTCACCACCTGCCAGCTGCAGTCACCACCAGCCATGGTTAGATGTCTGGCTGCAGTCACCACCAGCCATGGTTAGATGTTTGGCTGCCATCACCACCGGCCATGGTTAGATGTCTGGCTGTGGTCACCACCTGCAATGGTTAGATGTCTGGCTGCAGCCACCACCTGCCATGGTTAGATGTCTGTCTGCAGTCACCACCTGCCATGGTTAGATGTCTGGCTGCAGTCACCACCGGCCATGGTTAGATGTCTGGCTGTGGTCACCACCTGCCATGGTTAGATGTCTGTCTGCAGTCACCACCAGCCATGGTTAGATGTCTGGCTGCAGTCACCACATGCCATGGTTAGATGTCTGGCTGCAGTCACCACCTGCCATGGTTAGATGTCTGGCTGTGGTCATCACCAGCCATGGTTAGATGTCTGGCTGCAGTCGCCACCTGCCATGGTTAGATGTCTGGCTGCAGTCACCACCAGCCATGGTTAGATGTCTGGCTGCAGTCACCACCTGCCATGGTTAGATGTCTGGCTGTGGTCACCACATGTCATGGTTCGATGTCTGGCAGCATTCACCACCTGCAATGGCTGAATATCTGTCTACATCAGTCCCCCCTAGCTTGGATTGTCGTGTAAGAACCATGTTGGAGTCCAGGCCCTCACCCTTATCTGATTCACCTCATTATTTCACCTTTAACCCTGCCTGCTTCTGACATTCGACCACCCTTCCAACATGAAGGAACAACACCCACTAACAGAGCCAGGGCCATAGCTGAGTGTCTGAATCTGGGATATAACCGGCCAGATGGAAAGAATACTTCAGCCCTGATTGATCAAGAAGTCACGCAATGTAGGGAAGCAAGTACATGTGCTGAGCAGCACTGAATGAAAGGGAGATAGTATAACAGCACTATATCTACTGAGAGGTTGGGTTGTTCTGCTGTTTCCTGCACTGATGCACTTTAGGCAACCATGCACCATTGCAGATACCCCTGGGCCATAGTGCATAGTTTCTGCAGTGTCTGAAACTGATATAATCTGAGACCCACACCTACAGCCACAGAGGTAGGATTTCAACCAGATGGTGCAAGGCCTCAGTCAATGCATCAATACAAATTAGAAATCCAATTGGACTGCAACCCACACAGAACACACTGAGCAATATTGAGTAGGAAGTGTGTCCTGGCCACTTCCAGTCCCGTTCAGGGCCACAGTGAACTCCAAATCCTCTTTCGTTGATGAAAAACCCATTTTAAAACATACATTTTGTAATTCCTAATCTATTGCACACACTATGAATGGCAATATCAGAGAATATAAAAAAATAAAGTTGTGAAACAGTTCATGCACAGTAAAAACAACAGGAAAATAGTGTAACATGGATATTGACATTTTATAGCCCTAACACTCTTGCTGTGCTATGTTTAGGCTCTAGGCATTTACTAGCAGAATCAGTGAACAATAAGCCTTCTCTTCGAGTTTCAGAGGTGGTGCACATACCTGGTTTGGGTCAACCAGGTCTGTTGTTCTGTCTGGAGCAGCATGCCTGCTATTTTAGGCACAAGGGAAGTGGTGTAACATTATCCCCCACTGCCCTGAGCTTCAGTTGGCCCCCTCAGGCCCTGTGCATGGGCTGCAGGACCCTGGCCTAAGAACTCATGACTGGGTTCAAGTGGGGGCCCCCTCCATGTACTTGGCCAGGGGCCCCTCCTCAAGCTTTGTTACACCACTGGACGATGGCAAGGAACAACATATCTGTTTTGAATCAAACACCTCCTGGTACTAGTCAGTGAGGCTAAGAGTTTAACCAGAGCCTCACAGGGCCCTGGCAGAGCCTTCCCCAGTTAAGGCTGAAGCAAGAACCACGCCCATCCTGATCTCCATCGGGCGTGTGATGTCCACTATTACCTATAGCCGGATACCCATGGTTTTTAAAAGATTGAGTATTGATCCTATCTTATGTTTTGAAAACAAATCTGGGACTGGGAGCATTGTAACTTGCACAGGGAGCAGATATTTCTAGCTTTTCCAGTCATCTAAACCCTCCAGAATTATAATCAAAAACATGTCGACTTATATGGTAAGTGTCCATGATTTTATGGTAGCATCCATAGCTGAAAATAAAAAAAGTGTTCAGCTTAAACAGTAAGCAAGATTAATGCCAATATTTCTGCGCGTGTCTAAAAACTTTCCACTTTCCACTCTCATAAAAGATGGAAAAGTTTGAAAATACAAGAGATGAGAAATAGAAAGGTTGGGAGAGAAATTAAGGAAATACTCAAATTTGAAAGGGAATGGTGATAGCTGTCATAACACAAACCACACCACAACCGAGGTTTCTATCAGCTGCATGTGAACATTTATTTATTTATTTATTTATATAATTTCTAAAGCGCACAAATACCTTCCTGTGTCTCGGCGCTGGAGTTCACAGAGATTGCAATGGGTTCCTGCTAAATTTACTGGTCAAAAAGCCAAGTTTTAAGGTCTTTCCGAAATATTAATAAAGATGAACTGGATTTAATATGAGGGGGAAGCTTGTTCCATAATTTCGAGGCAGCAACTACGAAGCGTTTGTCTCCCCATGTTGCTTTCATTGTGCGTGGGATGTTAAGCAGCTGAAATGCCGAAGAACGTAAGGATCGGTTGGGTTTGTAGACACTGATAGATTTTTTTAAGAAGTCTGGTCTAGTATTGTTCAGTGCTTTGTAAATGATGCACAGGCCTTAAACTTTGAGCGACATCTGATCGGCAACCAGTGTAGTTGGCGAATGATGGGAGAGATTAAGCATGGGCAAATTTTGCGAATCTGGCGATCGCGAATTTTGCGAATTTGCAAACTCGCAATCTGCAAAATCCGCGAATTTTCGCGAATTTGCGGATTTTTTTTTGTGTTCGCAAGGATTTCTGCCAGTTCGCAAGGATTTCTGAGAGTTCGCGAGGGTTTTGTAACAGTTCACAATCGCGAACTTACATGTTGGTTTGCAACGGTCACGATTATGTTGTTTCTACGTCTGGTTCATCATCATAGGTTCCCAGCACCCTCTGTTTCACCCCTGCCACCCTCTGTTTTACCCATGCCACCCTCTGGTACATCAATGCTTTATGCCACCCTCTGGTTCATCATTACTGTAGATTATGGGGGGAAAAAGCAAGCACACCTGCCTGCTTCAACTGACATGAATTCATTTGGGGTTGATTTATTAATGTGTCACTGTTTTAAAATTCCAGTCTGGCACCTGCATCCTTCTCTGTAATTTGCTTTCTGTTGCAGTGCAATTTTTTTTTCCAGGACCTTTGTGGCCTACTTGTAGCTATTCTATGAGCCTGCTGTGAGGGTCAGAGCAGGGTCATACAATTGTTGCAACTAGCAACTGAACTCTGGAGGGGCCCTTGTCAGGAAGCACTACAGGGAACCGTTACTAATGATGAGTTTGAACTTTTGAACCTGCTTTCACTTTTGCAAAACTCGTTTTTCTGCAGAGCAGCATTACAGCAACTTTAATGTCCCACCAAGCTTATATGAGAAAGTTGATTTCTAATCCAAAAGTTATCCAAAGAAAATCAAAAGGCCTCAAATCTAAAAAAATGCAGGCAAATGTCAACCTGAGTAGTTATTCTGATAAAAATAATCATTTTCAGAAGGTCTATGCTGCTTGCTAGTAGATTTCTTGTGCGGAATTGCAATTTTTGTAATTTCGCGAGTGCGAGATTGTTGCTGCCCGCCGCACGTACATGTTCGCAATTGCGAACTTACACCGCAAAGAAAAAAAATCCGCTGCGTGCGAATTTGCGGATTTTGCGGGAAATTCGCGAATCTCGCGGATTGCGAATTTACCGAAAATCCGCAAAATCCGCGAGCGTAACGGATTTTCCGCCCATGCTTAGGAGAGATGGATGAAAATTTAGATGTGCTGGTTAGGATCCTTGCAGCGGCGTTTTGCACAAGCTGTAATTTGTTCAGGACTTGCTCCTGTGCATTCAACAATAGGCTGTTGCAATAATCAACCTTTGACAAGACCAAAGTGGACATTAAGGTTTTACCTGCGTTTGGGGGTAGGGAAGGGAGTAATTTCTTTACCATTCTCAAGGTGTAGAAGGACGCTGAGACCACTGCGTTAGCGTGGCTGACAAAAGTTAGCCTATTGTCAAATAAGACTCCAAGATTTCTGACTTTTGATACCGGTAGGGGAGGAGCTCTCAGCTCCGATGGCCACCAGACTGGGGACCAAGACCGGGTCAGCTCACCAAATAGCATGACCTCCGTCTTGTCGGAATTTAGTTTTAAGCAGTTCTGGTCCATTCAGGTGCTAATCGCTCTCATACCCTCCTGGAAGTTAGCGGCCACTTTCGAAAGTAAACAATCATGCAGATATTTAGCTATTGTGAATGTCTTTTTCATAAACTGAGTTATCATCAATTCACGACACATTTGAAGACCGAAGAATTAAAAGATGCTATAAACATACAATCGACTGAATCACAGTTATTTAACTTAATCAATAACACACATCTTCAAATCCAAAATGTAAAGGTCTCTGCCTTGAAAAAACACTGTGATCATGGCAAGGCATAGGTTTTGCACTTGAAGGCATCCCTTCCAGAACAAAATGTATGCTTGATGGGTAATGCCTATTTGTATGAGTGCTGCACAATGAGATGAATTTAAATCATGTATTGTCATTAAAGCATAGGATCTGGTGCAAACCCTACAGTTCTTTGTGGGTAGGAATGTGTGTCAAAACCCATGGGTGTTTGCATGGGAATGCCAATGCCCCGGTTACTTACCGGTAATCTTCATTACTCCGAGTCCATGTCTTCCTCACCACAGTAATTACCCATGAGCCTCCGGCTCCACGCAGAACTCCAAGTACAAAAACAGCGCTCTAGTCTCCCTCTCCCTCCTCCAAGATGGCCCCCAGTGGCTCCAGCCAATCCCATAAAGGGACACAGAAGCACCAACACGACCTGAAGAACCAAGCCGCAGACATGAAGCCACCAACAGGGCCGGGAGGGAAGGGAAACTATACTGTTGCGAGGAAGACATGGACTCGGAGTAATGAAGATTACCAGTAGGTAACCGGGGAATTACCTCCTCATCCTGTCTTCCTCGCCACAGTAATTACCCATGAGCCGATACCAAAGCAATCAGCTTCATTAAAGGAAAACCCTCCACATAAAATATGCAGAGAAACATATCTGAATCACAAGAGGTACAAAAATTCCACAGAAACATACACCTCAAGGAAACCCAGCCGCCAGTACAGAAGAGGCAAAGGAAACCGAACCCCCACCCCCAATCTTAAGGCAAAAATGGGACATGAAAGTATGCGGGGACGACCAAGTGGCAGCCCGGCAAACATCGACCATGGAAAAAATCCAAAAAAGCGGCCCACGATACAGAAACAGATCTGGTGGACCGACCCTGAACAGGAAGAGGGGAAAGTACAGAAACAGAACCATAAGCCAACAGTATGGCCTCCGTAATCAAAAGACCGACAGTGGACAGGGAGGGCTGCAGGCCCTGACGAGACAAACCAAAATCGACAAACAAATTGTCAACCTCAAAATAGGAAGAAGTGCGTGAAAAATAAACCGACAACGCATGACGCACATCCAACAGGTGGGGAAGGCAAACCTCAGCCGAGGAAGGATCAGGACAAAGAATCGGAAGAACCACTTCAGCAGAACGGTGAAACAAGAAACCAGCTCAGGAATAAACGTAGGATGAGGGCGCAATATCACACGATCAGACAAATGACCAAAAACGGAGCAGAACGCAGGAAGGCACCCAGCTCACCAATACGCCTGGCAGAGGCAAGAGCCACAAGAAACACCACTGTGAGTGTCAAGAACTCCAGGCCCACCGACACCAAAGGCCCGAAAGGAGCCGACTGCAAGGAATGCAACACCAGAGGAAGGTCCCAAGGAGGAGAACATAAGATAGGACGGGGACGTTGCAAATAAAGCGACGTAAAAAGTCGAGCCATCAAAGGACAAATTTGAACCAAAGGCAGGACAAGAAATGCCCGAATGGCGGCCCAACGAGCCCCGAGAGTGGAAATGGTCAAGCCCAAAAGGAAACCATCATCCAAAAAATCCTGAAGTCGAGTAGGGTCCAAAGAATCCAATGACAGACCCGTGACCCATACACCAAGAGGCAAAGTCATCCCAATGCTTAGCAAAGGACTCAAGAGTAGAAGGCCTCTGAGATTGCCGAACGACACCAGCAACTGCAAAAGAACAACCTGCACGCATCAGCGATCCCCACTCAAGAGCCAGGCCCGCAGACCCAGGGACCGGAACATAGGCAGAGGTAGAAGAGGATCCAACAGAGGATAAGGCACGAACAGTAACGTCCAGCCCGGGACACATCCAATTCCAGCAACAGGGGATATCAAGAACGACGGCACCACCCCGGAGCAACCAGAAGGACAAACGACCCCACCCACTTGGTCTCCTGCAAGACCAACGGCAAATAACAGGCCTTTCGGCCAAAGGAACGTCAGGGCGTCCACCCTCCAGGCATCCCGGCAAGGCATAATCGTTCAAAAGCAGCGGAGCCTGGCATAGTACCGGGAGGCAAACAGGTCCACAATCGGACAGCCAAACATCTCCCGCAAGCACCCGAACATCAACCGCGTGAGGGACAAAGACCCCATGGAAGGAAACACCCGGTGCAGACAATCCGTCACAGTGTTCACCACACCAGGTAGGTAAATGGTAGACAGGGAATTCAGGTCCACCACCGCCCAACAACAAAAGCGACAGTAGAGGCAACCAAGGGAGTGAACCCTGCACCCCTCCATGAAGGATCACATAAGACATCACCACCTGATCGTCCGCACAAGGCGACCCGAAGAAGATCCGATAAATCCAACAGACCTAACAGGACGGGCTTCAGCACCTTGTAGGTGGAAAACAACACCGACCGAGGCCAAATCCTTAGAGACGTCGAATCCCCCAGAGTAGCACCTCACCCCAGTAGACATGCACCGGTAGAGAGAACCCGGGAGGGAACAACCAGAAACAGGCGGCCCCCGGACAGATGACCCACAACCAACCACCACTCCAGGACCTCCCGAACCGCCGGGGACACGGGGACCAAAACACCCATAACCATGGAACAGGTGACCCAAGCAACAAAACGTGGGACACCAAGGTATACATGTGAAGGCGAGCCCATGGAACGGTCAACAAGGACGCAGACATCAGGCCCTGAACCCGTAACAACAAGCACACAGGATGAGAAGGCCCCGGTAACATGGACTGCACAGCAGACAACAGAGAGAGAATCCGAGCAGGGGTCAGGAACACCATTCCCAACGGAGACATGAACAGAGCCCCAATAAAAGTCAAGTACCGCGCAGGAACCAGGAAGGACTTCGGAACAGTCACCAGGAAGCCGTGATGCATCAGGACAAGGGACACCCTCCGGACATGCAACTCTGCCCCGAAGAGAAGAACCAGAAATACAAATGATGCCCAGAAAAGGAAAAACACAAACGCCCTCCCCATGTAAACGTCCAATAAGAGGAGCCAGAACCGCAGTAAAAAATTCCGGGCGAAGATCAGAGGCCAAAAGTCAAAACCCGGAACAGAAAGCGATGACCCAGGAAGCAGAAATGGATAAACCTCCGAGAATCCGGGTGAACAGGCATATGCAGAAAAGCATCATACAAGCCTATGGAGGCCAGAAAATCCCCAGGAGAACTGAGATCCTCAGTGCGTCGTGTCACCAGGAAGAGGAAGGAACAAACCTCCAAACCCAACTGATCCACGGGTACGGGAATCAAGGCAGTCCCCAGAACAAAGGACTCGACACCCTCCAAAAGAGCCACCCGCCTCAGAGCGTCCCTGGGACATGGAGCGGACCTGAAACAGTTAGGGGGAGACAGGGTAAATCCAAGACGCACACCTTCGGACACCACCTGTAGCACCCACTGATCTGACACAGTCTTGCGCCAAGAGTCCATGAAGCAAGCGAGGCGACCCCCAACCGGACCCACTCCAGGAGCGAACCAGTCAGGATGTCGAAGCGGGAGCGGAGGAGGTAGAAACACCGGAGAACAGGGACTAGACAAAGGAAGAATCACCCCGGCCACGCACCCTCCCACGAAAGGGCTGACCATGCATGGCCCCCACGAGAATGACCAAAAAAGCCCTCTGGTTACCAAAGGCTTGGAAGCGACCAGCACGTCCAGGTCATCACCATGTCCCTCAAAGGGGACCCAAACAATTAGACCCCAGAAAACGGGATCACCATCAGGAGACCCTACTGTGCCGCATCAGACATCCAGGAGCGGAGCCACAATAGATGTCTCGCAGCAATCGAAGACCCAGCCGCAGAGGCCCCCGCCTCCAATGAATCAAAAGAGACATCAGAAAGCAGACGAACCCGCTGCACCATCCACAACAAAGCAGCAGATACATCCACCCCTCGGGCCAACAATCCAGCCAAAGACCGAAAATACTGAAGCAAGGATTGGAATGCGTAAGAGGAACAGGCAGCAGCCCTGAACGAGAGAAGCAGCCGCAAAAGTGCGCCTAACCGCACCATCCACCTTACGATCTACAGGATCCACAGGAGAGGAATCCCCAGAAAAAACAGCCCCATGAGAGGATAAACCGTCATCAAGGACTCAACACCAACCGAGGACGGGAAGTCACCAACAAAGTCCAGCAGAGGACAGCGTATACACAAAAAATGCGGAAAAGAGCTCTCGTACACATCATACCATTCAACATCCAATTCCCTAAAATAGAAGAATGGGCAGTCAAAGAATCAGGCTCAGGATGCCGATACTGTGAAAACAGAGCGTCCACCAAAGGTATAACAGAAGGAAACACCAAGTAATTGCAATGCGACCCAGTACCTCCTTCAGGTTGGTACCATGTACAAAGCGACCCCTGACATCAACCTTCTCCTCATTCCCAGATTAAGCAGCAGCAGCGCCATCAACCTTCGCCCTTGTAGCAGGAGGGACTGGAACCTGACCATACAATGCCGCAGCCACATCAGAATAAATCATTCGCTGTAATAATTTCCAAAGAAGGAATTAGCTCTCCTGAACCAGAAGCCTCCACCAAGGAACCAGGAGCAGGACATTCTGGTGAACCACGCTCCATCATTGCAACCCACGAGTGAAGTAGCGGAAAGAATACAGGCAAGGAACGGGACAATATGCCCGGCATAAAAAGGTCCTGAGGTCGCCAGGCAACCATACAAACCAGCCCTCGCCTGACCTTCAACAACATAAAGGCAGCATGAAGATCCGCGCGCATGCGCAAATACAGCCCCATGCCGTCACCGGCAGCAGGAGCAACAGTCACCCGAAGGCACTCCCACCGCACCATGAGAAGATGCACAGAACTGGCAGCAGGTAATAAGCGATCGGGAGCCTCCGGACCCTACAGCAAGCTCACCCGGCCCTGGGAAGATACACAAAACGCCACAGGAGCCTCCAGCCCCCAGACCAAGCGCACCCGGCTCCGCAATAGAGAGAAAAATATATATATCAATCGGGAGCCTCTGGTGCCCAGAGCAAGCGCACCCGGCCGCGCAACGTCCGCTCAGCAGGACGCGCGGCCGGAAGAAAATCATATAAAATCGGCGGAGCAGGACGCCAGACGACCTGCACAACTAGTCACAAAATGACTCGTAGCCCATATAAAACGCAATGAAAAGTCCGCTAAGCAGGACAAGAGGCGTGGAGGCAGAAGAAGGGGGGAAAAACAACCTTATTACAAACATAGAATACACAAAACTACTTCCCCCAAACTAGATACCCCAGGACATAAGGGGACTGCTCAAGCAGGACCCCAGCCCCACTCACCTGACCAGCAGGGAACACAGCACTTGGAGAAGTGCAGAAAAAAAGAATAGGTCGTGTTGGTGCTTCTGTGTCCCTTTATGGGATTGGCTGGAGCCACTGGGGGCCATCTTGGGGGAGGGAGAGGGAGACTAGAGCACTGTTTTTGTACTTGGAGTTCTGTGTGGAGCCGGAGGCTCATGGGTAATTACTGTGGCGAGGAAGACAGGACGAGGAGGTAATGTACCACCCATGCAATGAACCTCTGATGCAAGGGTAGCACAAGGAAGTGCATTGTGCAACTATGTGTTACTTTGGGTTATTATTGAATAGGGAATCTTTCCTAAACATTTTGTATTGTGTTTGAGTTACAAAATTAGAAAAAAACGTGACTGAAAGCATTTATAAATCTAAGCCCTCATTTCCAGCTGGAACTGGAATTCGCACAGAGTAGTACAATACATATAGTTTTAGTTGATAGAATTTAAAAGATGTGTCAGCAAAGAAAGATCTCGGCAGTCCGTGACGGTCACCTATATGTTGTTTCCAAAACATCCCACACAAATGTATCGATTTTTTTGTAGTGTCAAATGAAAGTATATTGCTTTTGGCATATGCATACCATAAAATAAAATGGAATCATAAATTATATACCTCATATTAAACTTTAAGAGCACACCTAGCCCTAACCTACTCCTCTCTTAATGCCAACCTTGGCCTAAGACCTAATCATAGCCCTTAAACAAACCCTAGTCCCCTCCCTGAGCCTAACACTAGCACGTACCCTTTTCAAATGATTTCTGTAATACTTACCGAACGATAGAAGTGGAGGGGATAGTTTGCATCCTGATATCTTTGCCCTGACAATAAAATCTAAGTAGCATGATTTTATGCACACAGCATAGTGTGATTGCACAGTTGTTTTCATTGTGTTCCACTCCATGAATTGCACGCTTAGTTGGTGCACTCCCCTACTCTCCAAAACTCAATCTAAGCTACAAATTCTCACTCTTTTGCACAAAGCCCAGGGGAACTGGGATATCATTTGGCTCTGTACATGGAAACCACAGATTTTGACCTTCAGTTCTTGCATCTATAATGTGTCACAATTCAACACCTGTTAATAGTCCAGTAAATAGAAAAAAATAAAGGGTTCTGCTGTATCTGACTTAATGTCATTTTTTATATTTGTTGTGCTATGGTGTCTCTTCACCCTATATAAACTTGGAGTTCAATTATTGTGTGCAGCAGTTGCCTCAGGGCAGGATCTGGTGAAATCTCGGTGCAGCAGGAAGGACTGAAATAGTTGTTGCAGTAGAGGAACCCTTGCAGGCCAAGGCAGTATGCGAGTGGCCAACTTCCTTAGGTAGCTTTTAAGATACAACCACAATTCTGTGCAGCTTTCGCTATGGGTTGCCTTACGGTGTACTAGGGCAGCTGGGACAGCGGTGATCTGAGGTTGT
Source organism: Lissotriton vulgaris (assembly GCF_964263255.1). NCBI lineage: Eukaryota > Metazoa > Chordata > Amphibia > Caudata > Salamandridae > Lissotriton > Lissotriton vulgaris. Next base: position 753,821 of record NW_028245946.1, read on the forward strand.
CAGTGAGTCTGAGTTGATGCCATGTCTGATTCTTTACACTACTTTCTTCACAGTCTCTGACAGTTGCATGTCATGGTCTTGAGGATGAGAGATTGGAACTCCAGTGTTTTAGGTGTTTTCAGGGACGTATCTGTCACCATCCAGAGCTTAAGATGCCCATCAACTATGACATTAAAAATCAACTTTAGGCTTCATTTATACCTTCCCTCCTCATAGGAGCTTCATTCTCATTTTTGTGATGTTTTACACATAATGCATTGATTATATCTAAAATGTGTAGAACCTCTCACTTTTGCCATTGGGAGCCTAGCTCCAGGGTGGAGTGATTGGCTTCATGACTGTTTATATCTTTCAATTTAAGCTGCCAATTACATGTCCCATGTGATATGGTTCAGCATGCATTAGAGACTCTTTCTGAACTAGAGTATTTTCTTTATTATGAGTCAATCAGCCAGGATGCTGTGTATGATGTAACTCCTATATCATTCTAGTTTGTGTTGGATGACACATTACTGTCTTTCCATTGACCATCACTCTGACATCAGTAATCAAATTGTTATTGTGAATTCAGACAATAACTTCCACATCAATAATCTACTGTATATTGTCTTAACAAGATATATGAAAACTGGACAACTATGCCTGACACGCTAAACTAAATTGGGCAAATACTGTTCCATCTGTGAGCTCACGTTTTCTTCTAGTACACTAGAAAACCGTGCCTTATAACACGCCGCTGGGAGCAAATGAAAGTGATGGTATCCCTATCGAGGTCTAGAAACAGTTTTTCCCAGAACTTGAGGATTTTTTTTATCAATCTGTCCAGCCAAATTATATCAGGTACTCAAATACCAGTATAACTTCTGAATCAATAGTGGTAAATTTCCACAAAAAGATAACCGTCTATAATCCAATTTTGTTGGGCCATCAGCCTGCATCATGCTTATTATAAATTATTTTCTAACATCTTGGCAATCATGATACATACTAATTATTTCATCCAATCCATTGCTTAATATAAAGTTATTAAGATTAGAGCTGTAATTATAATTATTGATGCAGGAAATGTGTTTGATTTAACTAACTGGACAGCTGTATTTCAGATTATCAGTACTTTATCTGGCTTGGGCAGTTTATTCATATTTTAAGGAATATATATTTAGGTACCTCAACTAGAATCAAATAACTGCAGTAAAGTGGTTCAACTTACAGTACCTCCAACTATCGGAGGAGTGTCTTCTGTCTTTTATTACTATTTTCTTTTTTAGAGAACCCTTGGCATATGTACTTCATAATGATGAAATAATCGCAAACCAAAATGAAAATTGTTTACTGATGATATAACTTGTTTTCAATCAGCAGAAATAATATATATTTGAAGAGCCTTAGATAAGATTAAAGATGTTACTTCAATAGGAGGACATAAGACAAATTATATTAATCTGAGATACTCTTATTAAATGCAGGAGAGTCTGAGATTAAAGTTACATCTAAGTTTTCAGATTTATTTGATTTCATTTATATGGCTATGTTAAGAAAGGTAAGGAAGTTGCTCAAGTAATGGCAATAGCTACCCACGTCAATTCTTGGCAAAGTTTCCGTAATCAAATTTGATTCCATGACCAAAATTTCAATTCAATATTTATTTATATTTTCAAATGTTCTGATTTAAGTTAGTAACAGTTATTTTAGGGAGATTGACTAATTAATTAGAAAGTTCACTGGAAAAGTCAACACCCTATATTCAAATCAACAATATGAGGGAAGGGGGGACTCATCTTGCCTCATTTCCGTCTTTATATCCAGCTACATTATGAGATAGCACGCCACGGCATCCTCATGCTATACCTTTTTGATAATTGCTTAAGGAGGCAGAGATCCACTTCCTGGTATTTTTAATGACATCAACAATTCCCCAAAAAATACAAAGATACAATGCATTAAACACATGGTATTGTGTAAAAGTGAGATCAACCTGGAACAAAATATTCCAGATTGCCATTCATTTATGTCACTATTTTACTGCAAGTTTGGGTTTACATCTATCTTACAAAACTATCGAGCAATGGAATCAACTATGGTTTAAATCAATACCTGATTTTATTTTCAAACTCTCATGGAAGCCCTGGAATAGGTGAATTCACATGGTTTAGAAGGGTTGGATTTTGGTTCAGCTTTGCTCAAATCAGCAGATATCTTAAAAAAACTCTAGAGCTCCTGACAAATGTATTCAATCATTCTTAAAACTACTTTAAAAAAATGCTGGGTAGTGGCTGTTGCTATGAAGTTATTTATGGGAATTTACATAACGTGATCATCCCTAGATTTTTGGATAAAATCCAAACTGTTACCAACTGTAAGTTCCCTGTTAGACATTAATTGAAGATTTCTATATTTTTATGCAAATATCTGAGAGCTGCCAATTGTATATAATAAGGAATTGTTCTCAAATACACCACAGTTTTTTCACATATGCTTTCCAGCTGTGGCAAACCAATTGTTTTAGATGTAGAATGGCTTTCTTGGGTGAATAGTTACATAAGTATATACTAGCCTTGCTTTGAGTGCTTTCTAGATTCAAGTTTGTGATCATAATATTTATCATGTTTCTAAAAGTGTAATCCCAGACCACTGTACAGTTTTATCTTGTTATTCTATATTTAATAGCATATTTTCCATATTGGAGCAAAATGTTATTTTTCTATTTATAATTGTTGCATGCTCTTTTATCTTGCAGCATTTGCAAAGAGCCAGGTTTTAAATCAATGACAGACCAAAATTCAAGGGGTTCAAATGGTCTAATAAAGAATTTATGATGTTACAACGCAAACAATTACAAGGCATGCTTTTACATCCTAGTTTTTACAATGCAACTACCATTACATTGCAGCATTTTACAATGCATACCGTTACAATGCATTTTTTAAAACTACCACTACAATGCATTCCATTACAATGCATACCATTACGAAACATACCATTACAATGCATAATAAGTTAAGTGCAACAGTAGGGTAAGTGCTGAATAGGGTAGGGGTAAAATTTACTATTCCCCCTCCAGTGAGTGCAACAGTAGGGAAAGTGTTGGATAGAGTAGGGGTAAAAAAAATGACTATTCCCACTCCACGGAGTGCAACAGTAGGATAAGAGTTGGATAGCGTAGGGGAAAAAATTACTATTCCCAACTACCCCAAAACCTATACCCACCCTAAAACGTAAAAATCTCCATTACTAACCTTATAATGCGTTGTAATGGCCTGCATTGTAATGGCATGCGTTGTAGAGGCATGCATTCTAAAGACATGCATTTTAATGGCATGTGATGTAAATACACTTGCTTTGTAAAATTTGCGTTGGAAATTCTATCTTATAAGAATTGTCTCTAAGTTTTGAATCATGTCGGGCTGCAAGAGTGTTCATCTTGATTTGTCATACTAGAAATATATATATACTATTTTAAATTTAGAAAACTTTGTTTAATATAATTGACAATGTAGAACATCAACACAAAGTAAATGTAAAAATATGTTGCAAGAAAAATTGTATAAAATTTAAGTCCCAAAAAGGGATATAAAAGCTATACCAATTAAAAAAAGCTTTTTCGGATTTTTTTTTAGGAAGAAAAAGGAAAGAGAGAAAAGAAGAAAAAAGAGGAAAGAAAGAGAGAGAGAAGAAAGAGAGCAACATATCATATACATAATATATGTAATATTCAGTAAAAAAGCATAAGGATAAGTAAAATTAAATGGTAATAACATGCCGGGAGCTGTAGTCCAGTCACTGGCGTCATGCTGTGCATGGTTGTCATGGCAATCCTGAACTACTTTTTTTGTATTCAAAAGGGAGGATACTAGGGATTTCTTCACTCACAGGGGAGTGGGGGGTCCAGCAAAAACGGGAGCCCCTGAGAATGTGTCAAACAAGTGTTGTTATGCTGTTCCTCTAGTGGTAGAGTTGCAGAGTCAAGTAGAGGCTGGGTCCAGCTAAGCCCACAAAGGGTCTATAGTTGGAAATCCATTTGTTGGATTTTAATGCCCTCACACATTCTTTCAGGTGTCATGCTTTATCATATGGGCTGCTCCTCGTTGGGTCGGCGGTGCAATACCCAACGGGCTCACCTTCAAAAGGGGCACTTTATCGGAGATCTTTTATCCAACAGCTGCATGGTGAAGTGTGGGTATGGGCCCAGAAACTTGTAGCTGTGTTGATGTGGTTTAAAAAGAAGGACTGGGAGTACCTGCCTTGGAATAATTTTATTCTGGGGGTCTCCTGTTCTAATTAAGAACAGTGAACACAGCACTCATCCGAGTGTAATGTCTCGAGGTAGAGTGTCCGTGTCTTAGTTGTCAGAGGTCAACATGTTTCTCGCGTATTGTAGAGTTACTCGCGATTCTTCAGGGCCGGAAAAATAGAAAGACTATCTACACTTTCAAATCTTTTGGTAACTCAGTTTTGCAAAAGAGGGAGAGGTATTTTATTTTAAGTGAAATACCTGTGTTAGCCTGGATCTGCCTAAGTTAGTAAAATGTCCAGGCATCAACAGTACCCGGTGGTCAACACATAGGGCATAGCTCCTATGTATGCTGGAGTTTTGCTTCCTTTCGTTGTTCCTCTTGACCTACCCAATGCACCGGGTCCGATCAAAGCTGAAGGATTCTCAGATCTTACTTGCCCCTCTTCCCCATTGCAAAAAAAACCTGATTTGATCAATCATCACAAGGGGATGTGATCTGTAAAAGCTAAGGGGGCTAGGGGGAGTGGGGGCGGGGGTGCAAGGTAAACATGAAAATAATAACAGCACAAATGCAGATACTTTGCAGTATTGGAGCAAAATAAATAAACAATAAAGGACATTCATAATTGTACTATTACCACTGTTTATATGACAGTTTAAGAGGCTGACTGTGGATGCACCTGGATAACACGTGCCATAATGAAACCTCCACCTCTCCAGAGTGTGACTGGAGCCCATAAACAAAAGCAGTTTAACATGCCCTGGGCTTAGGCAAGAGGAGACCCATCAAATGCTGTCACTGAGCAGAGAGGCTGATTATCCTTCTGCATGTGGTAATTAGGCCGACATACAGAATGATAATGGTCCAATAGCAGCCTGTGCCAGGTCGGGGAGGGGCTGCTGCAAGCCACTGATCACAGAATGAGCGTGAGCTGGCCCCTGCAGTGAGAGTTACAGAGTGCTTGCAGGGGTCAGATCACTCCAATGTCTGAAACTATGGACAAGAGGTGTCCTTGAAAAAAAATCCTCACGGGCAACAGACAAGAGGCCCAAATAATGGGAGGACCATGGAATTTATGGACAGTTAGTAATCCTATACACACTGAAATGCATTACGATGTGTGGTACTTGACAGGGCTCGTGGTGGGCTCCCACTCGTCGAAGGGCCCACAGAAATGGCAGCCGTAAGTCTTCACATAAAGTTGTGCAGCCCTACGACTGCCACGTCACCACGTTGTTCCATCTCTTCCTCCGTAACTTCCTGAGCATTGTAATGTTGACAGCCCTGTGAGACAGCATGTTCCCCATTACACAGGGGTGACCTGGTTGGGAACCCATGAGCCTGCTCTGTAAGGGACTGGCCCGGCGTATGCCAAGCCAGCGTGTGTTGGGGAAATAAAGAGCCCAGAGCTCCGGCCGTAGTCCAGTTATGATCTGGCCACTAAGGTTACTGGTGTCCTGAGTCCGTCTTTACGCACCACGTGCAGGACCAGTCACAGACACTACACTGGCGATGAGGTAGTCACGCACTATGCACACTGCCTCTGTCTAAGACTCCCATGCAGCTGTCGCTGCTACTCCCAGTGCACCACTTCAGGACAGCAGGAGGCCTCTGCTGCAGTGCAGAACGTCAGTGTCTGGACTTCAGCCCAAGCGGGTAGTGCCTGCACAGCCTGTCGCACATGCACGTCTGGTCTTTCATACGGCCCTGCGTGGTGCCGACATGCTCCAGCACCTGCTGTGCCCCCCTAAGTCGCGCTACAACTACAGTAGGACAGACGCGAAGAGCCTGCCAGGCCCCCACTGCTAACCGCTCATCAAGCCCTACACTGTAATCCTACGCTGGATGAACAAAGCACTGACAGACTGGAAAAAAACAACAAGATAAACACAAAAATATGTGGTGTCCCTGCCACACACACACCACTGCTGCCATCACTCTCCTGAATAGTGGCTAGCCCCCACCAAGCCAGCTGAATCCGATCCTCCCACTGTGCTCAGCTTACCCCGTGGTGCTCCTGTCAACCCTTCACCGTGGGCACTCACACCGCCAACCAGCCTACAGAACCTCACATCGTGACCCCTGCTAGGCCCAAGGTGAGGTCCCACAGAGTCATAGTCTGCCCCGTTGCACATCCAGGCCTGGTATCCAGCACCACAAGCCACGAGTGTGCCCAACTGTACATTTACCCAGTGTTGTTCCCTTCCCACTTGCTGCTGCAACTCGCCATTCCCCAGCATGGTGTCAGTCCCGCCATTGGAGCTGTTCACCATTGCGGGCCCTGCCCTCCCAAGCAAGTGCCTGGAAACCTAGTTCGAAGCGGCAGAGAAACCGGCCAGCCGGAAGAGACCCATGCTCCTCCACATGGGCGGAGCAGACATCCACAAGATCTCCAAGACGGTATGCACAGCCAGACCCCCAAGGAACTACCCCATGATGCACAACACCATCACAGCACATTTTGAGCCCTACGCCAATCTCGACTGTGAGCGTTTCCTACTGTGCCAGGCACGAAAACAGCCGGACGTGTTGGTAGATGTCTTCTTTGGGCGGCTGAAAGAGCTAGCGAGCACCTGTACCCACCCAGATGAGGACGATGAAGTCCAGGCCCAATTCATCCAGGGATGCGCATCATCCAAACTGCGCAAACGCATCCTGCAAGAACATAACATGCCCATGAGAGACCTCCTGACACTGGGACGTTCTAAGGAGCTGTCCATGGCCAGGGCAGCCCACATGGATCCTAAGCCCACCATGCCGATCAAAGAAGAACCTGTCTATGCCATTCTCACAGAAGTGAGATAGAGCAAACCAAAATGTGCCAAAACAGCCCACAACCCACCAAGCAAAATCTGCAGAGTCGCCCGTGTGGGTGGTGTGGAGGCCCATAGCCCCAAGCAGGAACCTGCCCTGCCAGTGGCAAGGACTGCAGTGTGTGCGGAAAGCTGAGCCACTTCTCCAAAGTGTGTCGCTGGTCACAAAGAAGTTAATGAGTGAGGATCTCCGTATACATCTGTAAGGAGATCCTCTAGAGAAGGAATCAGAAAGGGAAGATCGTAAGTTAGCTCCAGAACCACGCTTGTGCGGCCAGAAGGGAGTTATGAGGACCAGAGAGCATCGCTCTTGCCTCACTTTCTGCAAGACTCTCTGGATCATTGCAAATGGGGGGAAGGCATATGCACTGATCCCTGACCAAGATGGGAGAAAAGCGTTCACTGCTAGAGCACCGGGATCGGGCATACAGCTGAAGTAAAGCTCTAGTTGAGAGGTGAGACGGCTCGCAAAGAGGTCTATTTCGAATGCACCCCAGCAAGAATTTAGTGAGTCGAAGACAGCAACGTTGAGTTTCCAATCGCTGAAGTCTGAAAGGAATCTGGAATTCCAATCGGCAGATACGTTTGATTTGCCTGGGTAGTATTCTGCTTGGAGGGAAATCTTGTGTTCTAAACAGAACATCCAGAGTCTCCTTGCTAGGTTGGAAAGGTCGGCAGATTTCGTACCTCCCAACCGATTGATGTAGGCCACTGCCGAAACATTGTCCATTTTCAGAATAACCGATCTCCCTTGAATTGAGTGCTTGAAACTCATAAGGGCATATAGGCCAGCAGTAAGTTCTAGGAAATTGATGTGGTGAGATGACTCCTCCTGAGACCAAACACCACCCATATTCTGGTCTAGGAAACAAGCACCCCAACCATGAAGGGAAGCGTCTGATTCCAGCACAAAATCCTGTTCTGACCCGAAAATTGCTTTGCCATTCCAAGCCTCCAGGTTTTCCAACCACCAGTTCAGTTTTGCTTTGGCCTCCAAATCTAGGGTGATTCGGTCTTCGTACCAAAGTCCGGACCTCAGCGGCCTTCCTTTTATCCTTTGCAAAGCTCGATAATTCAGAGGGCCTGGGAAGATCGCTTGAATGGAGGAAGATAAAAGACCTAGAAGTCTTGCCAGTTCCCTTAGGGGAAAGTCTTCCTGTCTTAAAACGTAACAGATCTCTTTCTTGATCTTCGAAGGAGGTAAAAGGAGAAGACACTTGGAAGTATCTAGAGTGAACCCCAGAAACTCCAGTGATTTTGAGGGGGATAGAATAGACTTCTCTTTGTTGACAATGAAACCTAGACTTTCCAACAGATTCATAACTGAATTCAGGTCGAGGCGAATCTGATGCAGATCTTGGGACATTATCAGGATGTAGTCAAGGTAAATAATAAGTTGGACGCCTCGTTCTCTTGGGAAGGAGGTTACTGCTCTCATTACCTTGGTAAAACACCAAGGCGCGGACAAAAGCCCGAAGGGGAGCGCTTTGAACTGATAAAGATGTTTTTTCCATAGGAATTGTAGGTATGGTTGATGTATTTCCGCCATCGGGATCGTGAAGTAGGCGTCCTTTAAATTCAATTTGACTAACCAGTCTTCTTTTTGAAGAAGGTCTCTCAGGAGATGTATATCTTCCATTTTGAAGTGCCTGTAAACAAGAAATTTGTTGAGGCCCTTCAAATTTATAACCAGTCTCCAACCTTTTCCCTTTTTCTCCACAAGGAATAACAAGCTTACAAATGTTAGAGAGTCCAAGGGAACTTCTATTTCGCAAGGGTCTTTTTTAGTGCTTTGAAGGTGAACTTTACAGAAGTGGGTCAGTACACTTCCACTCTGGTGATACAGATGTCTGATCGCAACTACTAATACACAAAACAAAATATGCTGCCAGCACCACTTAATATGCTAAACCCATTTTGGGGAGAGTACTCTACTGTGAGCCAAGTGAAGGCACACTTGGTGCATTCGTCCAGGTCACAAGACCTTACTCAAGACAAGGGACAGGCCTAGGACTCTGCTCACACACTCGGTTAGTGTGAGGCTATGGACAAAATAAAAAGAACAGGATGTGAGATACTTACAGTCGGGCACTAAGAGCAAGGGAACACACATGCGCACCATGCAGGGAACATCTCCTTCCCAACAGCTGCTAAAAGCAGCATCTACTGATGCCCTAGCCACACATCCCAGGACAAAATTTGGTTTGAAGATGGTGGAGATTATTGATTTCCGCAATCAAAATCTAAACCTATGCCATGGTTACTTTGCACAAGAGTTTAATAGAGTGCGAGGTTCAAGAGCAGGTCAGTAGTAAGCTGCACGACTGGCTTATATTGAGCAGTGGTATATCCTTTAAGATTTGGAGGGCAGTGCCTGAGCAGAGCAAGAATTCCAATGATCAACAGAGCTCAATAGCTGACAATGGATTGGTGCGCACACGAGCAACGCACCAAGAACAAATGAAACCAAAGTGTTTAAATGCTTAAAATGATGCATAAAATGTACAAAATGGATCATAAAACCTTGGAAGGCTCTTCTTGAAATGGTAAAATGTATGTCATTTTCTGACATAGTGTGAGTCGTATTTCACTAATGCAGTGGTAAAAACTTTCCTTTAATAAAGGTGTGTGCAGTCAAAATGGAGTTTTACAGGCCACAGAAGCTGATAATGGACAAAAGAGTTTGCATTAATGCAGCATCTTCTGCCCTGGATGGGACATCCAATGTAATCTACCCAAGAACAATAAGAATAGTCAGAAGCTAACAAACCTGCTTCATCTGAAAGACTACCCTGTATGAGATAGATGTATAAAATTTGAGTCAGATTTCGCCAAGAACCAGAGTGTCGTGGAAGCTGGCTGTGGACACCAGTCCAGGCATAGTAACTGTTGTGCTGATGATCCTAGAAAGTGCTCTTAACCTGACATCATGAGATTTTGACAATCAGGTAGCCTCTTGTTTACCTTCAGTATGTAGCTACATTGCTGAATACTTTTCTGGTATGTCCATTTATCCAGACTGAGTATTTAAAAAGATACATCATCACAATGCCCTCCTTCCTCTAAAGTGCAATAGAGACAATTACTTGTTGAAAACATCTCACTCAGAACACTGAGCGCAACTGCTATTCCCCACTAGGAAATGGAAGCCAGATCAAAATCCCATATTTAACTCTCAATTGTGCATATTTACAAGTGGTTTTAAACTGTGTGTTTTCTACAGAAAGCCACCTGAAATCCAATAAATACAAAAGGCTGCATGGTATTCTAAAGACATTCCGCAAGTGATACTCACGAAGTCTATATTTTTAGCTGAGCATTACTCCAGCATCATTCAATGTTTAAGAAGTTGGAATAGGTAATCACCTGTTCTCTTACATCAGTTTAACATCACGTTTTTCACTTAGCCTGAAGCATGAATCATACAGTGGTTAATGGTTTCTAGCCTGCAGCAGTATTCTATGCAAGGCTTGAGACTCTGGTGTACTGACGATCTTGACGGTTTATGTTTTTTTCTTTTTATTTAGTCCTCATATAACCTCCATACTAATGTATAAGCATCCTCTTGAAGACAGCAACCCGAATGCTTATATCTTAGAGGGTCTGATCTCAGCTGATATTCTATGGGACCAAGCCCACTTGGCACATCGTAAACTGACCGAGAGGTGTAATCATTGGACCTTTCTGCCCACCATTAGCCTTACTCTTGATCTAATAGTCCCCAAAAAAGGCCACGCTCTCTTCTATTACTAAAACAATTAGCCTTTTGATCCAGCTCTCTAAAGTATCTAACTGAGTTCCACCATTCCCAGCATGATGGAGGGTCGATCTGACGCCACATTTTACACATTTCTCTCCTTGCTAGGAGAATCAGATAAAATACCAGTTTACCCTGTTCATCTGTGATGCCACCTCCCCCTCTAAAGGCAGTAGTATGCCAAAAATATTAATACAAGGCTTACCTCTATATCCTTGCCCAGTATTTCTGTTAGGGTCCTACCCACATTCTTCCAGTAATCTTTTAACACTGGGCAGGAAAAGTACATGTAGATATCATCTGCCTCTTGAGAACGGCATCTTGTACAACAGGCTTCTCCTCCACCCCTCATTTTGGATATGTTGAGCGGAGACCAATATATCCTGTAGATGGTAAAGAGGTGGTTCTTTCTTAGGGCAGCGGATTTAATCAAATGGTATTACTTATCAAAAGATACTTGCCATAAGGTTTGCCGCTCTTTATCTGGCAAGCGTTTATCCCAGACCATGTGGGGGGGGATCCATTTTTTTATCCGCAGCCTCCAATAGGTAGTTGTACCAGAGAGCAATCTCCTTCTTTCTTGGGTTTAGATCTTGGAGATCATCTTTCATTGCACATTCTCCTGGGACTTCCCAATGTTGGTTTTTGCACCAAGTCGAAATTTGATAAAATTTAGATCTGGAGAGGCAAATTTTTGTAAGGTTACCAAAGGTATCCCAGGAAAGGCAGCTGTTTCCTTCTACTATATCGCCCCACCTCTTCACCACGGCCTCTTTCAAGGGTTGAGATAAAACGTCGTTTAGGCATTCCGGAGTGCCTGGGGAGTCCCAGACAGGGGCCCACTTGCTATAATAAGGAATACCCAAAGAACTACGACAGTCAAACCATAATTTGGCAGCAGCCTGTAAAACCTACAGGTGGACTTTTAAAAAAAAAAATTGGGGCACCAAACTTGTACATCTATTGCACCGATTAAAGAGATGACAAGGTCCTTCATCTGCCACCTAGGAAAAAACCCTTCTGATCTTCATGCATTATTGCCCCTGCTATTTTACTTAATCGAGCGTTCATAATGCCAGTAAAAGCTTTATAGTCAGAGTTCAATAGGGATATCGGGCGATAAGATTGGCATTGTGTGATATCTTTACTTGGCTTTAAGATCAGGGTGATAATTGCATCTTTCCAAGTGTCTGGTAGTGGAGAACGTCCTCTCAGGAAATCATTAAATATTTTCAACCATATGGGGGTGACTTCATCCAGTAGTACCCAATAGATCTCATAAGGAATCGGGTCTGGGCCTGCAGCTTTGCCTTTTTTTTGGTTTTCTTAAGCACTTCCATAATTTCACTCCCTGTTATGTCCTGATTAAGTAATAATAATCCTTCAGGACTCACTTTAAGGAGCTGGTTTTGAGCAAGCCAGAGATCTACGCCTGGTTTATCTATCTCTAGATCCTCTTTATACAGATCCTGGAAGAATTTGCTAAACTCCCTCTCAATCTCATTCTTATTGTCAGAAATCTGAACAGAGGGGTCATCACCATTCTCTAATCTGATCCTTCTAATAAAATGTTGAGACCTCTCCATTCTGCTCTTCATTGCTAGCAGTTTTCCGCATTCCTCAGCCTGACCAAACTCTCTCATTCTGCTTGCTTCCCATTTCTGCAACATGATTTCTTCCAATGTCACCCTGTATTCATGTTGCAAATCCTCCACTTTACCCATCAACTTCTCCTTTTCCTAAAAAGCAATTGTGAGCACTCAAACCACTCCCCGATAGCTCCTCAAACAGTTACATTGCTAATGATGACGTGTCCACTGTCCATGTGTTAAGGATGTTAAATGCACTCACAGCCACCGACACGCTGCACTGATTTGCAAGATCGGGGAGCAAGACCACTTCGTAGCTGCACTCATCAACACCGGAGCCACCATTAACCTCATGGCCGCCAGCGTTTACCAAAGCCTACCCAATCCACTAGCATTCCGAAATACTAATGTGCAGGGATACGCATTCAGCAACCACTCTCCGCTCCAGCTGTGCAAAGTCTTCCAGGCAGATCTCTCTCATGACACCACATACCAAGACCCAAGGTCTATGTTTCGCAGGAAGGATTGGGATTCCTGCTCAGCTGTCGCACCGCCCAAGACCTCAACTTAATCCAGTTTGCCTTCGATGTACACGCATATGACCTGGACTGACTGCTACAAAACTTTACGCCACTGTTTGATGGAATTGTGTGTCTGAAGGATTGGCCATCCAGTTGCACATTGACATGTCAGTGGCTCAAATATCCCTCAGGCACCAAAGGATTGCCTTCCACCTCTGGTCGAAATGTTGAAGTGGAACTTCGACTCTTAGAAAGTGCTGGCATCATCGAGCGTGTGTGAGGTCCTACATGTATAACAGATCTCTGTATATTATATCTTGCATTCTACTTATGACTTGTAAAGCGCTCTGATACTCGCAAAAGTCTTGTTCACGCTATATAAAACCTTCAAAATAAATAAATAAATAAACTATGAGCAAAAAAAAGAGAAAAAGCAAAATTTCAAGTAACATGTCTGGAAAGAAAATCAGCAAGTGGTAACCATAACAAATCCTTTTTGATTAATAGAGGTAAAGAGGTTGCATAAGCACGGTCAAGTCTGTGATGATGGCATAACAAATTCCACCAAGCATCATATGAGATTTTTGACGTGTCCTTCCAATTAGTTGTGATGATCTGAAAGGAAATAACTATAAACAAATCTATAAACTTTCGTACATTACATGAAACATTCCAAAGAGGTGAAGAGCCACCTAAAAAAATATGTACAATGTCAAAAGGTATATCTGTATTTAAGATATCATTACGCTTAGACCATATATGAGACCAAAGGGATTTAACCAAGGGAAGTCACTATTAGCATGTGGGCAGGTCCAACAATTCTTGGAGTCAATTAATTTAAATTTATGAAGGTCGGAATGGGTGAAAAAGAGTCTATTATAGAAAAAATATATGGTCTATGTAGTGCTTGCAGAGCGAGAAGCTGTGTGCATTTTTGACCAGATAGAATCCCAGATTTGATAGGAAAATACCTGAGCTAAGTCTTAATCCCATATGAGTTCTAGTTTTGATTTGACCCTAATAACCTGTGAAAGGGAAAGCATTTTGTAGATAACAGCAGCTTTGAGAGGAGTAGAAAAATCTGATGAAGGGGAGAGGGTCGGATCATTAATGGGCTGTAGACTGTTTGGAGAAAGTGCTGAAGCTAAGGCATTTTTTAACAAGGGGTATTGGGAGGAATATGTATCGAAGACGTGAAAAGATTCGCAAATGTCTGAGAAATCCCTTGGTGAGTTATTTTTAAGTAAGTGGTCAATAAGCAATGATGTCTTTATCAATCAACTCCTTCCAGAATAATGCCCTGTTGTTAATTTTTAAGAATTTATTATACCAAATCGGGGTCTGGGAGTGAGAATCAATATGTAAAGAAAAGAAGCGAGACAGCGAGAGAGTGAGCGCTTTAGAGTGTTTAAATATGGGGGTGATAAAGCATTTTGGAGGCTGAGATAAATGAGTTGCCGTGAGAAATGAAAAAGGTGACATTTGTGTAAGGTCGGTAGAACTCCAGACAGTTGAGGTAGAGCATGAGGAGTCTGAAAGAAAAGGCCAAATCTGTTTTAACGTGAAAGCGGAATGGTATCGGCTGATATTAGGAAAATTAATTCCTCCTAGGTCTTTAGGTTGTTGAAGCTGGGACAAAGAAATTCTAGCTTTATGATTGTTCCATAAAAATGTATAAGGATTTGATGGATGGTTCTGAAAAGCAGGAGAGTTTTGGGAAGCATGGAAAGATAAAAATTGACAATGGGAAGGAGAATCATTTTGATGGTTGAAAGTCTACCCCACCAGTATAGGAAAATAGGGTACCAACCTTCAATGACATTAGATAACTTTTCAGCATGTCTGCATGATTGATATTAAGAGTTTGTCTAATAGTATTCGCATATAGGTCACCTAAACATTTGATGTTCCTAGGATTCCATTCAAAGCCAGAACCTTGAAACATGTGCGAGAGGCAGAATTTGTTAAAGGGTAAAACCTCAGATTTATCGATATTTAACTTGTAACCAGAAACTAAAGAGTATTCATTTAATAAGGAGAAAAGAGAAGGCAAGGAAGTAGACAGGTTAGAAATGTAAAGAAGAATATCATCTGCGTAGGCAGTATATTTAATATCAATATTCTGACATTTAAAACCAGTATAGGATGATGAACGTCTAATTTTTTCCAAAAAAGTTTCTGAAGCAAGAATGAAAAGAAGAGGGGAAAGGGGGCAACCTTGTCTGGTACCTTTGTGGAGAGAAAAGTAATTAGATTGAGAGCCGTTGACCCAAATGGAAGTGTAGGGGGCAGAATATAGCAATTAAATATGCTGAATTATGTTGAGACTAAAACCATGCCATCTCAATGCTTCAAACATAAAGTCCCTGCTCACCCTATCAAATGCTTTCTCAGCATCTAAGGTGATAGCTGCAATAGGAGAATCCATATTTGAAGCAAGGTGAATGATGTTGAGAAAGATTCATTAACTGTCAGTAATTGATCTACCTTTAACAAACCCCGATTGATAAATATTAATAAGATCAGGGATAACTTTATAGATGCAAATTGCTTGAATTTTAGCATACATTTTACAATCAGTGTTAATTAGGGATATAGGCCTATCATTTTTGCACATGGAAGGATCCTTATCCTTTTTAGGAATCAAACTGTAGGAACTGGGGTCACCAGTTCCCCGGGGGTAGCCTGGAACGAGCAGGTAGGCATCCGAAAGCTTAGGTGTTAAGTGACTACACAGCACACGCATCCACTGAGACAATAAAATGCACGCAATGACTAACGCCACTCCAGTGAGTTTTGATTAACACAATGAACTTTTATCTTAGATCAAGGTTCAGGGTAATCAAAAATCACAGGATCAATTCATTTCATCAGAGGGGAGTAAAGGGAGCAGTTCAATATCGAATTTAACACGTCGCAATAAACATTTTATTAAAGGATTATCATCTCATTACTTCACAGTAAACCAGGGTAAAACATTTCATGAAGCCTTAACTATCAAGGCACCCCGCGAAGGTGAGCCTCTCATTACACATGGACGACCAGCTCATCAAGCAAGGATGAGCATGTCCGGTAGCAAAGGTCCATATGTCATCAGGTAAGTAACCTGTTTAGTAGGCAAAACAATTAACTCCTCACCAAGCAAGGGTGAATATTTAATTAAACTCCTTAGCAGGAATAACAAGGACATTAGGCAGGGATAAACAGTTAATTTCTCGGCAATAAGCCTTTCTTGGGCAACTACACATTGCATCAGCTAACAATGTGTATCATTCATCAGATCATGGCCTCAAAGATAACTATTCCATTGGATCATTTTATCCAGAGAGCGACTCAGTACTCAATATAACCTGTCGCAGTAACCATTGCATTAATCAAAAAGGCAGAACATTTCACTGAACATAGGTAGGGTCTCTCATTAAGCATAGGTAAAGCCTCTCATTACAGAGAGTTGGCCCGTGCATCAGGAAACAGTAAGCATTTCCTTAGTCAGGTAACAGCAGATCATTAGCCACAAGCAAAGCCTTTCAAGAGGCTGGAGTACCCCTTTTAGCAGGTAGTATAACCATTCCTTTTCTCAGCCCCACACATTTCATTAGGTATTCAGGAAATGCAGCCCTAAACAGGAGTAAACTTTTCATTAGAGCAGAGCGAACATTTCAACGAACATCAGACAACATCTCATTATGCCCAGGTAACTATCTCATGGGGTACGAGCAGAGCATCGCCCCAGAAAAGTTTTACCATATCACACAGCAGGGCCTGGCAGTATCCGGTAAAGGACTATTCCCCAGCCGAGGGGTTAACTTCTTCTCATCTGCGGCCCCCACCGGTGTCTTTTGGGGGCCCTGGCTCAGTTCTCGTAATTTAGGTACTACCAGGGGGGTTAGGGGGCCAACAATGCTCAACTATCATTTCTCCCGGGGAGGGGAGGCCTCGGGGCTCCCACTTGGCTCTTCAGGGGGCCCCGCTCTTCCTCTTGGCCTCCCGCCCTCCTCCCCGGGGAGTTACCTTAATCTTCGGCCCCTACGGGCCCTTGCGGTGCTCTCTGGTGGAAGGGGCGGGATCCGGCCCTCCCGGGGGCCTCACGTGGCCCCTTCAGGGCTTGGCCGGCTAATGGGGGCTACACTTTTCATCCTTGGCCCTCCCGGGGCCTGTACTGGCAGGTGGGGGGGGGGGGGCTCGGATTCAATTGGAGCCCTCCCCGACGATGACCGGCTGTTCCCGGGACTTCTACAGCCTCCACGGCCCGGGAACCAATCAGGCTGCGGCACGGGAGGGACTATGCCGCACGCAGTGGCCAATGGTAGGACAGCTCCGGGGGGGTCTGACACTTACAGCCATTGGCTGCGCGGCTATGGACGGGGTTGCGGCCAGCGGCCCCGTCAAGTGATTAGGGTACAGGCTTCAGGGCCTAGCGCTGCCCACTCAGACTTCGCGGCAGCCCTCTCCTGGCACCGGGGACCGCCGCAGGGACTCTCCATGCTCGGGCTGGGCTGCAGCGGTGACCACGGCCCCCCAGAGGCACAACGGATGACGGCGCTTCTCCTCCTCAATCCTCCGGGCCGAGCGCGGACCAGAGCACACAACGGCAGCCCTCTCACGGCACCAGGGGCCGCCGGGGGCAGTTGTCAGCAGAATCGGCGCTCCTCAGGGCACAGCAGGCAGCCAGGGGTGGCGGCGGCGATTACTTCTGCAGCGCCTTGGCAGGGGGCTTCAGGGACAGCAGCGCTTCGGGCACAGCGCAAGCAGGGCAGGAATAAGGCTGTCAGCGCTTCTGAAGGGGGCAATTACAACAGCGCTCTTTTGGCAGTAGCACTCGGCAGATCAGCAGTCCCCCAGCGCTACTCAGGGCGGGAGACACCACAAGACAGGTCGGCACTCCCCCCCTCAGGGCACAGCGAGGGAAAGCAGACGGCACTTGGCACTTCTAACGCCCTGGGAGCACATGTACAGCGCTTTCAGCAGCAACAGTCCTTAGGCGGTCACAGCACTCAGGGGAAAAGGACAGCAGTCTCAGGCAGAGTCAGCGCTGGGGCAGTCTCCACAACAGCGCTTATCAAAAGGCACCGCAGTTCAGTCAGCTGTAGTAGGTGAGGCAGTTCTGGGGGCTAGCGATATGAAGGAGAAGCGCTTAGCAGTATAGGCAGATTAGTTATGGGGATGATGCAGGACAGGCCACACAACAGTGGCAGGATAGCGCAGGGACCCAGGTCAAGACCAAGGGGGCAGAAGGAGCACAGCCCAATACCTGGTTGATCCCCAGTAGTCCTTGTTGCATCAGAAAGGGGTCTTCTTTTTGGCGCTTGTTGGTTCTGGCGCCCTTTGTAAATAGAAGATTCTTGGTTTCTTGAAGGGGGGGTTATGTTGAGGGCTGCTGAGAGGTATCCTAAGCAGGTCACTGTTGATGGTCCCTGGGTTCTCCTCCCACCAGGCCAGATCAGTGGGTTAGTTCAGGGTACCTCACTCTACTTGGAAGGCAGCACCTCAGCCCTGTCACTCCCAGTGGCATAGGTCCCTGACTAGGCCCTACCGCCTAAATCTCCTGCGTGGGTCCCCCAGGTCAGTGATGCCCCAACTGACTGGAAAGTTTCCCTCCCTTTCCTTATATAGCGACAGTTGGCAGTTGCTGTCACCTCCCCTGTTCTAGAAGGTTCCAGGAGCTTCCCTCATTCTATCTATGGGCAGGCTGGTATCGCAACATTGTTTAAGGGTTCCAGCCAGCTCCTGGCCACTAGAGTGCGTCTACAAAGACCGCGCTGCAGTAGCAGGGGTCAGTAGCAGCCTTGTTAGTGGAAGAGAGCACCAGCACCTTAGCATTGATTTTAACATTACACAGGGCATCTCAACTACACAGGGCCTATACAGCTTTATTACGAGGGGGGGACATCCAGAATTAGGGGAGAGAAAAGCGAAAAATTTCAGGAAAAAGGGCCAAGTCCAACACAACCCCCCCCAAGCCAAAAGTCAGGGTAGACCAATCGGCGCCTTGATGGGCTTCCCTGCTTGGGGCGGAAAAAGGTGGACGCAGGCCCATAACATCAATGGCATCTGCCAGCGCTTCACCATTCAAACCACCCCACTGGTGTTCCCTAGGGGGATGTGGCCAGGACTGGCCTCTAGACAATCCAAACGTCTCTCTCACAGAGTGGGGGGCAGTAGCCCCAGGCCCGTAGTACCCTTTCACCATTCTCCTTCTTCTCCTTGCAGCTCCAAACTGCCACTGGTCCTTCCACCTGGAGTCCGAGCCCTCAGGCTGAACAGCCACCAGGAGTGAGGCTCTCCTCCCCCTACCTCTCCTTCTGGGGTTCCGCCATTTCCTCCTAAGCAGGACACCCTCAGAACACCACTCTCTCCCCAACCTAGAGTCTAAACCCTCAGGTTGAACTGGTGACAGGGGCGAGTCCTCCCTTCCCCTGCACCCCCTCCCAGAGTTCCGCACCCTCCTAACCGGAGTAGTAACCCTGAGAGTCAAATCCAGGGGGACTATGGTTACAGGGGTCCCACCCGCCAGGTCCGGCAAACCCTCAACCTGGCCACCCAACCCGGGATCTGCTCCCTGTGGCTGAGCCGGTGACAGAGGAGAGTCCTTCCTCCCTCCACCCCCTCCCAGAGTTTCGCACCCCCCTACCGGGAGAAGTACCCCTTGAAGTCAAACCGGTAGGGACCTTAATTACAGCTACCCCACCCTCCAGGTCAGGCAACTCCTGAACCTGAAACCCCAGTCCAGGATCTAAACCCTGCGACTGGTCAGAACCCCGAACCACTGGAGCTCTGATTACTGATGCTCCGGGTTCTCCTGACATGAGGGGATCCCCTTTACTGGAAGGCACAACAGGACTGCCTAGGATCCCAACCTGGGGTCCCCTTATGGAACTCTCCAGGCCCTGTGACCGCAATTGGGGCACCTCTGGACACCTCCCTGTCTCACTCCCTCTTGTAGATGGGATGTGAGGCCTACAACCCTCTCACTATCCTGGGACCTACCTGGCTACTCCTCACCTCTCCCACCTCGCTGGGTCGGAAGATCCCTGCACCACTCCCTTCAGTATCACTCCCCTGGACCTCGGGTACGCTGCCACCATTAGAACTTCCTGGTGCACCTAATTGTAATGCTCGCTGCTCCATTTCTTTAAGCTGGAGCTCGTGCGCCAATTTCCATTCCTCCATAGCTAATCTTTCTCCCTCTAAAGCAAACTCTCTATCTTCCCTTTCTCTCTCCCTCTCGTGCTCTAGCTTAGCAAGCTCCAATCTCAATCGCCTCTCCCTCCTCCTGTCCTCATACACCTTTGACGATGCACTCCTCCTAGATACACTACTGCCTGTCCCAGAACGTCTTCCTGGCAACACATTTCCACTCATCACAGTGTTCAGTAGGTCTAGTCCAGTCCTGCTGGAGCACCTGCCTCCCCTTGTTCGACCTGCCCCTCCTGTTCCCCATCCCCTCTCCCCTCTGGGTGGGCCCTTACCCATGCCCTCAAGGCAGTACGGAGTTCTTTCTTTGTGGCTCTCCGCCCAACCGGCACCCCCATCCCCTAACAAAATTCCCATAGCTGTGCCCCTGTGTACTCTTCCAAGTCGGCCAGCTGGAACTCCATTTTGCCAGGTGGGGACCCAGATAAGATAAAGGGAAAGCACTAGGACATAGGTAACAATACTGGGTCAACCAGGTCTCTACACACTTTACAGGCTAGACAGTGGAGGGGTCAATTCAGTAAGCTGGTAGGCACGATAGGTGTCCAGTCTAATTGCGGCGCACTCTGTCTCACTGGAGGGTGCTGTATAGTCACAGGTCCTGAATCCCACCGCTGCCACCAATGTAGGAACTGGGGTCACCAGTTCCCCGGGGGTGGCCTGGCACGAGCAGGTAGGCACCCGAAAGCTTAGGTGTTAAGTGACTACACAGCACACGCATCCACGGAGACAATAAAATGCACGCAATGACTGACGCCACTCCAGTGAGTTTTGATTAACACAATAAACTTTTATCTCAGATCAAGGTTCAGGGTAATCAAAAATCACAGTATCAATTCATTTAATCAGAGGGGAGTAAAGGGAGCAGTTCAATATCCAATTTAGCACGTCGCAATAAACATTTCATTAAAGGATTAGCATCTCATTACTTCACAGTAAACCAGGGTAAAACATTTCATGAAGCCTTAACTATCAAGGCACCCCGCGAAGGTGAGCCTCTCATTACACATGGACGACCAGCTCATCAAGCAAGGATGAACATGTCCGGTAGCAAAGGTCCACATGTCATCAGGTAAGTAACCTGTTTAGTAGGCAAAACAATTTACTCCTCACCATGAAAGGGTGAATATTTCATTACACTCCCTAGCAGGAATAACCTGGACATTAGGCAGGGATAAACAGTTAATTTCTCGGCAATAAGCCTTTCATTGGGCAACCACAAATTGCATCAGCTAACAAGGTGTATCATTCATCAGATCATGGCCTCAAAGATCACTATTCCAGTGGATCATTTCATCTAGAGAGCGACTCAGTACTCAATATAACCTGTTGCAGTAACCATTTCATTAATCAAAGGCAGAACATTTCACTGAACATAGGTAGGGTTTCTCATTAAGCATAGGTAAAGCCTCTCATTACAGAGAGTTGGCCTGTGCATCAGGAAACAGTAAGCATTTCCTTAGTCAGGTAACAGCAGATCATTAGCCACGAGCAAAGCCTTTCATGAGGCTGGAGTAACACTTTTAGCAGGTAGTATAACTATTCCATTTCTCAGCCCCACACATTTCATTAGGTATTCAGGAAATGCAGCCCTAAACAGGAGTAAACTTTTCATTAGAGCAGAGCGAACATTTCAACGAACATCAGACAACATCTAATTATGCCCAGGTAACTATCTCATGGAGTACAAGCAGAGCATCGCCCCAGGCAAGTTTTAACATATCACACAGCAGGGCCTGGCAGTATCCGGTAAAGGACTATTCCCCAGCCGAAGGGTTAACTTCTTCTCATCTGCGGCGCCCACCGGTGTCTTTTGGGGGCCCTGGCTCAGTTCCCGTAATTTAGGTACTACCAGGGGAGTTAGGGGGCCAACAAGGCCCAACTATGGTTTCTACCGGGGAGGGGTGGCCTCGGGGCTCCCACTTGGCTCCTTGGGTTGCCGTGCTCTTCCTCTTGACCTCCCGCCTGCCTCCCCGGGGAGTTACCCTAATCTTCAGCCCCTACGGGCCCTTGCAGTGTTCTCTTGCGGGAGGGGCGGGCTTTGGCCCTCCCGGGGGCCTCACGCGGCCTGGGGAATCTCCTTGAGCCCCTTCGGGGCTTGGCCGGCTAATGGGGTCTACACTTTTGATCCTAGGTCTGCCCGGGGCCTGTACTGGCAGGTGGGGCTCGGACTCACTCGGAGCCCTCCCCGACGATGACCGGCTGTTCCCGGGCCTTCTACAGCCTCCATGGCCCGGGAACCAATTAGGCTGCGGCGCGGAAGGGACTATGCCGCAGCGGCCAATGGTAGGACAGCTCCGGGGGGGTGTGACACTTGCAGCCAAAGGCTGCGGGGCTATGGACGGGGACGCAGCCAGCGGCCCCGTCACGTGATGAGGGTACAGGCTTCAGGGCCTAGCGCGGCCAACTCAGACTTTGCTGCGGCCCTCTCCTGGCACAGGGGACCGCTGCTCAGGCTGGGCTGCGCCAGTGACCTCGCCCCCCCCCAGGCACAACGGATGACGGCGCTTCTCCCCCTCACTCCTCCAGGCCGAGCGCGGCCCACAGCACCTGATGGCGGCCCTCTCTCGGCACCGGGGGCAGTTGTAGGCAGAATCGGTGCTCCTCAGGGCACAGCAGGCAGCCCGGGGCGGCAGCGGTGAGTACTTCTGCAGCGCCTCAGCAAGCAGGGGGCTTTAGGGACAGCAGCGCTTCGGGCCACAGCGCAAGCAGGGCAGGAATAAGGCTGTCAGCGCTTCTGAAGGGGGAAATTACAACAGCGCTTTTTTGGCAGTAGCACTCAGCAGATCAGCAGTCCCCCAGCGCTACTCAGGACGGGGGACACCACAAGACAGGTCGACACTCCCTCCCTCAGGGCACAGCACGGGAAAGCAGACGGCACTTGGCACTTCTAACGTCCTGGGAGCACATGTACAGCGCTTTCAGCAGCAGCAGTCCTTAGGCGGTCAGCGCTGGGGCAGTCTCCACAACAGCGCTTATCAAAAGGCACTGCAGTTCAGTTAGCTGTAGTAGATGAGGCAGTTCTGGGGGCTAGAGCTATGAAGGAGAAGCGCTTAGCAGTACAGACAGATTAGTTATGGGGATGATGCAGGACAGGCCACACGACCGTGTCAGGATAGCGCAGGGACCCAGGTCAAGACCAAGGGGGCAGAAGGAGCACAGCCCAATTCCTGGTTGATCCCCAGTAGTCCTTGTTGTATCAGAAAGGGGTCTTCTTCTTGGTGCTTGTTGGTTCCTGCGCCCTTTGTAAATAGCACTTTCTTGGTTTCTTGAAGGGGGGGTTGAGTTGAGGGCTGCTGACAGGTATCCTCAGCAGGTCACTGTAGATGGTCCCTGGGTTCCCCTCCCACCGGGCCAGATCAGTGGGTTAGTTCAGGGTACCTCACTCTACTTGGAAGGCAGCACCTCAGCCCCGTCACTCCCAGTGGCATAGGTCCCTGACTAGGCCCTACCGCCTAAATCTCCTGCGTGGGTCCCCCAGGTCAGTGATGCCCCAACTGACTGGAAAGTTTCCCTCCCTTTCCTTATATAGCGACAGTTGGCAGTTGGCAGTTGGTGTCACCTCCCCTGTTCTAGAAGGTTCCAGGAGCTTCCCTCATTCTAGCTATGGGCAGGCTGGTAGGCTGGTATTGCAACATTGTTTAAGGGTTCCAGCCAGCTCCTGGCCACTAGAGTGCGTCTACAAAGACCGCACTGCAGTAGCAGGGGTCAGTATCAGCCATGTTAGGGGAAGAGAGCACCTGCACCTTAGCATTGATTTTAACATTACACAGGGCCTATACAACTTTATTACGAGGGGGGGGGACATCCAGAATTAGGGGAGCGAAAAGCGAAAAATTTCAGGGAAAAGGGCCAAGTCCAACACAAACATAACATTGCCTAAGTGAAAGAGCCAACAGATTTACCGGTAGTGAGAAAATAATTAATCAGTGAGAGTAAATGGGGTACCAAGATTGATTTACAGTGAAGATAAAAGCGAACAGTAAAGCCATCTGGGCCAGGGATTTTATCTTTGGGCAAAAGAGTAATGGCATTGACTATTTCTTTATCTGATATAGGAGTATCTAGGGATGTGAGATTTATAGAAGTTTTGGGAGATTTACGAATGGTTTGAAAGAAGAAATCAATTCGCGCAGAAGACGGATTTGATTATGGAGTGTATAGGGAGGTATAATACTGAACAAAACTGTCAAGAATCTTATCGTTTGTAGAAAGACATACTCCCTGATTGTCCTAAATAGCAATCATTTTTGATTTTTGCTTTTTAATTTTAAGATAGTTTGCAAGGGATTTACCCACCTTATTCCGTCCACCAAACATCTTTTAATTACATTTGAGAAGATTATTACTGGTACAATCCCATGAGTGTTTATTATATTGCATTTTTTCTGTAATGAGAAAAGATAATGTGTCAGTAGAGTTTGTTGTGAAATATTGATCTTCAAGGTCTTTAATCTGTTTAAGGATAAGGGAAGACTGCAAATGAGCTTTCTTCTTCTGAGATACATAAACAATAATAAATCCTCGTGCGGCAGCCTTAAAAGGCATCCCAAACAAAATTAAAATGGGGAGTAGAGTGAAGATTGTTAAGGAAAAACTCTTCCATAAAGGATCTAAAGTGTTCAACAACTTGTGAATCTAGGAGGAGAGAATTATTAAAGTGCCAATGACGAGAGGCGGAAGAGGTTGAAGGGTAATCGAGATCATAAAAATGACGGGGCATTTTCTGAAATGAGAATAGAGCCTATTTCTGAATTAAACATGAATTGCAAGGTGTGTTGTGTAAGGAAAATGTAATCAATTCGGGAGTGAGTTTTGTGAACAGGGGAAAAGAAGGAGAATTCTAATGTGTCGGTATGGAAAATTCTCCATGTGTCTATTAGACCTCTAGACGAAATGGCTCTATAGAAAGAATTTTGCATCTTATTGGGAATATATATGGTTTGTGACTTCCGATACAGAAAGGGATCCATGAGTTGATTACAATCACCACCCACAATTAAGCTGTCAACTGCAAGCGGAGTAGAACATTTGTTCCAAAAAGCTAAATCAATGCCATTAGGACCGTAAACATTGCAAACGGAAAGTTGTGTATCATTAACAGTAGTATTCAAAAACAACCATCTACCATTGTTTCTCCTACCCATTGCCTATGCAGTAAAGACAGATCTTGTAGTTTTAGGTGCGTTTCTTGCAACAATGCAATTTGACAGTTCAATCTCGCCAAATGAGATAAGACGCACAGTTTTTTAGCAGGGTTGCGAATACCTTTAACATTCCAGGAGATAAAGCGAAGACCCTTCATGAGTAAATGATAAATAAAGGTAAGCATAAGGATGAAGAAAAGTAAGAGAGGGAAGAGAATAATAGGGAGTGAAATAGCGAGGAAAGAAGTAATGAGATAAAGATAGCAGAATACAGCCCAGGGAAAGGTATTCATGTGAAATGGTTGCAGCAGGAAGTAGATATGAGAAAAGTACGGAGCAAAAGGTTTAGATGGAAAAGAAAAAACGTTTAGAGGAAAGTCAAATAAAGAATAAGGTTACCAGGAACAAAATAGAGAGGATGGAAGGTGTAGAGAAGAGAAAAAACAAAAAGAACGGAAAGAATAGGGAGCATCATCTCCCAAAAGAATTAGGAAAAAAAGGATGACAAAAAGCCAAGAAGCTTTAGTCCTGATGATCAAAGAGAAGAGAACAAGTAACATTGTTGAGGGAGGGGGGACAGCAATGAACCAAAACGACCACACCACTGGGTAGGAGCACCGAGAACAGAAATCAACAATATAACATCTAATGAGAAAGAAGGGATGAAATATTCCAAAAAGGACATTTTAAACAAATGAGACAATGGAGTTAACGAGACACAAGGGAACAAATCAACTGGATACGTCAAACAAGATAGACAAATGAATAACCTGAAAACAAACAAAGGAACAATTAACAATGATTTACAGCATATGTATGACCTAAAAAAAGTAAAGGATACAAAAAAAGGATATTAAACAGAAGACAATAACAAGACAATTAATATTTGCCAAGTTCCATGCGTTCCTCTCGATGCGTATGAATAAACCTCCGGATAGCAGCTGGATCATCAAATGAGAATGTTTTGTCTTTGTAAGTCA
Organism: Lissotriton vulgaris; assembly: GCF_964263255.1. Lineage (NCBI taxonomy): Eukaryota > Metazoa > Chordata > Amphibia > Caudata > Salamandridae > Lissotriton > Lissotriton vulgaris. The sequence goes on from NW_028245946.1 coordinate 780,057, forward strand.
CTTTGAAGAAACAGGTGTGTACAAGGCCATAGCGAGCGTTCATGGATTTTAAGGCCGGTCTGAGATCTAGGAATTCTTTGCGCCCACTGGCAGTTGGTTTAGACACATCCTGACTGAAAAAAATATTGTGGCCAGACCAGAACATCTGCTTGTGTTGTTTGGCTGCAGCGAGAATTGCCATAAGGTCGGAGTATAGTAGAAAGTAGGCGCTGATACCTCTTGGTTTGGTGATAGAGGATGCATTTTGAGGCCCTAATTTGCTCTTTGAATTTTGAAGTCAACTGCTTTTGGGAGACCAACAATCTGAAAAACCTGAGATTTAAAGAAGGAGATCATGTCAGAGCCTTCAGAACCATCCGGAATTCCATAAATGCTTAGGTTGTTACGCCGATTTTGATTTTCTAAATCCCCAGTAGATTTTTTTGCAATAACATCCTGTGCATCGCTCATCTTCTGTCCAACATCAAAGAGTCTCATATCAAGACCAAACCGTTTTTCCTCAGTTCTTTGGAGGGTGGTGGTGATGTCCGACATGAATGGGCAAAAGAGATGCAACTCATCCATGATGTCCTCTAACATGATGGGAAGAGGAGACTTGGTTGGAGAGGAGGGGACCATTTTGAGACGTTTGCTATTGTTAACTGTAGAATCTTTACGACCTCCAGAAGCGGACCCTGAAGGTCCATGAGATATGTTAGACTTCGTAATATCCATAGCCACTAGAAATAGAGTTGTTGAGGAAGAGAATCTGGAAGGCAATGAGACAGTAATCTAAGTAGACACAGTGTAGACTGAAAGCGTTGAAAAGCAGCCAATATATGGCAGATATGACTGTACTTGCTTGTAGAAGAAAGTGGGAAGCCATAGGAATCTACCCAGGGGCAAGTAGAGTTGTTACAACAAGCTCATAAGAAAAAAAAGGTCCAACTGCAGTCAAGAAAAGGAATGGCAAGGATAGGAATACTGTTTTCCTAGTAAAACGATTGCAAAAGCCAATTGGAAGTTAAAAAAAAACTAATTAGTATGTGCCTAAACACTGCAACAACATCCAAACCAATGAAGGAGCTGATGCAAAAGGCTCAATACATATATGCTGAGGTGAATTGCATTACAGGTGGCCATCTGTTAACAGCGACGCAAACATAATGGCAACAGAAATGCTATTTGGATTAAAGCCTTATCAATTGCACCATTTAAAACCGCATAGAATAGCTGCTGCAGTGTTGATTAATTTGCTGTATAAATGAATGCACTATTTTAAGTACACAGACCAGCTTAGCTGCAAAGACCTTGAGGCATAGGTGAAATAGGTTGCACATTTAAAAGTTACCACATGATGGCAGCCCAGATGCAGAGTCGACTAAGGCAGAATAAAAGATGAAGACTGGAGCGCAGATATAAATGCAGCGTTTATAGTGAGGAGATGTATTCAGGTATTGTTTATGTTCCTCCTATCTGTTAGTGTAAGTGCTGTGACAGGCGCACATTGTGGCAGCCGTGAGATGAGTTATGAGGGGGAAATGCGAAATGCTACTCCAAGCGCACAAAATGGCAGCTGCAGTGCCGGTTACATAAAGCTGAATCAAAGGCGCGCCGAAAGTGGAATCCAGAAACACATGACGTTGGTTGGAAACTCGTCGCTGTAATCCTGGTGGTTTCTGACTTACTCACATCTTTTTGTGAGCGGGCACAGTTCCAGCAAATGGTCCCTTCGCGGAGAAGTCCGTTCTGACGCTTCGGAGCCTCCTCAGGGTGCGGTCATTTTGCAGCTGCTGCCGTGCGCTCCCCCATACTAGAAATATTGATGCTATTGGAGATGTTAATGTACTTGTAATCTTGTTGTGATACACTGTGTCACATTTTATTCTGTCTCATCTTTTAATACTACATAAAAGGAGTTGAGAAAATACAACAACTGCTGAAAAACTTACACACAGTGACTCAGACATACACTTAGCATTCATACTGGGCACAGTATGGTAACTGGCACACTAAAGGTGGTCATGTATGACAGTAGCTCTTCTCTGCTGATTTTGCTTAACCACAAAAGGATGTTTAAAAATGTAATTTTTGACAGCCTTGTCTCGACCACATATTGCTTGCTGGCCATAGGTGGACACGAGGTATGCGCAAGTGTCACAATTGTGGCCATTGTGGCAACTTGATTGAGGGCAACGTTTTCACACACCCAAGTTCAAGTTCAAGTTCAAGAATTTATATAGCGCACTACTTACCCAGAGGGTCTCAAGGCGCTTGGTGAGGGGGTTCATTATTTATCGAATAGCCAGGTTTCAAGTTCTTTTCTGAAGGAGATGTGGTTCTGTGTAAGGCGGAGGTGAGAGGGGAGTGAGTTCCAGGTTTTGGCCGCCAAGTAGGAGAAGGATCTGCCTCCCATGGTGGATCTTTGGATACGCGGAACTGCGGCAAGGGCTTGATTGGCAGATCTTAGTTTGCGGGAGGGAGTGTAGAAGGACATTCGGGAGTTGAGGCATTCGGGTCCTAGTTTTAGAGGGCCTTGTGTGCGTGGGTGAGGAGACGGAACGTTATTCTCTTGTTGACGGGTAGCCAGTGAAGGTCTTTCAGGTGGCCGGTAATGTGATCTTGGCGGGGGATGTCCAAAATGAGTCTTGCTGATGCGTTTTGGATACGTTGGAGTTTTTTCTGTAATTTGGCTGTGATTCCGGCGTAGAGGGTGTTTCTGTAGTCCAGTCGACTCGTGACCAGTGCGTGGGTGACGGTTATTCTTGTCTCGAAGGGGATCCAACGGAAATATTTTTGAGCATACGAAGTACGTTGAAGCAGGAGGATGAGACGGCGTTGACTTGTCTGGTCATCGAGAGTGAGTAGTCAAGGATGAAGCCAAGGTTATGTGCGTGGTCTGTGGGTAATGGTGACGTGCCCAGAGCCGACGGCCACCATGAGTCGTCCCAGGCAGAGGGGGATGATCCTAGGATGAGCACCTCCGTTTTGTCTGAGTTAAGTTTTAGGCGACTGTTTTTCATCCATTTTTTTTCCATTCGGCTACTTCTTTCATGCCTTCGTGAAGATTGGTTTTGGCGGTGATAGGGTCTTTGGTGAGGGAAAGGATCAGCTGGGTGTCGTCAGCGTAGGAGATGATGTTAAGGTTGTGTTGACGCGCGATGGATGCGAGTGGACTCATGTAAACATTTAAGAGGGTGGGACTGAGTGAAGATCCTTGTGGTACACCGCAGATGACTTCGGTGGCCTCTGATTTGAATGGGGGAAGTCGGACTCTCTGAGTTCTCCCAGTTAGGAACGAGATGATCCAGTCCAAGGCTTTTCCTTGTATGCTGATGTTGCTGAGGCGTTGAATGAGGGTGCTGTGACAGACTGTGTCGAAGGCGGCGGAAAGGTCGAGTAGAATGAGGACTACTGTTTCTCCGTTGTCCAGTAGTGTACGGATATCGCCCGTAGCTGCGATGAGGGCGGTCTCGGTGCTGTGTTTGGCTCGAAAGCCGGACTGTGAGGGATCGAGGGAGTTGTTGGATTCAAGGAAGGCGATGAGCTGACTGTTGACAGCTTTCTCAATGACTTTGGCAGGGAATGGGAGGAGGGATATGGTGCGGTAGTTTTTAAGTTCAGAGGGGTCTGCTGTGGGTTTCTTCAGGAGGGCGGTGACTTCACCGTGTTTCCAGCTTTGGTTACCAGTCCACACCACAGACTACCATACCACAAATTACTCTCCATAATACATAATCTCATTCTACATAATACCTATACACTAAATACCACATAATTTCTATCCACATAATTTCACTGCTCAACATACCACATAATTTCACTACACCTCAACCTACATCCACTCAAATATAAGAAAGATTAATAAAACACTTTTAGAGGTACAATGCTAATAGCTCTAACTCTTGCAAATGCAAGACCTATTACATTGCAAATGCTTCTTTAACTCGTAGTCGTGTTTTCAGAGTGGTAGAGAAAGGGGGCTGGGCCTCCAACCAGCGCTCAGGAATTCCACTGCATAGTACTTAAAAGTGGGCTGTGTGACCCCCCCCTTATTTTCCCTTATTTTTTGGCCCTGGCACCCCATCCCTCAGGGCCTGACACCTATTTTTAAATTGTTTTAAGAAAAAAAACGGGACAGGGGCAGCATGGGCCCCCTCCCTAAGGCCAATTTCTGCCCCGGGGAGACACCCCCCACGACATGGCCATATATATATATTATTTATTTTTAGAAAGGAGGGGGCCAAGTGGTCCACATCCCAGGCCACTCCTGTCCAGGGACCCCATCCCCCGGGGTCTGACCTCATCATTGGTGTCCGTAGGGGGTGCCCCTAAGCCCCAATGGTCCCTGAGGGCTCCCTGACTCCTGCGGGAGCCGGCATTTCTTTTCCACATTGGGAGCTGCTGACATGCAGCTAAGCTCAGCAGCCACCAAAATCATCTGCGGCGTTCCTCAAGGCTCTTCATTCAGCCCGACCCTCTTCAACGTCTACATGAGCCCCCTCGCAGCCATTGCACGCCAACACAACCTAAACATCATCTCCTACGCTGACGACACCCAGCTGATCCTCTCCCTCACCAACGCCCTCACCACCACCAGAGCCAACCTCCAGGAAGGAATGAAAGACGTCTCAGAATGGATGGAGCTCAGCCATCTGAAACTGAACTCAGAAAAGATGGAAGTCCTCATCCTGGGACCATCCCCCTCTGCCTGGGATGGCTCCTGGTGGCCCCCTGCCCTGGCCACCGCCCCCAAGCCAACAGACCATCCACGCAACCTAGGCTTCATCGTGGACTCCTCCCTCATGATAACTAAGCAAGTCAACGCCGTCTCGTCATCCTGTTTCAACACCCTGCGCATGCTTCAAAAAATCTTCCGGTGGATCCCCACCGAAACCAGGAAAACGGTCACCCAGGCCCTTGTCATCAGCCGACTGGACTACGCGACCACCATCTACGCTGGAACCACAGCCAAACTCCAGAAAAGACTCCAGCACATACAGAACGCCTCTGCACGACTCATCCTGGGCATCCCCGTCACAGCCACATCTCTCCCCATCTGAAAGACCTGCACTGGCTCCCCGTCAGCAAGGGGATCACGTTCAGACTCCTCACCCACGCACACAAGGCTCTCCACGACATGGGCCCCAAATACCTCAACAGCCGCCTCATATTCTACACACCCACCCACCAGCTCCAATCCGCCAGCCTCGCCCTCGCCACCGTCCCACGCATTCGCAAAGCCACCGCCGGAGGAAGATCCTTCTCCTACTTGGCGGCCAAGACATGGAACTACCTCCCCACATACCTACGGATGACCCAGAACCATCTCTCCTTCAGGAAACAACTCAAGACCTGCCTCTTCGAGCAGTAGCGACTCCCCCCTCCTCCCAGCACCTTGAGACCCTAACGGGTGAGTAGCGTGCTATACAAATTTGTCTGATTGATTGATTGATTGATTGATTGATTGATTGATCCTGCTTTGGTGGTGGTCCCCCAGACCAGGTTTCAGGGCTGTACAAAACCATTGAAATCCCCCCGTTATAGTTAGTTCAGCTAAATATAACTTGCACACCCGCAATGCACTGCTGATGATGTTACATATTACATCACTCATGACATGGTCAGTGACAAAACTCATGACATCACTGATGACATAACTGATGACATCATCCTTGTGATAGACTGGCAGATCTCCTCTCACCCTAATTTAACATTTGATACACACATTCAGAAATAGAAACTAACATTTTCAAAAAAATGGATATACCAATACCAGTTACAACAACCTATTCAGTAATTCCAAGATCAACATACACAGCCACTCATTCACCAACAGCCCTATACAGACACTCATACATGTACTCACTCATCATATGTACTCATACACCTATACATCATGTTACACAATGACACTCATCCATAGAGTTACTCACACACATAGTCAAACATGTAAACAAAGTATCAATCATCCATTAAATTGTGTATACAGTTATACACACACCACCACACTTACTGGTACAGAAACGTACACATACTTACACTCTTAAGCAATCACTTATAGAAACACAGACTAATTTATACAGAAACTCTTCCATCTCTCACTCTCACATATACTCACTTATATACACCAAAACGCACATATACTAGTTTAAAACATATGTAGTTACTCATAAAGACTCCATGGAGACAGTCATTCACTCATTAAAACACCCATACACACTCTCATCCACCTATACAGTCCTGCACACATACTGTCTCAACACATTCAAACAGTGATGCACTCATTCATGCATCTATGCACTAAGTAATACCCCCCACTGAACCATACACACACTCAGACACTCATATTGATACTCGAAAAACCAACTAATAACCTCTATAGACACTCATGTAGCTACTCACCAACACATGCAGCCACTTATACACAAAGTGAGCGACTGATACAGATATTTACATATTTAAACATTACTCACTAACCCATGTATCCACTAAGAAACACTTAATATGTCCGTTATACAATCAGTTTGTCAAAAAAAATCATCCATTTAGACACTTATATACCCACTTATTCTTCTTTGAGATATACATATATCAAAAATATTTAATTTTCAGAAAGACACACATTCACTGGATGATGTCATTAGTGATGTCTGATGTAATCAGTGATGTCACTGACCTTGTCATGAGTGATGTAATATGTGAGGTCATTGGCAGTGCATTTTGGGCGTGCAAGTTATAGTTAGCTGAAGTAACTATAACAGGGAAATTTCAATGGTTTTGTACAAGTGAAATGTCCAACTAACTATAACGTCCCTGAAACCTCTGTTTTTTTCTGTGAATTTGTAAGGTTTTTAAAATGCTAATTATAACATGTCTGAAACCTATGTTTTTTTTAGTGAATTGCTAACGTTTTTTAAATGCTAATTCCTAACTATAACATGTCTGAAACCTATGTTTTTTTCAGAGAATATATATACATATATACACACACATATCTTTGATCTATTTGGCAGGGCATTCAGCTGCACCCTTCATGCGCCACAACTCACTCACCTATAAATGATTAGCCGTTCGAGCACTGAGGGCCTTTTTTGGAGTTTGGAGCAGTACTCCGTTTAGCATTCATACCTTTTTTGTATGTAAGATACCTTTGCTCAATGTGTATCCTCCCCCCTCACATTGTGAATGTGTCCAGGGATTGTCATTTACCCAAGACAGATCTGAGAAAATAACCAAAATATGGCAATATTTTGCTTTTTATGAAAAATAGGAAGAAAGTGTGTGCTTTTTTCTTACTAAACATGGCATCAACAATAAGGTTTGGTGTGCTAGGATCACTCCACAGTTTTACAGAGAGAAACAGAGTGAGAAAAAGACATTTGTGTTATCACGTTTTATACTGGTATATGACTGGTGGTCTATATTTCCTACTTTTGCAGTTTCCAGTTACTTGTAGCTTCATGTGGAAACAGGTGTAAAAGCTGTGGGTGTTAGCAGTCTACAAGTGCCAGACACCAGTACCCTGGCAAGGATTCTCGGGAGGTGAACTTGTGCATGAAGACACGTATGTCAAAGTAATGTTGAATTATTTGGCATAATGTGCACATTTTGTGACAGCATATATCATTTTGTCATTTTTACACTATCTGGTAATAGATTTCACCTCATTAAAACCATTCTGACACCCACATTCAGCAATTAGCAATGGAAAGGAGACCAGCCCACCTTTGGGAAGGGCCTTCCTCTAAGCAGCCGTATGTTTGGCTGTGATTTTGTTTCGTGTGATCCATTTGGGCTAGAAACAACTATTTTCATTAAAATCAGCGCATTAGATAGTATGTGATGGATTATGCGGCAAATCCATACCTATGAGGAAAAGATCGTGGCAGCAAAATTGCATAATTCCAGTAGCCCTGGTCATAACCTATACAGAAAACTGTAATCTACAATATTACAACAGCCACATGCTTGACACTCAACACTGGATGCAAGATGTCTATTGAGGCCAGAATACAGTTTTGTGGTTTTTACCAATTGCGATCTTTGCCATGTAGGGGGATACGTTGCCTAGAACACGTTTATGGTTCTTTACAGGAAGACTGTGAACTCTCACATAGTCTGTGAACTCACACCTGTTTCAGTGACAAACTCTAAAACATGGGATGAGTGAGTGTATTATGCCAAGCTCGGGAGGCATCGAAAGAGCGCCAGCCAACGAAAGACCCTCCGAGTGTGGGGTGGTGTGAGGTGGCACCTCAATGCAAAGAATATGGCACTCAGTGGGTACTGTCCTGTTATCTGAGAACAGGACAGAATAAAGGTTTTTCTGGCTGTGGCCCCTGAGTTCGCCAAGACCCTCTACAAAACCTATAAGCAGAAACCGCCTTTTCTGCTGAAGATCAACAGATTGCACAGCCTTCTTGCCCACTCATCCTACATCTGTTGTGCACTGTGATGGATGGAGAACTCTTAACTGTGCTTTTAGATAAAGATGGGCTATGCAAAGGTTTCTAGTAACTTCCAAATAAGATAAAAAACATATATGTGCTGTTCTAGGCAGCGCAAGGGGTTGAGGGCCTCCCTTTCCCACCCAGGCTGGTACATATAATGCAATGCACGGGGCATCAATGCGACAAGTAGCAAAATAATATGGAAGAATTTGATTGCTCATCTGCACACAGTCAAAAATAGGCAAGAAGTCAGCAAGACCTGCCAGGAACGCCATCATAGAGCCCTGCAACTAGGGAATTACCAGACAGAAGATTTGCATTACCAGCCAACAGCGCTTCAGGTCCTCATCATCTGACTCATAAAAATATTATGATGTATAATCCTCCAAAACCTTGTGGTAATACAATTTCTTCCATAATTGTAGATTCTTCCCAAGAGTCTCCCACCAGGAGAATTGCCCTGTGTTTCTGTAGCAAGGCAGTGGCAATTTTGACAGCAGAGAATCCTCCATTGGAAACTGCACCTATGTGAAGCATTTTGTAATTACTGCTTTTTCAGGACTATATTTAAGCTCTCAAAGCTGCTAACTTTGGTGGGTGATAATCAAGAGGAAGTGGGTAGGGGAGGAGGGTGGTCGCATCTGCTTACCCGTCAGCCTCCCTTATTCACCCATCTTCCTGCTGTGAGCTAGTCAATTGGCTACAATGCATTGTCTGTCCACTGTACAGCTCTGTGATGTTGGCTAACAAATGTATGGGCAGGTTGTGCAACATAAGGGAGGACTGCATCAAAATAATGCTACTTTGTTAAAATAGGATATCATGTGATGCATGTTCAGTGCTTCAAATGAACCCGAAGTTAAGCCTGAAGGTGGAAAACTGTATAGTGTTAGGAGATTTTAACATCCATATGGACGTTGAGTCGGACAGTGAAACGATTAAAATCAAGGACATCACTGTTCCTCTCGGTCTAACTCCTTACATCTCAAGCGCGACTCATGATAAGGGTCACACGCTTCATCAAGTGTTCTCCACCTTTCCTCTTAATATGTCCCAGCCCACCCCTGTTCTCTGGTCTGACCACTCTCTGATCAGTTTTTTAATTCAGGGTAAAAGTAAATCATCTTATACTAACTCAGACCACCTTAGGCATCCTAGAAGACCTTTGCATAAAATTACCCCCGAGAATCTTGCTCAAGCGTTTCAGGACTATCCCTGTACACTATCTGGCCATCTGGAGAGGGATCTTGACGCCTTCCAGGAATGGCTAACTGAAAGGCTCGATGATCTTGCTCCTCTTTCAATCCCCCCTTCATCTGTTAAGCGCTGCTCGGCTCCTTGGTTTTCGAAGTCACTTGCTTTGGCACGCCGTAATTGTAAGTTAGCCGAAAGGCTCTGGCGGAAGCATTATGACCAAGAAGCTAAGTCTGCCTATAAACTATCTATTAAATCTTACCATTCTGACATTCTTGAGGCCAAAAAGAACTATTTTGCAGATAGAATTGAGTCTGCATCAAATTCCAGTAAAGAAATCTTTACCATTGTTAAAGAGTTTATCTCTCCCAAATCCAGCATAGCTCAGCATAAGTTCTCAGAACCTTGGGTAAAGGAGCTGGCCATCTTTTTCAATACAAAAATCAAACTAATTCAAGAATCTTTTCCCCCAGCTACCCCTAATGCATCATTGCACGATTCCAATCTGACGTCTTTATCTCCTGATTCTAGCCCCATTCTATCGGAGTTTCCTCCTTTATTGGAATCTAATTCCCTGGATCTTTTACTCAGGATTAAATCGGGCTCCCCGCTTGACCCGTGTCCGGCGAGCTTTTTAGCCAGGAACGCCAACATTTTGAATTCCTTAATCTCCCCTATCCTGAATCTTTCTTTGTCCTGTGGCATGGTTCCACCAGCCTGGAAGAAGGCTATGGTTGTCCCCCTTCTAAAAAAACCAGGCCACGATCCAGAGATACATGCAAACTACAGGCCCATATCTCTCCTGCCCAGTCTGGCTAAGATCGTCGAGAAGCACGTTCATTCTGTGCTTTCTTCCTTTCTTGAAGACCATGGGTTACTCCATTCTACCCAATCTGGCTTCCGCTCCAACTTGAGCACTTAGACCGCTCTTTTGGAAGTTAACGAAGCTATTAAGGAAGTGCTCGACGCAGGTGGAAGAGCAATGCTGGTGTTGTTGGATTTGTCGGCGGCCTTCGACACCGTCCCGCATGAGGCCCTCTTGAGAAGACTTCACGAGATCGGTCTCAGAGGGACGGTGTTAAGCTGGCTGAGATCTTACCTAGCGGGTCGTCGACAAGTGGTCTGGGCCCCCCCGTACTCCGCCGAGGTGCCGCCTATGGACGTCGGAGTCCCACAAGGATCGGTGCTGAGCCCGACCCTTTTTAACATCTTCATGACTCCTTTGGCGGTACTGGCGGAGTCAATGGGTGCCCAGATCATATCTTACGCTGACGACACCCAGCTCTTCTTCACCTGCAAGAAGGGCATGGAGTTCGACGGAGAGAGCATCCGTGGTTGCCTTGGGGCTGTCTTCAACTGGTTTCAGGGAAGCAGCCTCAAGTGCAACCCAGATAAATCTGAGGTGCTCTTCTTCGGCTGTCAGGCAGAACCACCTTGGCAGGAATGGTGGCCGGTTTGCATGTCCCCCCCTTCCTCCTCATCCTTGGTCGCTAAAAACCTCGGGGTTAAAATTGATAACACCCTTGCCTTGAAAACACAGATCACAGGCCTTACGGGTACCTGTTTTGGTCTATTAAAAATGATGCGCAAATTCCTTCCTATGCTCCCTTTGGCCCACAGGAAGCTGACAGTTCAAGCTTTGATCTGTTCCAGGCTTGACTATTCAAATATCCTCTACTTGGGATTGCCAGACTATCTCTTGCACAAACTCCAGGTTGTCCAGAATTCTGCGGCAAGAGCCATCTTCGGCCTACCCCGGCATGCCAGATCATCTGAGTTGCTTTCCTCCCTGCACTGGCTTCCTATTAAGAAGCGTATCATATTCAAAGCACTTACTCTGGCCCATAAGGCACTCCATCGGGTAGGGGCCTCATACATTCAGAAACGGATTTCTTTCTACAAGCCCACCAGATCTCTCCGGTCGGAAAATTTTGGCCTGGCAATTGTACCTCCTATTAAGAAAGTCAGAATAGGTGGACGTTCTTTTAAATATCTCGCCCCCACATTATGGAACTCCCTTCCCGTTGATCTCCGCCATACTCCCAATTTGTTTGCCTTCAGAAAGGCCTTGAAAACCTGGCTTTTTCATTAGTAACTCTGCTTTGTTTCTGTTGTCCTTCTCCTTTTTTCAGTAATGGGTCAGAAAGCGCCGGGACACTCCTCGGAGTAGCCGTGCGCTATATAAGTCACCCATTAACATTAACATTAACATTAATTTACCCATCAATATCAGTAAGAAGATTTTCTCAAAGTTTTTTTTCCCTAAAAATAATCCAGAGTGGCCTAGATACAAGCATACTAATGTTCTTTGAAAATTTCAGACAAATTAAGACTACTGGGAAAGAACTTGCTTGGAGTTGCTAAGAGAATACTAAGAACATAGGAGGAAACAATGAAGTGATACAGGGCCACCTATTTGACATTAGCTGACCAAGATGGAATAAAATTCGGCCTGGGCTACATTTAAATTACAATCTACACAAAAAGAGAATCCCCCTCGAGTTGAATATTCTCATACTATAAACAACGCTCTCTTAACCACTCTCTATTCACTCCAATATTCACACACTGAACTTTTATAATATGTAGATATGTCTCATTTATTATAAAAAATATTTTATGTTCATTAATATCATTATCATAAACAAGAAGTACAGAGCTTTGTATTTGATCACAAATTGAATTACGACAAATACAGATCTAATCTATATTACATGAAGGTTAAAAACACAATTCATATATTTCCATAGGCAATATCTCCATAAAATAAAGAAAATCAAATTAAACATGTGCAGTTAGCTACATATTTCGTTATTATAATACACAGAAAAAATCACAATACAACTCTAGAGTTATCAATGCAGTGTTTCGTTGGATGGAACTTGATAAGCACCACCTTCTTCAGGACAAAAACTTTTTGGACAACAGAGTACTCTCTGGAAAATATGAAAGAATGTACACAATTGCATTAAATGGGCATAGTCACATATAAAAGTTCAGTGTTGCTCAAATCATTCATGCTGACCATCACTCCATATTTATACTAACATCCCCTTTCATACCAACTCCAGGTTTCTCCTTCCCCGAGGTGCTTCAATAATCCTTGGTTTGGGTACAAGGATCCTAATTACCGTTAACCCCTAAGTCTTTTTATGCATACTTTATGGTTGGGCTAGAGCATCCATTTATTAGAGCTTATGAAGCAACTTCCTTATTTGCTTAATCAGGGCGGCAGGAGCTATATTTAAAGTCTCCCAAAAAGTGGGTGAGGCCCATTTCTCCTCCTATATTAAGATGTATACCCTGCAGTACTACCCAAACAGCTACGTACGGAGCAGGGGTTTGTGGGTTTAAAACTGGCTCACCCATATAGGTAGAAGAAAAACAGATTTGCAGGCCGCTTTTGAACCTACCGCCGCCTAGCTCCCATTTAATATAGCATTTGAAGCAAAATGTGTTATATGTTTCAGATTTAGTTAAGTTGCCCTCACTTATGCTCTGGGTGAATGTGCTGCAAGTTTTAATAGGTAGGTCATTTTTGACTAAGTTTAGACAAGGGTCTTTCAATCCCTTGTCTGAAATATGTCAGTAAATCTTTTATTGATATTGGCCTACCTGAAATCTTTATCACACCAATCACTTAAGAGGCTGATGAAGTCTCCTCATGCAGGGTTTTGTTTAGCCCAAGATTGGAGAGGGTTTTAAGTAAGTGCTCTATCCATAATTAAATCTTTAGCTTTGGAAGAGATTTTTTATTTATCTCCGGAACTAACGCAGTGGGAGAGGTCTCTTATCTGTCGATACAGGGCAGTCATTATATGGTGCCTTTTGGGATTTTCAGAAAGGGCAAAGCTCTCGGGGAGTCATTTATCAACCTGCCCTTGTGATGGGTTGGCGGAAAAATCTTTGTTGCATTTCATGTTTTTCTGAAAATTTAATAGACCCTCAGCTAGATTCATCAAAGAAAAATGGGCTTGCAAAGGGAAAGATTCTGAGAATCTGGCCCTTTGCGAGTGCGATTTTTGCATTTGGGATTCCTCATCCCAAATGCAAAAATCGCTAATAAGGAATTCGCACATTTGCGAGGAATTGCATTTAATGAATCTCTAATTGAGATTCCTTAAATGCAATTTATTAACCATTTTTAAATTGCGAATTTGCTATTTTTGGCCGCTATTTACCGCGAGGTCAAACCTCGTGGTAAATAGCGAAAACTTAGAAAAATGCATTTAAATGCATTTTTCTAAGTTGCATGTTACACACACATGTCCTTTGGACATGTGTGTGCGCAACACCAATGTAGATTACATTTCAGGGGTGCTACAGGTGTCCTTTGGACACCCCTGGCACCCTTGAAATCGCATTGTAATTTGCGATTAGCAAATTGCTGATCGCAAATAAGGAATAACTCCCCATTCATTCCTATGGCCCTTTAGGCCCATAGGAATGAATGGGGAGATATTCCTTATTTGCGATTAGCAATTTGCTAATCGCAAATAAGGAATGTGTAGGAATTGCAATTTATTTAGCGATTCCTACATGAATCCCGTTTTGCAAGTCCTTAATAGCGATTTCTTAATAATCGCTATTAAGGACTCACAAAACGGGACTATGATGAATCTTGCTGCCTTTTTCTTATGTTGTCTCAAACATTTAGCCTTGCAGAAATGTAAAGATGCCATATTGTTTTTACAACGGTTATAGCATATGCTGCTTTCTCCAAATGTCCATAAGAAGTTGAAAATCTATGGATGGCTAATGGGAGATCATCAGGTCAGTTCTTAAATTTGCAATCTGAATATTAGTGGAGGGGTTCTCCTTTTTTTGTAACTGCACTTCACCATAGATGTTTTTATGTGGAGATGAGATTCTCTGTAGAGTGAATGAGGGTAGTATGTTTTAATTACAAATATTTAACATACTATATTTATATGTGATGAATTGTATTGTGCTCTTTTATGATTTTATAAGTAAAATTGAATAAAGATATACTGAACAGATTCTGGCACATCCATTCCAGATAAAAATAATTTTAATTGCCATATTGACATTAGACTACTTCACAGATTGGCAAAACACCACACCCCCATATACAAAAGAAGTCTTAATGGCAATGAAAATTTCTGTAAACTTGCAATGGATTGCTACATTCCCAGAGCATATCTGGCAATCTGACCAATGAAATATTTGGTCCATGTTAATCAATCAATTAAACACTGCATTTCTAAAGCGCGCTACATACCCGTGAGGGTCTCAAGGCACTGGTGGGGGTGCTACTGATCGAAGAGCCAGGTCTTGAGAAGTCTTCTGAAGGCTAGCAGGTCCTGAGTCTGTCGTAGGCTGTTAGGAAGAGCGTTCCAGGTCTTGGCGGCGAGGTAGGAGAAGGATCTGCCGCTGGCTGTGGTATTACGGATACGAGCGACTGTGGCGAGGGCGAGGTTTGCTGAGGGGAGGCTTCGGGTGGGGATGTGGAAGCTGAGTCGGTTGTTTAGGTACGTAGGTCTGGTGTTGTGTAGTGCTTGTGTGCGTGGATGAGGAGTTTGAAGGTGATCCTCTTGTTGATGGGGCGCCAGTGCAGGCCTCACAGGTGGGGTGTGATGTGGCTGCGTCGGGGGTCGTCAAGGATCAGACGTGCCGAGGCGTTCTGGATTCATTGTATTCGTCTCAGGAGCTTGGATGTTGTTCCTGAGTAGAGGGCGTTCCCATAGTCCAGTCTGCTGGTGATGAGTGCCTGACTGATGGTTTTTCTCATGTCGGGAGGGATCCACTTGAAGATCCTGCGGAGCATTTGGAGGGTGTTGAAGCAGGCTGCGGAGGCGGCGTTAACTTGCCTGGTCATGGAGAGGTTGGAGTCAAGGATGACCCCCAGGTTGCGTGCGTGGTCTGTGGGTTCCGGGGCTGTGCCTAGCGATGTGGGCCACCAAGAGTCGTCCCAGGCTGATGGGGTGGGTACGAGAAAGAGGACCTCTGTCTTGTCTGAATTCAGCTTCAGTCTGCTGTCCTTCATCCAGTCGGCTATGGCCTTCATTCCTCTGTGGAGGTTGGCTTTGGCAGTGTGGGGGTCTTCGGTGAGGGATATGATCAGCTGGGTGTCGTCGGTGTAGGAGATGATGTTGAGGTTATGTTGTCGTGCAACGTGGGCGAGCGGTGCCACGTAGACGTGAGGGAGGATCCTTGTGGTACGCCCCAGATGATCTCAGTGGTTTTCGAGCGGAAGGGTGGTAGGTGGATGCTCTGGGTTCTGCCGGAGAGGTCCAGGCTAGGGCCTTCTCTTGGATTCCGGCGTCATGGAGGCATGCTGATAGGTGCGGTGGCAGACTGTGTCAAAGGCAGCTGATAGGTCCAGGAGGATGAGGATGGCTGTTTCTCCTTTGTCCTTCAGGATCCTGATGTTGTCAGTGGCGGCGATGAGGGCGGTCTCGGTCTTGTTGCTGCTGCGGAAACCGGATTGGGAAGGGTCCAGGATGTTATTGTCTTCGAGGTAGCGGGTTAGCTGTTTGTTGGCAATCTTCTCTATCACTTTTGCTGGGAACGGGAGCAGGGAGATGGGCCATAAGTTCTTGAGGTCCTTGGGGTCCGCCTTGGGCTTCTTCAGAAGGGCGTTGATCTCGGCGTGCTTCCAGCTTTCCGGGAAGGTTGCTGTCTCGAAGGAACTGTTGATTGTTTTCAGGAGGTGGGGCCTGATGGTTGTGCTGGCTTTGTTGATGACGTGGTGAGGGCAGGGGTCGGATGGGTATCCGGAGCGGATGGAGTTCATGGTTTTGATGGTGTCTTCATAGCTGACGTTGGTCCAGGCGGTCAGGCGCCTGGTGCGGGTAGTGGTCGCGGGGGGTTGTGCACTCAGTAGTGGGTGCGGGGGTCTCGGAGTTGAAGCTGTCGTGGATGTCAGCGATTTTGCGGTGAAAGAAAGTGGCCGGGGATTCGCACAGGTCCTGCGAAGGTGGGATGTCGTTGGTGTTAGAGCTGGGGTTGGAGAGTTCTTTCACGATGCTGAAAAGCTCTTTGGCGTTGTGTGCGTTGTTGTCTAGGCGGTCCTTGAAGGCGGTCCTCTTGGCGGTCCTGATGAGTTGGTGGTGTCTGCGGGTGGCGCTCTTATGGGCTGTGTGGCTGTCTGGTGTTCGGTCGTGGAGCCATTTCTTCTCCAGCTTCTGACAGGTGGGCTTGGAGATCCGGAGGTCTTCGGTGAACCAGGCGGCTTTCTTATTGGTTTGGTTGGTTGTGGAGGTCTTGAGAGGGGCGAGGATGTTGGCGCAGTCGTTGATCCACTGTTTGAGGTTGGTTGCGGCGGTGTTGGGGTCGGTGGGGTCAGCGGGTGGTCTCATGGTGAGGGTGGTAGTCAATTGGCCCTTGGTGACTTTGCTCCAGAAGCGGCGTGACAGCTGTTGGGTGCGGTGGTGTGTGGTGGGTTTCCTGAAGGTGAAGTGGACGCATCTGTGGTTGGTCCAGTGGGGTTCGGTGGTGTGGTTGAAGGAGACGTGGGGGCTTGTGGAGAAGATGGGGTCCAGCGTGTGTCCGGCAGCGTGGGTGGGTGTCGTCACGAGCTGTTTGAGTCTGAGGTTGGAGAGGCGGTGGACTTGGCATTGTTGTTGTTCTCAAGGTGGAAGTTCAGGTCCCCAAGGAGGATGTAGTCCATGGAAGCGAGGGCTTGGGTGCAGACAAGGTCGGCGATGGTGTCGCTGAACTGTGGTCTTGGTCCGGGTGGTCTGTAGACAAGTGTTCCTCGGAGGGTCGTGTTGGGGTCAGTGTGGATCTGGAAGTGCATTTGCTCCGCAGCGGTGAGGGTGTCGTCTGTGTTGGTCAAGACTCTGAGGGTGTCCTTGTGGATGATGGCGATTCCCCCTCCAACTCCGTTGGTGCAGTCTCTGCGGGTGATCTTGTAGCCCTGTGGGATGGCTATGGCGATGTCTGGTGCCGAAGTGGCATTCAGCCAGGTCTCCGTCAGGAAGGCCACGTTGGGGGCGGTAGAGTTTAGGAGGTTCCAGAGTTTGATGGCGTGCTTGCGAGCAGAGCGGGTGTTGAGAAGTTTGCAGCGGAGGTGGTTGGGTTCTCTGGTTGGTGGTCTGGTGGGCTGGATGTTGGTGGATCTGCAGTTCTGGCAGGTTAAGGGCCCTTGGGTGCGCTTCGGGGTGGGCCGGTAGCAGGGGTGGTCTCATCCGGTGCGGAGTGCGTGGAGGGTTCTGGAGTTGTAGTGCGGTCTGGCATTGTGGGGGGCGCGGGGTCCAAGGGTTCTGGCGCGGTCCAGGTGCAGACGGGCGAAGACGGGCTTGACTTTGGCGTGCCTGTGGGAGGGCGGAGCAGCTGGAAGGCGGGAGCGGGAGGCGAATTGGACGGCGGGGACGGGGCCGCAGGGACGCAGAGGCAGGAAAAGGCATGGAGGGAGAGGGGGGAAAATGGGGGAAGGTGGGTACTGAGAGGGAGAGAAGCAGCGAAAAAAAGCGAGGGGGTGAAAACCAGGCAAAGGCACAGGGAGCCAACGAGGGAAGGGGCACAAGGGCACAGAGAGGGAGAAAAACGGCAGAAAAAAGCGAGGGGGTGAAACACAGGCAGAGGCACAGGGAGCTAACAAGGGAAGGGGCACAAGGGTCAGAAGCAAGGCGACAGCATCACAGCGCGGCAGGAGGACCGTGTAGCGGCTGGGGGGGGCGACCTACCTGCAGGCAGGGTCAAAGGTTTCAAGCAACTGCTGTAGTTCTTCATGAATAGTAAATAGCATCCTAAAACCCTGACCTTGGATTGCTACCAAGTATTTATCCTTTGCTGGCAGAATGGAGTTCAGAGTCACTCCCTTTGTTGTAAGGTTCAACAAAGTCTTCATTTTAAACCAAACATTTACACTTGACATATTTTTCTAATGGTGGCTTTTACATTTATTGCACATACAAGATATCATACTCAGAAATCATTCAGCATGCAGTACATTTCTTAGCTGGTATATTATCACATAGTCTAGTACACTTCGTCCAAGGCTAGGAACATTGAACATGATGCCCTTGCATTTGGTTGTCCAGTTGGAGACAGCTTTAACACTCAAGATAAACAATCACATATGATCTGCACCTTTGACACTGTGCAATTGGGATAATGCTTTAATATATACACCACCTTTGAGCCAGAATCAGTACACTGTGACAGAGATGCAGCCCTGCAGTCTCTAACCTTCATTTTAAAAAAATGATAGCTTGTTCTACTGCAGTTCAGCTTCCAGTTACATCATACACAGATATGGTGGGTTTGGTTGTCCTAAGAGATCTTGTAGTGGGTACCTCCACTATGCTCTCATTAGTATAGGTACATGTAGGTAGGAGTATATACATATAAATATACATTTATTTTCATATAATCATCTAAATTTAGTTTAATGGTAGAACTGTTTATCTTTTCACCAGACTTTTAATGCTGGTTACTATGCAATATTTTGTTCTACTAATAATTGCAGCTCAGGTATTCTACACAGGAATATCATTTCTTCAATACATGTTTGAAAAGTCAGTCTGAATCTTTAATTAGTCTCTCATGGCCATGTCTTAGTAGCAACAAAAAGGTACATCTGTTCCCAAGATTTCCTTGGAGAATTAGAGTGGTTGTGTTCTGAGACAGTAGTCACCATCTGGTACCCTGGCATGGTTAGGTGTTGAGATGGGGAACTGTGAACTAGCTAGGAATTGGGCAAACAAACTCTGATATAGGTGGACTTAGTCCTCATATTCTGACAGGTATGTTGTCAGGTTAAACAGTCTCACTTAATTTGAAGGAGCCTCATGGCACCTTTTTAGGAATATGTCTTTTTGTGAGGTATTGTAGGGTTTTGCAAAGGTGGCATCAGCCATAATCTTTGACCAGCAGGATGAGCAGAAAGAGAGGATGGCAAAAGGTACAGGAGAGAGTGGCATCGCTAAACACCTGTTGCTTTTGAAATACTAAGGGAGATCAACCTTCACATCCCCGCTGTAGGAGCGTGACTCACTGCAAATGGGCTGCTGTTTAATGTTCGAGGACCTTCCCTTATTACAAACCCTATGTCTCTCATTCTATTTCTGACTGGTGTGTTACTGTTTTCACCAAGGCCCAAAAGTGTGTGCTAATTCTGTCTTGGCATTATGAAGGAGTTTTGCCCAGAACACTTCTTCTTTGGACCTATTGATGTCCCATTTGAGGTTTTGTAATGTGTTTTTCTGTTGGTTTGCCAATAAGGTGAGCTTCAGGTCTCCAGGATTGTGCTGCAGTAACCTAAGCATTTAGTATATTTATGTATTTACTATTTTTAGTTTGATCCTCTGTGCACTGGTTACCCATCCCTCTTCTCCTACATTTTGGGGTGGCTTGTATTTGGCTATTGATGCAAAGGAACTTGATAGTTTGGTGGTGAAGATTTCCCATTTGCTGATTGGGCTTTCTGTGAGACAGTTTTGTTTCCTGTATCAAGGCCCTTGTGGCTTGAATAACCTCCCATGCATTTACCAGTGTTTTTTTAGTTAATTTAATGTTGAATGTATGACAGGAGTGTGATCTCCTAGTGTGAGTACTAATATTGGTGTGATTGCCTGAAGAAGTACGTCCTGTGGGCAATGGTCACATTTCCCTTGACCCCAAAGCAGAACCTGATCACATATTGAAAGAGTGGGAGGTAGACCATTTTGTAGTTTTGTGTTGAGCATGCAGTATCCTACTAGAAAGAGGCTGCTGGTGGGGAGTATTCTACAAATCTGCCATTTAATGCCCTGAGGTTGATATGTTCTAGGTCTTCCAGCGGGCCCCTAGCCGTAATGCTTGCTCTGACATTCAGACTTCTTTTTTGGTCTAGAATATTTCAGAGCAGAGACAGTGCCAGCACTTCCTAATCTGCAGAGGGGGCTAAATTATGCAGATTTAGGGCCCCTGAAAGAATGTGATTCAGGGTGCCCTGCTTGCTTATGTTTGTCAAGAGGTGGTCCAGGAGATGCCTAGATTCCTGGATTTTTATTTTTTGATTTTTATAGGCATTTATGATTATCACCTCCTCCTTGTTCCCTTAAAGGTTTAGGGAGATCTTAATTGTGTTGACAGATAAGGAGGAGGAGGGCATTGCAGTGGGTATGTTATTTATTGGAACATAGGTTACCAGTCTGCCTGATAGGTGACCATACTGTGATTTCCTAACTGTCGGTCTGTGGAAACAAATAACACCTTGTAGTTGGTGGGGGTCAATCATCCATGTTTCCTGCAGAAAGTCTATGGCAAATGATTTAATGTATATTGTAATCTCTGGGTCTGTTACTTTACTTCTCAGTCTACTGATGTTCCATTAGCAGAAACGCAAGGTTGAATTGCTCTGTCAAAGTGGCCCATTCTGTTGCACAATTTGTCAGTGGGCATCTGTGGACGCATTGAGTGTTCCGGAGATCCGCTGGATATCTGTGTGCATGGGTAAACACTGTGATTGAGGTTGGCTGTAATAGTTGCTGTATACAAGTTCTTTTGTGGTAGATTGGCCCCCCGCTTCCCTGAGAACTGAATGGGTGTTTTTTGTGTTGCCGTAGATTTTGTTCTTCTTATTGTAAGTAGTGGAAGAGGATATCCAGAGCTGTGTTAAGACAAAATACTTATTATGAATGATTTAAATATTTAGCATTCTTTGATTGCTTTGTTGGCAAGCAGGGTTGATCTCCAAGTGGCCTTGGTGAGTTCTCTTCCCAAGAGTGCTTATATCCTAGTAAATTCTTTTGAGAGGAGGTTAGTTGTTTTAATGTCTCTTAGAACTGGGATGGTTTACATTAGTAGAACAGCAGAATGCAGGACTCCTGCTACAGCCTGCTAGGGCTTTCCCTGTTGAGGTCTTCCTCCCTTAAGTACTGACCTGGTGGTTGCAGATTCAGTGGACTGTCAGTGTGATGTGTGGTTGCCTGGTGCCTACCGATCAGCTACAGCTAAAGCTATTTGTACCTTCTTCCCAAGGCTCCTTCATCCTTGTTTTGTCAGGCTTAGGTAAGTGTGCAAGGCTAGGACCCGAGTTTACCACTGCCATTGTGGTTGGGCTCATAAAGTTTGACTGTATCAATATTGGGGCTGTGTTGACTATGTCTGCTGTAGCCTCTCTGACCGCATTCAAGTTGCTGGTAAGTGATCTTTCTCCTGAATCTGGGCTTCCATAGTTGATGACATGCTCGTTGCCATCATTGATGTACTAATAGAGATATCCAAGGTACCCTGGTACTGATTGCGGTGTCCTCCTTTTGTATCAGCCGTGGGATTTTTCCCTTAGAGGGTTGACATGGCCCACTTGTTGGCCTTTCTGTCAACTGTATTGGTTAGATCAATCTCCTGCTTGGCGATGTCTAAGAAGTCTGGTAGTGGATAGGGTATGTCTGGTGGAGCTACAGTCAAGATATGTTGTTTGGGGAAGAAGAGAGGGTGTAGTGCAGCTTGATTTGTATTGGATGTTTTGTTGCAGCCTTTCCTCCTGAGTTTATGCCTTTGTGTGGCATAATGTGCTGGGGCATCTTTGGGTTGTGGTGTTATTGATACAATGGCAGGGGCTCCCACAGTGGGACTTCCAATGATTGCTGTTTATGGGGTTTTAGCAGCAGGCTGCATCAGGCTTGGCTTCTTAGATAGTGATGTTTTCAAATTTGAGGACTCCTTTTTGTGTTTAGGCTTTTTTTTCAGATCGTCAAGGCAGATGGACAGCATGGAGGGTATGGAGGATAATTTCCATACTATCGGACCACTGCTGCAGATCAAGTTTGCCTCCTGTTGGGCCCGGTTTATGACTGAGTGTAGGTTCCCTAGTTTTTATCCATCCCTCATAACATATAAGGCCAAGTTGTTAAGAAACATCAGTTGGATGTCCATCTTGCCGGGCTGGTATTGGAGAATTTACACAGTTCATTGCATGGTGTTCACCATGGAGTCCCAGATGTTGACGGTCTGAGGCAAAGTGTCAGGGGCACTAGAAGGGGCCCTGCAGCTGGGGGTTGGATCCCTGATCTCTTTGGTACATTTTTTGTTTTGAGGTCCATTGATTTGAGAGGACATATGTGAAGAGCCATGTGGGGAGTCTAATGTGTAAGATGTAAAAGGTCGGCCCACTCCTGAGAGCCTAAATATGAAAGTGCTTCCTGGTCTTCCTCCTGGATCTCTGATGCATCCTCCTTCTCTGCCCCCTTCAATTTTAGTATGCTCCCTTTCGTTTGATGGTGTCAGCTGATGCCTAGGCAGATTGAGGAAGCCCTTGGAGGTATTGAGGGTGGGGAATCTGTTTGTTGTTCGATAGCTTCACCATGTGACTTCCACTTTCTGGCAGCCTGTTTCTGAGTGAGGTGAATGTTTGGATGGATTCCAGATCTGTGCTGATGGAGTACAGTTCGGTGATGCCGGGTACCCTCTGTTGTTTCCAGTTCCTGGTTGTCATCTACATGGATGGATGCATGGGTGTCGTAATTGGCCCGGCCGCGTTAGCGATTAGCTGAACCTGCACGTTGTCCTCCTTAACTTGGCTATATATGAAAACGCCATTTTGAATGTTGCAGCGGCCATCTTAGATCATGAGCGGCCTCGTGGCCAGCATGCCCTTTAGTCCGTTGTCCGTACCATTGACCATTCCAATCTGCCCAGCAACAGGCTATTTTTAGTACTGGTCAAGCCGCACATGCGCAGTTCCCACTGACCCGTAAACCTTCAGGAATGTGCACCAAACTGACCAGCGGAGTTGTGCCCCCTCCAATGAGCTGGCAGTATTCCAAAACATGACCATATATGTCCATGAAATGTGTCTTAACTTGTGCCGCCTATCTTTTATTGCCCCAAAACTGTATATAAACTGGGTCACACCGGTGTTCGGTGTGATACCTCTTGCATTACCGAAGGGTGCTGTTTGAGTGTACCACCACCCCATGGGGTCTTAATAAACTTGTTCTTTGCCTTTTACAGTTTCCGTGCCAACAGTTCTTGAGTGTAAGTGGGTAATCTCCGGAGCGTGTAGGCCTTGGGAACCCCGATTTTACTTCAATTGGCGACCACGAAGGGACTCATCGGCGACTCGGATGCCCGAAGGAGAGGTCGTGACGAAGGCTTGGAAACCCGCCATGGGCGCGCGCTGCCACTAGTGACCCGAGTCTTGGCTGCCACGGTGTCTTTTCCTTCCCTTCCGATCTGACCTTCCAGGTGGCGCCGGTCTCCGACTGAGTTTTCGAAGTGTCTGCTTCGCTGAGAAAGTGCCGTTTGGCTGATTTGGCTTACAAGACCTTGGCAGTTGGAATCTGGACATTTGGGAATTTGGGTAAGCTTTGTGATCGGTAAGGTAGTCTTCGGACGCTTACTGAGGTCCTATGATTTGTGTTCGGTAAGGTAGTCTTCGGACGCTTACTGAAATTTTGTGATTTGTGATCGGTAAGGTAGTCCTCGGACGCTTGCCGAAGTCCTACGATCTACGTCTTTGATTTGAGTTAGCTAACATTGTGAATTTGTGATCTTTGAACTTATATGTGTAGTGCACTTCACATAGGCAGGCATGTAGAGATGTTTCTCTAACTTTGTTTTTTTTTTCCTCTGAGCGGCACAATCGTGTGAAGAACTGTAAGTGCCATTTTGTTTGGTGTCACGCTTTCGTGATACTTTTCGAACATGCCTGTTTTTAGCACACTCCGAGGAATGTGTTGTCTTGGAGAAGGTACCTCAATTAGGTTAGCAGAAGCACAGCCGGCTCCCCCAGAGGGAACACCAAATAGGGAAATGTATATCAAATTTGGCCTTCCCCCTATTATGTACAGTAAATTATGGCATAAGTACACCAAGGCCGATCCTGAATTACAATGGCCTCTGCACGGGTTGTTTGATTTAAGCAAAATACAATTTGTAGAGCAATGTTTGTTTCAACGCAGGTCTAGACAAAATATGTTTGATTGTGTACAAATGTGGGAGAAAGCGGCGCGTGAGCGAATGAAGCGTGAGGTTGCCTTGGCGGACAAAGAGCAGCGCAAGGCTGCTCGGGATAAGGCTTTACAGCTTGAGGAAAAGGAGGCTCAGGAGAAGAAAGAAAGGGAGGAACGGGAACATAAATTGCAAATGACTGGTCAATTTCCTATTCGCCGACCACTTTATCCTGTCCTTAATAATGAAATTGATGATTTTTCTTTGTTAGAACGGTCACCGCCTCCGTATGTTTCGCCGACGGCTCCGGCTGCGGATTCAGAGGACGACGGGCAGGATAAGTCGGACAAGAGGGGTATATCCGCTCTCAGGTTTACTACGGAGAGGTCCGCTCATTTACGCAGTTGGGCTCGTAAAGTGAATAAGCGTTGTGTTACTCAGGAGCAATTGTTAACAGAAAAGAAAGGGTGGTCGGATCTTGAATTGATGTATTTTTTGTCCAGTCTGGCGGATGAAGTTGTAGGCGCATATCGTGACCTTTCTGATATGTTCGAACCCAAAGCGTTGTCAGTGTATCGTGAAAATTTGGCTAAAGGTGATTTTGATCTTTCAGATGTTGACGACCTGTTCGAGCAATTGATCAAGCTGCGGGATGAGACAACCCGATTGAGGGAGGAACGGAAAAGGAGGCAAAAGGAGTCCGAATTGGAGAATAACGGGCGGGCTAAAGAGTGTTCTCTCCGTGGTTCAGATAAATAAATTGTAAATTGTAAATTGTGTCTTGTAAAGCGCACTGCTACCCGCACCGCAGGCCTCGTAGCGCTATAGACCGCTGGGGAACCCGTCCTGGCTTTCCCTGTGAGATAGTCCCTCCTGGGGGTCTCCAAGGTGAAACCAGGCATCCCCGGCGTTTGTGTGGGGCCGTTGTGGAGATGAGGCAAGCTAATGCCCAGAGTTGCCGAGTGTGATCTCTGGTCGGAGTAGGCACCGATGCGAGAATTATCAGTCCGCTGATCCTGGTCCAAGACCCTGCCGCGTCGGGAATCGAACCCTGGTCCCGGGCCGTTCTCTGCTCTCGGGTCTGCCGCCTCTAACCAGTGAGCCACACCTCTCCACAAGATAAGAGTTCTGCGTTGCATGTTATGCCTATGCATGAAGCCGCGCCTTTGTATGTTCCACCAAAAGGGGAAGGTACGGATGATGATAAATTGTCGAAGGATGCGAAAGGGTATTTTGTGTATAATTGGGTATATACGCCGTGGAATAGAGCAGATGTCATGGCATTGAAAAATTCTTTACCTGATCTTCGGAAGAATCCGGTGGCATTCTATGAGGGGGTGGAGGGGGCTATATCGTCTTGTGTGATGACTCTTGTAGATATAGATTTGTTTTTTGGGCTAATTTTACCACCTGATATGTGGAGGCAAATTCGTAAAAATAATGATGAAACGATATTGGGGGGAACATGGAAAGAAATAAATGCTGCAGATTTAGATAGAGAACCAGCATGTAAGCCTTGCCAGCTAATTCTAGACCTTCCGGCAGCTATCTTGACCAAATTAAAAACGCTTGTTCCCTCTAAAAAGATTGATTGGACCATGCTAACGTCGTGCAAGCAGAAACCCGATGAAACGGTTTCAGATTTCTTTACAGGAGGAGGCATTTCATGATTATAGTGGTCAATCTTTAACTGACGATACGGGTCGGCATTTGTTTGTAGATAAGTATGTAGCTAATCTCCTACCAGAGATTGCAAAGCGATTGAAGTCGAGTGAAAGTTCCTGGGCCACGGCGACCCCTGCATCCTTGTTAACTATGGCTCAGTATTATGAGCGGCAGGAAGTGGAGGCTAAAGAAAGTGTAGAGAAAAAAGCGAAGGAATTGAAAATGAAGGTGATGTTGGCGCAGGTTCGGGGAACACAGGGTAGAGGGAATGATAGAGGTAGACGAGGTGGAGGAAACGCATCGTATGGTCGTACGGACATTGCGGAGGATCAGTGTGCTTATTGTAAGGAGTTTGGGCATTGGGCCGAAGATTGTCCGGTACTTCGTGAACAGCGTAGTCAGCGTGGTCGAGGAAGTGGAAGGTCAAGGGGAGGTTATACTGGAGCGAGAGGTGGTGGAGCTGATCGTAGACAGGTTGAGGAGAGGGGCCGTGGCCAGGACGAACAAAATACGTTTGATAGACGGAATCAATATCAGATTTCGGAAGGAGAGAATGTGGAACACCAGGATTATGTGCATGCATAGGATTGCGTAGGATGGGGTAAGGAATCAGTTGAAGTGCCGGTAGATCAGCAAGGTCCATATGTAACAGCGGGCATTCTGGGTTCTACTGATCAATTTCTAGTCGACACAGGAGCTACTCGTAGCGCTTTGTCGAAAAACTTGGTTCCGAGGGCTCCCCTGTCTGGCGAAATGATTACGTGTGTAGGGTTTGATGGCACACCCTCCCCCAGCCCATTGTCCAAGCCCCTTGCACTATGCATTGACAAATACTTTAGTTTTGGCCAATTCCTGTTATCACCCCATACCCCAGACAATATCCTGGGCATTGATTTGCTTAAATATTTTCGAGCGACAATACGTTGTGCTCCAGAGGGAGTGCGGGTTATCCTGAATGACAATTACCCTGACCCTGATAGATTTTATGCTATTTTAGACATTCCAGCTTTGGCCTCTCTACCGCACACGTTGTGGGCGACCTCGGATACGGATGTGGGAGAGATGCGTATTCCACCAATACACATTACTGTTAAGGAGGGGGCCCCTCTACCACGAGTGCCACAGTATAAGATTTCGAGAGAAGGTGAAATTGCATTGACACATATTGTTCAGGATTTGATTTCTGCAGGGGTTGTGGAGGAGGTCCCTTATAATGTTTGTAACAGCCCTATTCTCCCGATTCTTAACAGAGACACTGACGGCAAAATCTATCGATTTATTATTGATTTGCGAGATATCAACAAAATTGTCATTCCCCAATACCCGGTGGTGTCTGATATTACGACCTTGCTTACCTTGGTTCCACCGACAGCCACCACCTTTAGTGTTATTGACTTAAAGAATGCGTTCTTCTCCATCCCTGTTCATCCTGATAGCAGATATCTGTTCGGCTTTACACTCAATAATAAATCGTATAGATTTTGTCGTGTTCCCCAAGGTTATACTGAAAGTCCTAGCATCTACAGCCAGGCTTTGAAAAGGCAGCTAGATTCTTTTAAATTACAGTCTGGCGTTGCGCTCATCCAGTACGTGGATGACCTTCTGCTTGCCGCTGACTCCTATGTACAATGTGAACAGAGCACACTTGCGTTGCTTTCCTTTTTGGCACAAAACAATCACAAGGTTTCCAAGAAAAAGCTTCAATACTGCAGACCCCAGGTGACCTACCTCGGTCATCTGTTGTCTAAGGAGGGGCGTGCATTAACATCTGATCGAATTCAAGCAATTTTAGACACACCAGTCCCCCGCACGCAGAGAGATGTACGTGCCTTCATAGGGTTGACGTCCTTCTGTAGACAATGGATCATGGGTTTTTCACATATCATAAAACCTTTGCTAGCATTACTGTCTAAAGCTACACCAATGCCTCTTGAATGGACAGATGAATGTCAGAAGGCTTTTGAGCAGTTGAGACAGGCCCTTTGTTCCGCACCCGTGTTAGGTACGCCAGACTACACGAAACTTTTCACATTGTACGTGCACGAGAATGATGGGTGCGCGTTGTCAGTGTTAGTGCAATTACACGGGGATAAGCAGAGACCATGTGCATACTTCTCTGCCATTTTGGATCCTGTAGCTCGAGGGTTGCCTGGGTGTTTCCGAGCGGTAGCAGCAACAGCGGTGGCCATACGACAGAGTGAGGGAATAGTGTTATCACACAAATTGTTGGTGTTAGTTCCTCACGCAGTAGATGCTCTGCTAAACCAAACAAAGACCCAATACCTTACGAGTGCACGGCTAACAGGATATGAGCTGACACTCTTGGCGCCACATATTACATTGAAAAGATGCGCTACTTTGAACCCTGCCACTTTATTGCCCTATCCGGCCGAGGAGGGTCAGGAAGAAAAACATCATGATTGTGTTTTCCTGACCGAGGAACAGACAAAGGGTCGTGTCGACTTACAGGATGTGCCACTTCCAGAGGTGGATGGGGAACTGTGGCTTGATGGATCGTGTCTAAGGCTGCCAGATGGTTCGACTTCCGCAGCATATGCGATCACGACGCTTAAGACAGTGGTAGAAACAGCCAGGATACCACAAAAGTCGGCTCAGGCAGCAGAGTTGATAGCCTTAACAAGAGCGTGCGAATTGAGTGCCGGATTATGTGTGAACATATACACGGACAGCCGGTATGCCTTCGGAGTGGCCCATGACTCCGGGCTACTTTGGAGGGAACGTGGGTTCCTGACATCACACGGAGAGCACATTATGCACGGAGAGCTAGTGCGTGATCTCCTAAATGCATTGCTTGGCCCTAAGAAAGTAGCGATAGTGAAGTGCAGTGCCCATAAAAAGATTACGGACAAAGTGGGCCAAGGAAATGCCTTTGCAGACAGCATAGCAAGACAAACGGCTATGTCCCGAACTAGCTCCCCCATGTACGTGGTACAATCACAGGCTGAGCGATGGAGTGATGCTAGAGCAGAAATACAGGATATTCAAAAATCAGCCACTGAATCTGAACTCGCGGCTTGGGCAGCAGATGGGGTACTAGATGACGAGGGTTGTTGGAGAAGCAAAGACATGGAGAAGTGGAAATTGCCTGCGGCTTACTTACAGGCGATGGTCCAGATGACACATGGACTGGCTCATGTCGGGGCTCTTGCAATCACTCGGCTTTTAACACGAGTTTGGGAACATCCCGAGATTGCTAATACTGCAAAGAGAGTAGTGCAGACCTGCCTGGTATGTTTGCAACACAATCCTGGAAAGGGGACCCATACCCCGAAAGGAGGGTTCGTTCCACCTTCAGCACCATTTGAGGTGCTTCAAATGGATTACATCCAACTCGAGCGCTGCAATAACCTGAAGTACGTCCTAGTGGTGGTATGTGCTTTTAGCAAATGGGTTGAGGCCTACCCCACGAAAGACAATACGGCTTTGACAACAGCTAAGGTGTTGCTTAAGGAATTCTTTCCTCGCTTTGGAGTTTGTAAATTTTTGTGGAGCGATAATGGGCCCCATTTTGTTGGAAAGATCGTGGAATATGTACTGAAGGGGTTAGGGATTCAGCAGAAGTTCCACGCTGTGTTCCACCCTCAGTCAGCAGGTTTGGTCGAGCGGTACAATGCTACGTTGAAGCTTAAGCTGGCCAAAATTGTGGCGTCTACATCGTTGAAGTGGCCAGACGCTTTGCCGCTAGCACTACTCTCTCTTAGATCAGTACCCCATTCACGAACTGGTCTTACACCCTATGAGGTGGTGTTTGGCCGCCCTATGAATATCTGGGGGGTGCCGAAGCCGCGATTAATACATGATGTGCCTTGTGTTATGATGAATGATTATTTGGCACGATTAACAAATGATTTGCTCTCTATTCATCAACAGGTTCGAGAAGCGCTCCCTGACAACTCTACTGGAGAGGGCCATGATCTTCGTCCTGGGGACCATGTCATGACACGCTCGTTTGAGAGAGCAAGCAGTCTGGAGCCCAGGTGGAAGGGCCCCGAGCAGGTCCTCCTTGCGACCCGCACCGCAGTACGAGTGACAAACAGGAAGCGGTGGGTGCATTCGACACATTGTCGCCGTGTCTCTCCGGATCTGGTGACTCCTGCTGTGTTGACTGATTATAAGGAGATCTTGGAGAAAGAAAAGAGCCCAGCTGTGACGTCGGCCGAAGTTGAGGGAGCCTTCCCGGACCAATCTGCTACCGGAAGAGAGCGCTACAACCTGCGTCCACGATAAGAAGATATATTTTTTTTTTGCCCTTTTAATGGCTGGTTGGTTACCGCTCCAGGTTTGTGAAACGGAAACCGGGAATTCCAAGGGGGGGGGATCAGTTCTGCCAGAGTAGCGACACCCGTCTTGGCCCGGAGAAGAAAACAACGGCTACCTCGGAGTTCAGCACCGTATTTTTTCCTTTTTTAGGTATACACGCACGTGTATCTGAGACTTTGTGAACAATTTGTGCCATTTGAGACTTTGCACGAACATTCTTGAACTATGGCATCAACGGCATCACGTGATAAGGAAATATTGGGTGCCTTTCTCTTTGTTTTGACTATTGTGGTGATAGCTGTTATAGCCTGGGTAGTCGAACTTGTGGTGCCTGTACGTGAACATTTGCTGCCGACTACCCCGGCACCGTCTGAACATTTTCATTTTACACTGCCCTTTCATGAAGAGCGCCACCGCCAAACGTACTTAAATAACAGCTTCATTCAGATTCTTCACCACACACATAACATGACCAATACCTCAAATTGCTGGGTGTGTGGGATGTTGCCAGGGCACCAGAAGAGAGGGGGCACCCCACTTATTCCACTCCCGTTTTCGCATAATGGGTCATGCAACGCTTGGTACACCCTCCTCTTTACTCTGAGATGGCCAACGAAAGGGGGGGTGCTTTTCCGTTTGAATAAAGTATGTTCCCATGACAAGGATGGGTTTCCCCGGGCTGAGGGCCCTCGTTTCGAATGGGAAGAGTACAGGCCTGATAATGTGTCTGCCCACGTGTATACAGCAATCAGCGGAACATCAATGTCTCTAGTGCCCATGTTATAAATGTCATTGCTACCAAAGCCGATTTATGCATTAGGAACAAGGGCTCGATTGCAGTGGGGAAAAGTGAATGTAATACCACTCTTACGTTTGATAGCCCGAATGGCATTTCATTTGTTGCATCACAAAATACATATTTTATCTGTGGAACAAAAGGCTATCATCAGCTTCCATTGGGGTGGTTGGGCACGTGCTACGTATCGTTTGTGTTACCTCCTGTATTCATTGCCCCTCCCATGTATCACAATGATTATACCCTGTATCACGATTTCGTCTTGAATAGGGTTAAACGAACTGTTGTCCTGGAGGACATTGACCAAACAGACACTGCACTGCAACAGTATGTGGACTTTAATCTGGGACTATTCTCCTTTGTGGGGGCTGCACTGAACAGCCGGAAAATCAGACGACTGACACGTGTTGTCGAGGCTGTTGCGAATGACACTGCTATTGCCCTGGGGAATATTACCGAGGAACTACAGATTTCCAGGATTGTCACCCTCCAAAACAGGATGGTATTGGATGTTGTTTTGGCTGATCGTGGGGGGGCATGTAGAATTATCGGAAGCAGCTGTTGTGTCTATATCCCGGACAATTCTCCATCCGTGTATGATGCCATCTCCAAGCTTCATAAAATTGCAGCTGAAATACACCCGGACAATGGAACTTGGACACTTTCGGGATGGTTCTGGTCCATGCTTTCAACTTGGGGCTGGAAACTGTTGACGATTCTTTGTATACTTGTGGGAGCCATGTTTTTCATATGTCTGTGTATCCAATGTGGCCCAGCTTTATGTTCAATGTGTTTATCAGCTTGCATACCATCAAGGCGAGCTCTTGCCCATGACAAAATGATGCTGCACAAAGAGGTAACACAAATCATGTTATTAGACATCGAGGACGAACATCCTGATTATGTTCACTATGAGGTAGATTCAGCTAAACGCTAAAAGGGTCGTCTGTCGTAATTGGCCCGGCCGCGTTAGCGATTAGCTGAACCTACACGTTGTCCTCCTTAACTTGGCTATATATGAAAACGCCATTTTGAATGTTGCAGCGGCCATCTTAGATCATGAGCGGCCTCGTGGCCAGCATGCCCTTTAGTCCGTTGTCCGTACCATTGACCATTCCAATCTGCCCAGCAACAGGCTATTTTTAGTACTGGTCAAGCCGCACATGCGCAGTTCCCACTGACCCGTAAACCTTCAGGAATGTGCACCAAACTGACCAGCGGAGTTGTGCCCCCACCATATATGTCCATGAAATGTGTCTTAACTTGTGCCGCCTATCTTTTATTGCCCCAAAACTGTATATAAACGGGGTCACACCGGTGTTCGGTGTGATACCTCTTGCATTACCGAAGGGTGCTGTTTGAGTGTACCACCACCCCATGGGGTCTTAATAAACTTGTTCTTTGCCTTTTACAGTTTCCGTGCCAACAGTTCTTGAGTGTAAGTGGGTAATCTCCGGAGCGTGTAGGCCTTGGGAACCCCGATTTTACTTCATGGGTTAATGGGCGTAATCTATTGTCCGGCTGCCTGGGAGGAAGTGTATGAGACATTGGGTCTGCAGTGCGCTTCCCTTCTGTAATTTTCCGCCTTGCTTTGCCAGTCTCGCGGAACGTGACAAACTCCTCCGCCTGCTCTTTGGCTGTTTGTGAGGATTGAACAGTGGGCATAAACTGGGGTGGTCCTGGAGGCTGGGAATTCTGCTGCTGGAGGAAAATATGGCAGAACCTGCTTCCTTGAGGAAAAATAATTTTGAGTAAATATTTGGTTGAAAGTGGTGCGTAAAAAGACACTTCCCTTGGACCAAATTGTTGTCAATACTCCTTGGTGTAGAGCCCCAAGTCATTGAAATGGGGATACCAGGGCACTGGTGAATCAATTGAATTATATTTATTTGGTTGAGACTTCCTGCTGCCTTTGGTGCCCCTCAAATGGGGGAACTGTGGCTCCCTTGTACTTTCCAAGCTAATTATGTCTTTGGCCTTGGGCCTTGATCGCCCATGACCTCCTTCTTGATACTAGGTAATTGGAGGGTGTCTGACAGGGCCTGAGTAAATGCTGGCTAATAGAAGGCACATGAAGATTCGTACAGTTGGACACTGGCTTCTTAGGACCAAGCTGGCAGTTGGCAGCTGGCATACATGGCGCACTTTGGACGAGAAAGGAAAAGACGTGGGTCCTGGGCTCACTGTGCCACTTCAAATCAAGCTATCCTGGCTGAAGAGGGGTGAAACCCCGAAACCAGTCCTAGGATGCTTGTTTCCGGTCCAGGGAGGACCTGGCTTGGCAGTTCGGGCTGGACTGTTCCCATGAGGCACAGGGTCAAGACTGATTTGCATATGGCCAGGTCTAAACTGGGGTGTCATGGTGAGCAAAAGAACAATGGATTCAAACCAGATCTCTTGACTGGGGGTGAATGTTTTGATTTGTTCTGCATTCCGTTTATCAATTGTGTGTCTTTTGCTTTCTCGCTGTATATGGTAGTAAAGCATGAGAGCCATGTAAGGATTGGTTGTAGCAGGTATCTCCAGCACTCCAAGGGATCCTAGGTGGCAGCGCTGCTCTCCCTGGTCTGCCTACACAGTGCAGGTTCCAGGGGTTGAAGTGTGCATGCCGGGCTGGATACAGTAAGAGTCCTGTCCAACCTGGCATGTGCGCTGGAGTTTATCCTGAGCCTCATGCGTGCTAATCAGACAGGCTACAGGTAAATGCCCTGCCCGAACAGTGTTGCTATGGACAAGGTATTTCAAAAACAAAAATAAATAAGGAACATTATAACCAGCATTTGGTGGCTCAGAGGGTGGTGCAGTGGGCAAACGCGCTCATGCTCTTTAGGAGCAACAGCTGCTGCATTTCTGACCTTACCAACATGGGAAACATACTTCTCTTATGTTTTGAAAAACCCATGGGAACCCCTTTTTTTTTGCCCCACCTGTCCAGATTGACTTTCTCTAAAATGCTCCCTACCTGCCCTATTGTCACTCATCACTTCAAACCTATCACCACCTTTCACTCCCATAGAAGGTGAAGCATTCAGATCAAGATAATCTTTTAACTCTCATGAACTCAGCATCAGAGGGAATCACATACCACAGAGGCATACAAATTCTCTAAAATAAACCTTCCTCTAAAGTATATACAACCTATAAAGTAGCCTACCAATTTGATCTGTTTACCTCCATACCCTTTTGTTCGGATGTCATGAATGAACATCGTTACTTTCACATTTAAATCTCTCTCATAAATCTCTTTTGGCATCTATGTAATCATTGCACCCAAATCAAGCAACACTTTTACTGCCACATTCTCAATTTGCACCTCCTCCATTGAACCTTGTGCATCTTGCGAGGTGACTTGTAGAACTATTTTTCACAAGCAAGATTTTCTTACCAACTGAAGTTAATTTACCCACATTTGAAAAATGTCCCTTCTTACCACATGCTTAACATACCTCCTTCCATCTTGGACACTCTTTTCAATTAGCCATATGCTCAATCACACCACTTCTGAAGTATTTCCCTTGAGTCTTTGCTGTTTTTAGCTTGAGGCATCTGCATCATCTTAGATTTCACCACCTTCATCTTCTGATTTTCACTCTGTGAAGCTCCTTCTCAATGGTGATCACTGCACACTTTCTTTCTTAACAGATTCACACAGGCCTGGCTTTGTACAATAGATTTGGAACTGTAACAGCTTCAGTACATGAGGTATTGTTTTTTGGCAAAACACTCCTGAGCCCGTTAAAATCAGAGTCTCTCTTTGGCAGGGGTGTTCACCTTGTCCAAGTAGAGAGCCTTCCTTCTAGTCAGAATAAGGGAGTTACACACCTAGATAATCCCTGCTCATCCCCTTGGTAGCTTGGCATGAACAGACAGGCTTATCCGGGAGGCAATGTGTAAAGAATTCGTAAATACCAAACACAGTAACATAGTGAAAGTACTACAAATGAACACCACACCAGTTTAGAAAAATAAAGAATTTTTATTTAAAACAAACAAGACCAAAATAAATAGTATATCTAATGGAAAGGGTTAGGGATGTGCCAGGAAGTGTGGCGCCTTGCTCTGTTTGTGTTAAGTGTATTTGCTCTGCCGTATGGCACGGTGCAACCCGGATAGGGGAAGTACCCTAAAACCCCTAATTATGAGTGGGTGAAGACCCGCACATTTTATAGAAAGCCAAAGTCTCGGGGACCCGTTACTAGGTCAATGCAACGTTTTGCCAAAGTCTCTTGTATTCAACAATGTTTAGCATATATGATCCACACAAGTTGTTCTTCAAATTGTTTAATCTTTACAAACACAACCAGCCAACATGTGTTTCGTCACTATGGGAAGTATCCTGTGACTTCTTCAGGGCTGTCAGAAAAGCGTCGGTATCAGGTAAGGTCACTCCGCCGGTAATAATTCTACCCGGCTCGTCTGGTGAGGAAGGGATGATTGGACAAATCCTCGGAAGTGTTTGGAAAAATTATGTTCTGAAGCGCACCCGCAACAGAATTATTCTTACAGCAAACCCCCTGCATTTTAATACACAAGCGCTTTTTGATTGGAAAACACTGTTACACCGGTTTTCTTACATTGCAAGTGGACCATCTACATCTCCTTTGTACGGAGGTCTCCGGCACTCCAGAACATAGTTTTTCCTAACACTTTACTATCCCGAGAACTTGTCCTATTATCCCTTCCTCACCAGATCAGGGGATCATATATGCTAAACATTGTTGAATACAAGAGACATTGGCAAAACATTGCATTTACCTAGTAACGTGTGCCCAAGACCAGAATAAATTCAAGATACACAGCTCAAAATATGACATTTAAAAGGTTTCAAGCAATTCTGTTATTAGAAGTCTATGGATGCGTGTTTTTTACACAAAGTACCTCAAATGCATCAAAATCCACAAGGCAAACCAGCCGCAGAGGAGGGAAGTGCAGAAAAACACAGCAATGCAGCACTTCCTGAGTTTTTCGTAAGGTGATGCAACAGTTCTGCATTACATCGGCACTGTAGGGGTAAGTGATGTGTCAATTTTCCAGGTGATTCTGGTCTGCAGGAGTTGTGGCAGAAAAGCCTGCTAAACAGGTGGGATGTATGAGAACATTCAGGCACTACGGTAGCTGCGTCGATTACTATAGCCCCTGGCCAGTAATGTGTCAATTCTTTTAGCCATACAGTGGGGCCTGCATTAGTTTAGGTGTGTGGCAGTATCTCGTGCTGCTGGCAGGCAGTGCATCGATTTCTTCCGCTGCATGGGACTGTGCGACAGGAATTTCTCCTGCACGGCGGTGCTGAGTCAGGGAATTCAGCCGCAAGAAGAGTGAAGTGTTGATTTTTTAGATTTATTCAGTTTTTCACAACTTTCTGTAGCAGGAAAACCTCCTGGCGCCCAGAATTGGATTAGGTACCCCCAGGCACATCAGAAGTCCCAGCAGTGGAACTCAGGATGGCTGTAGGTAATGTCTTTGTGTCCCTGAGTCTTCAGAACAGGAGGCAAGCACACACAAGCCCTTGGAGATACTTCTTAAGCAGGTTTAACAGCCAAGTCTAGTATTTGTACTCTCCTTGGCAAAAGCAGCAACTGCCGGCCAATTCAGCAAAACAATACTGCAAAGGCAGCGGTGGCCCCTCCATTAGGGTGGAGGAGCACCGCCCCTCGACACCACCCTCAAATAAAACCATAATAAAAGGGGTTTTAAACCTGTTTTATTATTGTTTTTTTTTTAAATCTACTGGACCTGTCCCCAGAACTCTGATGAGTCTTGGGGGTGGGCCTAGGTGATGACACTGCTGGTGGAGGAATGGTAGTGCACTCTCTTTGCTGCTAATGGGGGTTTGGCCAGCCGTCGAAGGTTGGACAAACCCTCATGCACAGTGAAGCTCTTCCCAGCCTCAGCTTTGTTGATGGTGCTGGAGAGACCAGACACAGACTTCCATTCTGCCTGAGAGTTCAAGTTGCTGGCGCTCAGGCCAGTCCTGATGCTGCTTTCATGCATCTTCAGTAGGTATGGGCGAATTCTGTGAATTCGCGATTCGCGAATTTGTGGATTTAGCGAATTCGCGTATCCGCAAATTCGCCAATTTGCGAATTCGCGGATTTGCAAATTTTTTAAGTGGGGGGGTCTTCCATGCGAGTTCACATGCCTTTTGTGTGTATAATAGGTCTGAGACCGATCAGAGTAGTAGAGGAAGAGACAGACCTTCCTGGTCACAGGAACAGCAAAGGGATTGCGTTCGTGAAAGTCAAGGATGCAAAGGCCTCTATCCAGCATCACAGCTGATTTTCATTGGTAGATTTGGGAAGAAAGCACACCAAAGGGCATGGTGTAACTATTTTACGATGGCGCCGGCAAGCTGCCAGCGCCATCCTAAAATAGTTACTAAATTAGCTTCAACAGGAAGCTCTAATAGATAAAATAAAGCAGGTGCTCGAGCACAAGATTACAAGATTACCGTTGCTGAAGTCGTGTGCGCAATTTTCACCATGTACTTCGCCGAAGCTTTGTTATCCTGTAATTGAACCTGAAAATCCCGCTCTTTCTGCTTAAGCGGTGAGACTTTAATACTTTTTCTTCGTTTTTCTCCTATTTCGCTGGTATTTGAATCAACGCATGCGCACTGTCACGCGCTAGGAACACTACCTCTCGCGCGAATAAATACATGCGCATAAGCTCGTGCTCCACGTTCTATTTTGCATCACAAAGGCAGCGTCAGGACAAGCAAACTTCGTGCTCCACGTTCTGTTTTGCATCACAAAGGCAGCGTCAGCACAAGCAAACTTTATTCTTACAGATCCCTTGCCTTTGTGACATCACAAAGCTCTTCTCCTGGAAAATTTTTACTCTGCTCATTTCAGAACTTCAGTTACCTCACAATAATCTTCTTATTAAAGTAATTCCACCCTAGACTATTTTCACCATTGTTTATGACATCACCTTTATTTCTAATAGCAATTCTTTGTTAATTGAAATGGAGAGTTTCAATGCTCCTCCTCCATTTCTGGCAAGTCCAGGTGAACCTCCTTTGGAGTGGAAACAATGGCGTGAAGGTTTTGAAGCTTATCTAGAAGCAATTGGTGGGGAGAATTACACTGATAAACGCAAACTCGCAATTCTTAAACATTCTCTGGGTGCTGAAGGAAGACAAGTTCTTTCTCATTTACCTCCCCTAACTTTGGACAACTCCTCAGAAGAAGAAACTGATGTTTATGAAAATGCCATTATGCAACTTGATAAACAGTTTATCAAGAAAGTTAACGAGGTTGTGGCACGTCATAAATTTCTGAGTAGACAACAACTTCCTATGGAACCCATTGATTCGTTTGTGAAAGATTTAAAAATTCTGGCTGCCAAATGTAACTATGAACAGTTTCATGATCAAATGGTGAGAGACCAACTTGTACATAATGTTTCTGATGTAAAACTTCAAGAAAAATTACTAGATGCAAAGGATTTATCTCTTTCAAAAGCTCTTGATATTGCACACCGTTTTGAGGACATGAAGTTAGGTATTAAAGAGTTGTCCGATAAAAAACCAAAAGAATCTTCTTTGGAGAAACCCAACATTTCCGTAGTTCAAACCATCAAGAAAAACTGAATCTGTTTCCAACAAACCAACGTTTCCTTCTTCATCATATCAAGGCTTTAGAAAAGATGTAGTTTGTTTCAAATGTGGTTTTCCCGGACACGTGGCAACTGATAAAAGGTGTCCTGCTATCGGACAATTCTGCAACTATTGTAAATCGAGAGGTCATTTTGCTAGAATGTGCAAAACTCGCAACAAGTCCAAAAACTTTTCCTCAGATCCTAGACGCAGATATTCCGATGTTCAAGCCGTGGACATTGATGATGATGTTTTTGATGATATATGCACCGTATATGAAGTAGGAGAGGAGAAAAAAAGATTCACCTTTCTGTATGCTACAGATTGGTTCCAAATCTATAAAAGTCATGGCAGACTCTGGTGCAAAATACACTTTCATTGGTGACGATGTTTTATTGAAGGAATTTCCTGATGTTATCTCCTTGTTTCCTTCTGACATTAGACTATTGGGTTATGGTAAAAAACCCATTGAGGTGTTTGGGTACTTTTGCTCCATTTTATCATTCAAGGGCACATCTATTCCAGCTAAGGTATATGTAGCCAAAGATGGGTCATGTTTGCTGGGTTGGCCACAACAAAGAGAATTAATGATGAAACTAGATCCCAACCATCCGGATCAAGTTCTGGGGTATTCTGATGTTATCAATTCTGTTGATGTGCCCTCTGGCAACAAATGGGAAACACTCTTTCCTCAAGTCTTTTCCTCCAAGTTGGGTTTACTTAAAAAATTTAAACATAAGATCATTCTTAAACATAATGCTATTCCCAAGGTACATAAGGTACGCAATATTCCTTTGGCCTTAAGGGAATCTGTTAAAAAAGAACTTCAGAGACTATGTGACTTAGATGTAATTGAAGAAATTGAATCCTCTGAGTGGCTTTCTCCTGTAGGCATTTCCCACAAACCCAATGGGAAAATTCGTCTTTGTGTTGATATGTGCGATTTAAATTCAAATGTGTGGGTTGATTGACATCCTCTACCCAATATCGGGGAGATGTTTTTCAAACTTAAGGATGCATCTATTTTCACCACACTGGATTTGTCTAACGCATATCATCAAATAGCCCTCCACGAGGATAGTAGACATCTTACATCTTTTATAACCACTGAGGGTGCTTACAGGTATAAGAGAATGCCTTTTGGCTTAGTGTCCGCGTCCTCAGTGTTTCAGCGGGTCATGCACAACATGTTCAAAAATTTTTCTAATGTATTATATTTTCAGGACGACATATTGGTTTTCGGCAAAGATGAATGTGAACATTCTGAAATTTTATTTAAGGTTCTGTCCATCTTACAAGACAATGGTCTTACCCTTACCAAAGAAAAGTGTAAATTTGGCAGAGATTCCATAGATTACCTAGGCCATTCCATCAGCAAAGAGGGTATTTCTCCCAAATTGAGTTTAGTTAAGGCTATTGAGAATGCTCCCGAACCAGTCAACAAGGATCAGCTCAGATCCTTTCTTGGTTTAGCCGAATATTACGCAAAGTTCATTCCTTCCTTTTCTGACAAAACTTCTCACTTAAGGAAGTTGATGAAAAACCAACAATAATTCATTTGGGATGCCAATTGCAAAGATCAATTTAATTTTGTAAAGAAATGCATTATTTCTGCTCCTGCCTTATCCCCTTTTGACACCAATTGTAAATCATTTATTGTCACTGATGCAAACAATGTTGGCGTTGGTGCGGTGCTGATGCAGAAGCAAAAGCAAAAAAGTGGTTTTGTCACTATTGCTTTTGCATCGAGACCGTTACGTGGCGCTGAAACAAAATATTCTACTTTGGAAAAATAAACTTTGGCTTGTTGGTGGGGAATTGAATATTTTCGCAGATATGTATATGGTACAGATTTTGTTATACGCACTGATCATCGTCCCCTTGTGGATCTTTTCACGACTAAAGGTTGTGGTAAAGCCACTTCCAGAATTGCAAGATGGCAGTATAAATTACAAGATTTTCATTTCTCAGTTGAATACATTCCAGGAGCGAAAAATGTTCTTGCTGACTTCCTTTCTAGGTTACCTGTAGAAGATGATAACCATGTTGCTCCTGATGATGATCCTGATAAAGTTGTGTCAATCTGTGAGGTGTCCAATGGTTGCATCCGTGAAGATGAATGGGTACTGGCTTGTAGTGATGATCGTGATTACACCGGATGTCTTGTCTTTTGTTAAAAATGGTTGGACTTCCAAGAGCAGTTTGTCCCGAATGTCTGACTAAATATCGAAATCAAAAATATCGACATACAAAAATATCGGGACAAAAATATCGAAGTCAAAAATATCGGAATCCTATCCCTAACAAGGTAAGTACAAAAATATAGAAAAAATAATATCGTAGTACAAAAATATCGAAATTAAAAATATCGTTTTTTTAAATGTATTAATAATAATGTTAAAATAATTATAAAATACATACAATGTTACAAATATTAAATACAAATATTAAAACATAATTAAAAAATTAAAACTAATACATATACATTTAAAATAAATTAAAAACTTAATAATTTAATGTAATTTTATATTTTGTAATTTCACTTAATTGATTTAATTTACATTTATTTAATTTTTACCCTGTACGACTGTACCCCAAAAACCCAAAACTGACCCAGAACCCTAAAAATACCCCTTTACCCATGAACTGAAAACTGACCCTGAACCCTAAAAATACCCCTTTACCCCAAAACTGAAAACTGACCCTGAACCCTAAAAATACCCCTTTACCCAAAAACTGAAAACTGACCCTGAACCCTAAAAATACCCCTTTACCCAAAAACTGAAAACTGACCCTGAACCCTAAAAATACCCCTTTACCCAAAAACTGAAAACTGACCCTGAACCCTAAAAATACCCCTTTACCCATGAACTGAAAACTGACCCTGAACCCTAAAAATACCCCTTTACCCACGAACTGAAAACTGACCCTGAACCCTAAAAATACCCCTGTACCCATGAACTGAAAACTGACCCTGAACCCTAAAAATACCCCTTTACCCAAAAACTGAAAACTGACCCTGAACCCTAAAAATACCCCTTTACCCATGAACTGAAAACTGACCCTGAACCCTAAAAATACCCCTTTACCCATGAAC
This sequence comes from Lissotriton vulgaris, assembly GCF_964263255.1. Taxonomy (NCBI): domain Eukaryota; kingdom Metazoa; phylum Chordata; class Amphibia; order Caudata; family Salamandridae; genus Lissotriton; species Lissotriton vulgaris. Next base: position 821,963 of record NW_028245946.1, read on the forward strand.
TGAAAACTGACCCAGAACCCTAAAAATACCCCTGTACCCAAAATTAATTAATATTATTTAATTACCAATTAATTATTAATTAACAATAACAATAAAGTAAATATATTAGCACATTTGCTGTAATTAATTTAATTTAAAAATTAATATTATTTTGCACAATTAATTAATTAAGAATAACAATAAATTATAAATAAAAATTACTATAATTAATTAAATAATTAATATTAATTAATTACCAACTAATTAATCATTATAAATATGAAAAAAATTATCACATCCCCGCTGTAGGAGCGTGACTCACTGCAAATGGGCTGCTGTTTAATGTTCGAGGACTTCCCTTATTACAAACCCTATGTCTCTCATTCTATTTCTGACAGGTGTGTTACTGTTTTCACCAAGGCCCAAAAGTGTGTGCTAATTCTGTCTTGGCATTATGAAGGAGTTTTGCCCAGAACACTTCTTCTTTGGACCTATTGATGTCCCATTTGAGGTTTTGTAATGTGTTTTTCTGTTGGTTTGCCAATAAGGTGAGCTTCAGGTCTCCAGGATTGTGCTGCAGTAACCTAAGCATTTAGTATATTTATGTATTTACTATTTTTAGTTTGATCCTCTGTGCACTGGTTACCCATCCCTCTTCTCCTACGTTTTGGGGTGGCTTGTATTTGGCTATTGATGCAAAGGAACTTGATAGTTTGGTGGTGAAGATTTCCCATTTGCTGATTGGGCTTTCTGTGAGACTGTTTTGTTTCCTGTATCAAGGACCTTGTGGCTTGAATAACCTCCCATGCATTTACCAGTGATTATTTAGTTAATTTAATGTTGAATGTATGACAGGAGTGTGATCTCCTAGTGTGAGTACTAATATTGGTGTGATTGCCTGAAGAAGTACGTCCTGTGGGCAATGGTCACATTTCCCTTGACCCCAAAGCAGAACCTGATCACATATTGAAAGAGTGGGAGGTAGACCATTTTGTAGTTTTGTGTTGAGCATGCAGTATCCTACTAGAAAGAGGCTGCTGGTGGGGAGTATTCTACAAATCTGCCATTTAATGCCCTGAGGTTGATATGTTCTAGGTCTTCCAGCGGGCGCCTAGCCGTAATGCTTGCTCTGAGATTCAGACTTCTTTTTTGGTCTAGAATATTCCAGAGCAGAGACAGCGCCAGCACTTCCTAATCAGCAGAGGGGGCTAAATTATGCAGATTTAGGGCCCCTGAAAGAATGTGATTCAGGGTGCCCTGCTTGCTTATGTTTGTCAAGAGGTGGTCCAGGAGATGCCTAGATTCCTGGATTTTTATTTTTTGATTTAGATAGGCATTTATGATTATCACCTCCTCCTTGTTCCCTTAAAGGTTTAGGGAGATCTTAATTGTGTTGACAGATAAGGAGGAGGAGGGCATTGCAGTGGGTATGTTATTTATTGGAACATAGGTTACCAGTCTGCCCGATAGGTGACCATACTGTGATTTCCTAACTGTCGGTCTGTGGAAACAAATAAAACCTTGTAGTTGGTGGGGGTCAATCATCCATGTTTCCTGCAGAAAGTTTATGGCAAATGATTTAATGTATATTGTAATCTCTGGGTCTGTTACTTTACTTATCAGTCTACTGATGTTCCATTAGCAGAAACGCAAGGTTGAATTGCTCTGTCAAAGTGGCCCATTCTGTTGCACAATTTGTCAGTGGGCATCTGTGGACGCATTGAGTGTTCCCGAGATCCGCTGGATATCTGTGTGCATGGGTAAACACTGTGATTGAGGTTGGCTGTAATAGTTGCTGTATACAAGTTCTTTTGTGGCAGATTGGCCCCCCGCTTCCCTGAGAACTGAATGGGTGTTTTTTGTGTTGCCGTAGATTTTGTTCTTCTTATTGTAAGTAGTGGAAGAGGATATCCAGAGCTGTGTTAAGACAAAATACTTATTATGAATGATTTAAATATTTAGCATTCTTTGATTGCTTTGTTGGCAAGCAGGGTTGATCTCCATGTGGCCTTGGTGAGTTCTCTTCCCAAGAGTGCTTATATCCTAGTAAATTCTTTTGAGAGGAGGTTAGTTGTTTTAATGTCTCCTAGAACTGGGATGGTTTACATTAGTAGAACAGCAGAATGCAGGACTCCTGCTACAGCCTGCTAGGGCTTTCCCTGGTGAGGTCTTCCTCCCTTAAGTACTGACCTGGTGGTTGCAGATTCAGTGGACTGTCAGTGTGATGTGTGGTTGCCTGGTGCCTACCGATCAGCTACAGCTAAAGCTATTTGTACCTTCTTCCCAAGGCTCCTTCATCCTTGTTTTGTCAGGCTTAGGTAAGTGTGCAAGGCTAGGACCAGAGTTTACCACTGCCATTGTGATTGGGCTCATAAAGTTTGACTGTATCAATATTGGGGCTGTGTTGACCCTGGCGTTGTCTGCTGTAGCCTCTCTGACCGCATTCAAGGGGCTGTTAAGTGATCTTTCTCCTGAATCTGGGCTTCCATAGTTGATGACATGCTCGTTGCCATCATTGATGTACTAATAGAGATATCCAAGGTACCCTGGTACTGATTGCGGTGTCCTCCTTTTGTATCAGCCGTGGGATTTTTCCCTTAGAGGGTTGACATGGCCCACTTGTTGGCCTTTCTGTCAACTGTATTGGTTAGATCAATCTCCTGCTTGGCGATGTCTAAGAAGTCTGGTAGTGGATAGGGTATGTCTGGTGGAGCTACAGTCAAGATATATTGTTTGGGGAAGAAGAGAGGGTGTAGTGCAGCTTGATTTGTATTGGATGTTTTGTTGCAGCCTTTCCTCCTGAGTTTATGCCTTTGTGTGGCATAATGTGCTGGGGCATCTTTGGGTTGTGGTGTTATTGATACAATGGCAGGGGCTCCCACAGAGGGACTTCCAATGATTGCTGTTTATGGGGTTTTAGCAGCAGGCTGCATCAGGCTTGGCTTCTTAGATAGTGATGTTTTCAAATTTGAGGACTCCTTTTTGTGTTTAGGCTTTTTTTTCAGATCGTCAAGGCAGATGGACAGCATGGAGGGTATGGAGGATAATTTCCATACTATCGGACCACTGCTGCAGATCAAGTTTGCCTCCTGTTGGGCCCGGTTTATGACTGAGTATAGGTTCCCTAGTTGTTATCCATCCCTCATAACATATAAGGCCAAGTTGTTAAGAAACATCAGTTGGATGTCCATCTTGCCGGACTGGTATTGGAGAATTTACACAGTTAATTGCATGGTGTTCACCATGGTGTGGTAAATATTTGATTTACCGTCTTAATTTCTATGCAGGTAAGTACTTAAACAAAAATAACTCAATCGGAAAGAAAGACGCAGAGTCCGTGGTGTTAGAGTTCTTAGGGGTTTTCTTCCTTAAAAAGGAATGGGTCAGGTACCGGATATCGGGTTCCTGCCACCACTGGGGTGCAGGAAGGGATAGAGCATACTTTATTGACATTACATTACTTTTATACTTAATATACATAATAGAAGTCAATGTAGAAGGCGTAACAGCTGAGAGAAACAAGATAAAGATACACACGTGTTGGCAATACGTAATCAGAAGGCGTGAACTAAGGCGTGCACAGAGGTGTGTTCTAGAAACGTCACATGTAAGTGTCAGAAGTGGGTGGCTCTATGACAGAATAGTGCAGAGTCAGCAGGAATCGGTAGCTAGGATGCGCGCGCAGCTGCATGACGTGTGATTGACGTAAAGTTGGAGGGTGCAGGGGACTTGACATTTACACTAGAGGAAAGAGACAGAAGTCTGGCATGTCAGATCAACTCGTTCCTATATCATATCTGGTATCTGATGTTTGGGAACCATATTATCTAGAAGGAAAAGGTCTCTCGGACAGAGGCTATTCTATACTGACTGTGAGTGCGTGTATAAGCGTCTAGGTGTCTGCATGAGATGCGAGGGGGCATGGGCCTACCATGGTAACAGAGACTATGAATTACTTGGACGGAGACAGTGAGCCCGGGCCCTTTGCTCTGCAGCTGGAAGGATGTTTACTTAAACTAGTAGGCAGGAATGTATTTTTTGAGGAGCGGAACAGATAATTCGAAGGTTGAATACAGTCTTGGCAGGCAACAGGCTGAGCTAAGCGCCGTGAGCCGGGCAGGGAGTAAGGCAGAGGTCACGGGTACAGAGGCCGGCCCAGGCTGAGGCATTTCAGAATCTGAAGGCAGGAAAAGACTCGATGGCAGAATTCAGGGCCTACTTCGCCTGGGCTGGAAAAACGTGTAAAGTACACCACAAAAAGACGTTGGCAAGGCATACTTAGAAACGGAATATTCAACCCGTTCAGGGTGGGTCTGAAAGAGGACATGTTAACGTTGGACGCAAATGTGTTTGCGTCTTCATAGCTGGCACAGGAGGGAAGTTACATGCACTTCAAGTTCGTACATGGAGACGGTGGGGTACACGTTAGGGAACATTTCTTGACCATAAAATTTATATTTCCTCATTCCCTCCTTGTTCCCTACGGACCCTTCATGATACATCGATCCTCATGAACCGATCAGTCTGTTCACGTAGCATCATTTACTCTTCTTTCTTCTTTTCGCGTTTTGCATGAAAACTGGAATGCGGAATACATGACGTGGCGCACAGACCGCAAATCGCTGGCCCACATTGTAGACATAGGCAACAACTAAATACTATGAGAAGACCAATGCCTAGGAAGGATAGAATCTTCCATCCCCAAGCAGTCAACGTTGTCCAGAACCAACCGGACCAAGTCCAGGTGCCTGGATTCTGATGTATCAAACTTGCAATTTTATGAAGACGTGTGATAGCTTTATATACAGTTGGCGCGTTTTCTGGAATGAAAACACAGCAACTTGACCCGATGACCTTACAAGCTCCGCCTCTATCTGCTAAGATGACGTCAATAACAAGACGATTCTGAAGAACAACAACCCGCATGGCGGACTGCTCTTCTGTTAAGTTGCCTAGAGCGGAGGTAGTTTCATTCACTACTGCTTCGAGGGTTCTAGTTAATTTGCGTATCAGTTTACTATTGAAAACAGCACCTAAGTAGGGGAAGAAACCTTTATTAAAGTCTGTATATTGCTCCCATGCCGTTTCAGTATAGTCGACAATCGGGAGATCTCTTCCGAGTCTACTGTTTACTAGATTTGTATTTCTGTGATAATCAGGAGGAGCTAGGAAAACAGGGGGCAAAAGGAAGGCAATGTAACAGGTACCATCCCAATCTAGAGGTAAGCGTATGTATGCGGTATGGCCACAAACAAAGTAGGAATGACGAGTAGCTCTAAATGTAGACCTGCCCTGATCACTGAATTCGACCACAGTGGTACATTTACTATGACCTAAGTGTACTGAACCCTTCTTTCTGAGACATAAATCACCAGTGACTGGTAATACTGACATAGCAGGGAGAACTGGTGCAGCTTCGGATTCAACAGTAAGAATCATGAGGTTAATTGTGTAATTGCCTAATCCATATACTTCATTTTCTAGATCAGTTCCTGTCCTAGTGGGAAGTCCCTTCTTGTCAGGGTAGCAGGCGTTAAGCAGAACTAAGTTCAGGTTTCCCCAAACCCAATTTCCTTCGAAAATAGCAATATCAGAATCTAAAGAATTAATTAATCTGAACCATGCACCACAGGAGCCATTGTGAGTGAACGGGTACGGAAAAAGAGGCAGAACTCCCTTGTATTTCTGGTAGGGAGGGAGTCGGCCACATATCCAACAGTTGGTAGCATTCTTAGTCTGATGGGAGTGATGTAACATACTAATGAATGTATTGTTGCGCAGCGCAAGTCTGTAAGATAACTCATGTAAGGGTAATTCACTAAAAGAATGTTCGGCAGAGACATTGTAAGCAGATTGTGTATGCTTGAAGATAGGGTAATATACAGGCAGCAATATACTAGCAGCAATAATCAGAAGGCTTAGAAAAAACAAAATCAATAATGTCACTATACAGCGACTACGGAGTGATTTACAATATGCACGTTTCTTGAATTGTCTCTCTCTCTCTCTATCTCGATCTAGGGGATACATGTCAGAAACTTATTTAACCGATTCACCTAGGGGAGGACTTAAACAATTGAACTGTCTGACTTACTAGATCGTAATTTAGTTTTGTACTCCTCTTGCGGAGTTTTCTCTCTTTTGGGAATTTTAAAGTCACTAGATTCTAGGCAGTCCTTTGAGGGGGTGGAGGAGTCAGTTTCTGGTAAAAGTTCATTGCATTTTTTTATATGACTCGTGTGGATCCACCCCTTGCGGCCTTCAACCTTGATAGCGGTCCTCATGGTCAGAAGGACGAGCTTTGGCTCCTGCCAGCGGGGCTCCAGCGGACTCCTCCAATCGAAGTTGCGGATCAGCACTGTGTCACCTGGACGGACATCGTGTGGCTTTACATCAGTGTTGTCGGGAAAGGCTGCGGCAACCTGTGAACGACATGATTGGAGTGCAGACATCAAGGAGGCAAGGTAATCTGTCAGCATATTGCAATCAACATCAGTTATTTTCTTAGGCATGGGCGTCCCCCACATATTTGGTGGCCTGCCAAAGACCACCTCATACGGGGATAGCCCTGATCTCGAATGAGGAACCATCCTCATGTAGAATAATGCAACTGGCAGGGCGACTATCCAGTCGACCCCTTTCTCTTTACAAACTTTAGCAAGACGGGTTTTCAGTGTCTGATTATGCCTTTCTACAAGGCCAGCTGCCTCGGGATGTCGGACGCAATGGAATTTCCACTGGTATCCTAGCAGGAGTGAAACCTGCTTCATGAGCTCGGACGAGAAGGGCTGTCCGTTATCTGAGTACACGATACGAGGCAAGCCGTACCGTGGGAAGAATTCTCGAACCAGCTGCCTGGCAGTGGTCGGAGCAGTGTAGTCTGGGACTGGATATGCTTCGGTCCAACGGGAAAGTGCACAAACCACTACGAGGACATACTTAAATCCTCGACATCGGTCCATCTGGATATAATCCATCTGGAGGACTTCAAAAGGGTGATCGGGAGGATGAAATCCACCTTGCTCTACAGGGACGCTTTTACCTGGATTGAACTGACAACAGATCATGCAAGTACGCACTTTCTGTTTTGCTGCTGCTCGTAAATGTTTGTTGTACCAGAGATTCTGTAAACTGTCTAACATGGCTTTTTCTCCTAGGTGAGCGGGACTATGTGCAGTATTTATTATGACTTGAACCATAGAGTCGGGGAGAAACCATGTAGATTTTCCCTTCGTCATCCATCCCTGATCTGTCTGGATCCCTCCTAGTTCAGTCCATTTCTTGATTTCATCTGAAGTGGCATGTGTCTGAATATCGATTACATCTAGTGTGGGATCCTTAACAGTCATGCAATGTGTCGGTACTATAATCTCTGTCACATCAGTTGTCTGGGTGTGAGTCAATGCTGTATGTTTTGCTGTTTGATCTGCCAGCTCATTACCCTGGGAACAGAGTCTGTAACTTTAGTATGTGCTTTACACGTCATGATGGATATGCCCGAAGGCAGATGTATTGCTTCTAACAGTGCTTGAATGAGGAGACCGTGTTGAATCTTGGTTCCGTGGGAAGTCAAGAAACCTCGTTCTTGCCATAACATTCCGAAGTTATGTACGACTCCGAAAGCATAACGAGAATCAGTGTATATGTTAACATTTCTGTTCTTGGCTAGTATACAGGCTCGGGTCAGAGCGATGAGCTCTGCTGCTTGAGCGGACAGTGTGTCAATACGATGTGTTTCTTTGACTTCGGTTTCAGTGGTTACTGCGTATGCGGCCACTAACTCTCCTGTACTTGTTCTCATGCATGAACCGTCCACATAAAGTGTCAGGTCTGGGTTGGTCAGTGGAACATCTGCTAAATCTCGTCGGGGCTTTGTTACTGCATTAATAATCTCTATACAATCATGCGGGGCTGAATCTGTTATAATCGAGGGTAACAATGTGGCAGGATTTAGAATGTTACAGCGTCTGATTTCTATGTGAGGCTGGAATAGTGTCAATTCATAACCTGTCAACCGTGCTATAGTCAAGTGTTGAGTCTGGGTTCGGTTTAGAAGGACCTCTACAGAATGTGGAACTTGTACTGTCAATGGATGTCCTAATACAATTGAGTCACTCTGTCTGATTGCTAAGGCTGTCGCTGCAACTGACTTTAAGCACGCAGGGAGTGCCTGGGCTACTAAATCCAATGTACTCGAAAAATAAGCGCAAGGCTTATGTGAAACTGCTTGGTCTTGAGTGAGGACAGACAATGCTGCACCATCACGTTCTGTAACAAAAAGTGTAAAAGGTTTGCTGTAACATGGTGTCGCTAGAACTGGTGCTTGACATAAAGCTTTCTTTAATTCCTCAAAAGCCTGTGTATGTTCCTGAGTCCAAGGAAGGGCAGTCGAAGTCGCTGCCTCCTGTGTTGTCAACTGAATGAGTGGTTTAGCTAGAAATGCATACTGGGGAATCCATTGTCTGCAGTACGAGGTGAGGCCTATAAAGGCTTGCACTTCCTTTTGTGTCTGGGGTTGTGGCATATTTACAATTAACTCGATACGGTCAGGAGTGAGCTGTCTCCCCACTTTGGACAGCAAGTGACCCAAGTACACAACTTGCTGAACACAGAATTGTAGCTTCGAAGGAGACACCTTGTGTCCCTTGTCGGCCAGAAAATGTAAAACTGTCAATGAGGCTTGTTCACATTCGGGTTCACTTCGTGCGGTGATCAGCAGATCATCGACGTACTGTAGTAAGGCAGTGTTAACTGGCATTTGGATACAATCAAGTTGTCTTTTCAGTGCTTGGCTATAGATGCTGGGGCTTTCTGTGAATCCTTGAGGTGCGCGTGAAAATTTGAAACTTCGTCCATTTAAACTGAATCCGAAGAGATATTGGCTCTCTGGATCGATGGGCACACTGAAGAAGGCATTCTTGAGGTCAATTACAGTAAAGAACGTCGCTTCTGAATCAATAGCAGTCAATAAAGATGAGATGTCGGGAACCACAGGGTACTGTGGAACAATGCATTTATTCAGTTCTCGTAAATCAATCACCAGCCGATATACTGGCGGTGCATTGGGATCAGTACGTTTAAGAATCGGAATGATAGGGGAATTACAGATATTGGAGTCGGTTTCTACGACCACTCCTTGGGCAATAAGCTCTTCAATGATTTCCAGTAAAGCCACGACAGCATCGGGTGGTAACTTGTATTGTCTGATTCGGGGTAAAACAACTCCTGGTTTGAGTGTAACACGGTATGGTGTAATGTGCATGCAACCTACATCGGTTGGGCCTTGTGCCCACAGGTGTTCCGGTACATTTTTCAATCTGACATCAAAATCTCGTAATACATAGTGACCCTTAAAGTCATGCAGAAAAAGTCTAACTCCTTCCGGAGAACAACATATCACAGCTCCTAGAGCCTTCAGCGTCTTTATTCCTAACAAGTTTTCTGGACATGATTTCGTGAGTAACAAGTCTGTAACACGTGATAATGGACCTACTGCTAGGGGGACGGGTTCTGATACTTCATTTACAATAGGCTTTCCTGAAAAACCAAGGGAAACATTCTGTGAGCCTGAGAGGGGTGCCCCTGGGACTTCATCATGGCCGATTGTTGTGCGGCTTGCCCCTGTGTCAATTAAAAACTTTCTGTCTTTTCCCAATACCTGACTATGTACGTAAGGACCCTCTTGATCTACAGGAATCTCGATAAGGGGCAAGCCAACCTCCCTCTCTAGGCTGTTTCATGTGTATCGTTGATAATCGGGATAATCAGATTGGGCATACTGGTACATTTGCTGTGAAACTTGCTGAGTCGCGGCAATGGGCTGTGGCTGTGATACCGCTACGGTCTGGGCGGTGTGTGATGAAGCATGCATAGGCTGTGTGTTCTGTGAAGTCTGTGGCTGGACCTGGTCTTGTCTAGGCTGACGCGGTCTTTCTTTAGTTTTACCTGTCGCTATATTGTGTTTCAGGACTGGACATTCATTTACGTAGTGGCCTGGCTGCTTGCAATAGTTGCATGTCCCTTTAACAGGAGCTGCTGAGTTATTTGTCTGCGTCCCACCCTTTTTCTGACCGTCAGCTGGGACTGACTGGGCAACTAGTATTTTCATTTTCGTGTCTTTCATACGTCTTTGTTCATGTTCTTGTTCCTCTCTAATTCTGTTCTGATGATATTGTAACATTTGTAACATCTGGGATGGCGTATTTGCTTGCCATGTACTTTCGACTTTATATACACGATTCTTAACCTGTGTGAGGGAATTTTCTACTAATTTACTTACAAAAAGGTGTGGGTATGACTCGCTACTTGGTTTCAGGCCACTATTAATAATGAAACATTTCTCGAATCTTGAATAGAAGTCACTAGTATCTTCATCGTGTTTCTGTTTACAGGCTGAGATCGCGTCCCAGTCTTCCTTTTTAGTTGTCAATAATCTTGGCAAAACCTGTACTATCAAACCTGGTAATGCTTTAGCTTTCTCCCCAAGGCCTAGCCCTGGAGTACGAAGTTTTTCCTCGTCCTCTATTTCAGCCCTTATAATCTTTTTCTCTCCCACCTCCCATTCTTTTTCTTTGAGTTTCTCATAAATGCCAGTAGGCAACAGTACTTTTAACAATTTCATAATATCCGTATATGTGTAGTCTCCCATGAGTAACATATCCTTAAGTTCTCGGTGAAAACCTGCAGGGTCTTTATCGTGACAGGGTACTAGTTTCTTCATTTCTAACAATTCTGACTTTGTCAATGGTGTGTACACATACACGCGTTTCAGAGTATTATCTGTACCCATGACTGGGTGTACTTCTCGTAAAGGATTCTGTCTGTCCAAATGCTCCAAATGAAACATTTTTCTTTCTGGGGGCGGAGCTGAAACATGTTGTGGGCCTAAGAAAGCGTTATATCTGTGTCGTTGCTCTAGAATTATTTGAATCAACTTGGTACTTAGGCCTCTCCATCTATTCATAAGTAGTGCTTCTAATGTATCAGGTAAGGGACCTGGGTCCGAATGTTCGTTTCTGTATAACGTGAGAAGATGCTGAATCATGTATACACTCGCTAATTTCTGCTCATCTGGGGAAAGGTTCAGAAATGTCTGTGCTACGGTGTCATCATTGTATATGCTAGGATTGTCAGCCCATAGTACTGCTGACCGGGCTAGTTCTTGTTCATCCATAGAATTGAGTACATGGTACCCCATTCGTTCTTGAAGCATTTTATCGGTATCTTGAAACAGATATTCAGAAGAATTCGGTTTTGATATACCAGACAGAAAAACTCTCTTGCTTTCTGGGCGAATACCTTTCCTAAGGTAATTTCCCTTACCTACGTACGCTATCGTTTCTTTAGGTTGTTGTTCGGGTTCCTCTCGGTCTTCCTCCTCGGAGGAATCAAGCCGGTCGTTATCTGCTTCCCTTTCTTGTTTCTTTCTTTCGTGTATTTCTATTACTTCTTTCCTGATCTTTTTGTACATACTTGCTATACAATTCTGTTTATCGTGTTTTCCCTCGGCTATGTTCTGGCCCCATTTGTTTAGTGCATCCAATTCGTCCTGGTCTACCCCAGGCCTGTCTCGTTCTCTTATTAGACAGTTTATGAAGAAGCGTAATATACAACCTTGAGTGTCAGCTTTCTGGTGAGCCAGGGCCTCTTTAATACAGTCAGGATCTTCCCCAGTCTGGATACAATGGTATATTCTATCTAGGTGATCAGTCATTCCTGGGAACAACGTTAAGTAATCTGTAACTTTTCGTAAGCGTAGAGATGCTAGTAACATCCTATCGTCTTTACCGGGTACTGGATCGTATCTGCAAACTGGGAGGGGTTCTTTCAGCATGTCGAAATTTGAGGTTCGGGGTGTACGGTTCTTTAATATGTCCCTTATGTTTAACCTATGATGTTGTGGCGGGGTCTGGTTACCTCCTGTCGCGCCTCCAGAGGCGGAGGCTTGAGCATGACTTGTCTGTGGGGACTGTGTAAGTAATTGAACTGGTGTTTTTCCCGGGTCAGGTCCAAACGGATTCAGGGTATTCATCTTAGGTGTAGGAAGTGGTGGAACAGGATTCCGGGCGGGTGAACTTTGTTGTGGTAAGGGCGGGACATTGTTTTGGGGTGGGTTGCCACCTCCGTCACCGTCAGCAGGTGGTACCTGGGCAGGTGGATTGGTGTAAGCGGGAGCTACATCATCTAGATAGGAGGCAAGGAATATGTCCTTTGTAGTCCTGTGATTTACTTTAGTTGGAACCAATGGCGGTGGCAGATCTTTCGGTATTTCTGAAGTGGCTTCAGGCGAACCCTCGGTCACTAAGTACATACCATTTACAAGGTTATTTCGCATGCGGTCTACTTGTTCTGCCTTTACTCGGATCCCCTCATTAACTAATTCGTTTTCTCGAACTTTATCCGACTCTTCTCTATGTCTGTCTTCTCTTCGGAGTGCTTTTTCGGCACGTTTATGGGATTCTTTACGCCAAAATTCTATGGCGTCTTTCTGAGATTGTCTGGCTTTCTTTTTCCATAGCGCTTCTTCTACTTTCAGGATGCACTCGGCATCCCAAGTTCCTGTAACGGGCCATCTGTGTCTTTCTTCTAGGTGCTTAGTATAATCGGCCCATAAATCTAGGTACAGTATGGCATCTAAGCCATGCTTATGGTACATAAAATTTCCAGGAGTGTCCCTAGGGGGGATAGGAATTTCTTCCTCTAGCATCCCTTTCCTAGTTCCTATCTGTCTTAACTTATTGAAAAGCGGCATCTTGTTACTTAGTGCTGGATACTCGATACTTGTCACTTACTTCTGAACACAGCTAGTTACACAAAACACGGTAATGTACACAAAACAGTCACTCATACCACGACATTAATCACATGAAACATTTTGAACACATATTACTACCCTTTATACTAGATGTACTGCTAAACAGCACAGATACACTGTTGAGAACAGTGCAAGAACTTGGATGCTAGATGTACTGCTAAACAGCACAGATACACTGTCTAAAACAGTGCAGACCGTGTTTGCGTACCCAAACCCGTCTTTACCGGATACATAATAATGCACCCGTCTAGATGCGTCCCCAGCAACGGTACTCACCGGGAAGCACGGAACAGAAGGCCTCGGAAAACTCGACTGGACTGGACCGGACTGGACTCGACTCGACTCGATACGTGAATACTTCGGAACTTCGGAACTGGTGGGCCTCTTGACACCTCGGACCTTGCTTCTTTCGGCTAGGCTCTGGTCGGGATCCTCCGCACTCCTCACCGCCTCGTCTGGGTGCTGATCGCAGTCTCCGTCACCTCCGTAGGCCTGAGGGAGATACAGGAAATCCTGCGGGTACGCGTAGTGTCCGTCACGACTGTGGCAGGGGACCAAGGCTGCAACGCACCAACCGGCGCGTGGGGTGGGGGAGGGGTCCCTATTCGGGCGCCAGAATAATGTGGTAAATATTTGATTTACCGTCTTAATTTCTATGCAGGTAAGTACTTAAACAAAAATAACTCAATCGGAAAGAAAGACGCAGAGTCCGTGGTGTTAGAGTTCTTAGGGGTTTTATTCCTTAAAAAGGAATGGGTCAGGTACCGGATATCGGGTTCCTGCCACCACTGGGGTGCAGGAAGGGATAGAGCATACTTTATTGACATTACATTACTTTTATACTTAATATACATAATAGAAGTCAATGTAGAAGGCATAACAGCTGAGAGAAACAAGATAAAGATACACACGTGTTGGCAATACGTAATCAGAAGGCGTGAACTATGGCGTGCACAGAGGTGTGTTCTAGAAACGTCACATGTAAGTGTCAGAAGTGGGTGGCTCTATGACAGAATAGTGCAGAGTCAGCAGGAATCGGTAGCTAGGATGCGCGCGCAGCTGCATGACGTGTGATTGACGTAAAGTTGGAGGGTGCAGGGGACTTGACATTTACACTAGAGGAAAGAGACAGAAGTCTGGCATGTCAGATCAACTCGTTCCTATATCATATCTGGTATCTGATGTTTGGGAACCATATTATCTAGAAGGAAAAGGTCTCTCGGACAGAGGCTATTCTATACTGACTGTGAGTGCGTGTATAAGCGTCTGGGTGTCTGCATGAGATGCGAGGGGGCATGGGCCTACCATGGTAACAGAGACTATGAATTACTTGGACGGAGACAGTGAGGCCGGGCCCTTTGCTCTGCAGCTGGAAGGATGTTTACTTAAACTAGTAGGCAGGAATGTATTTTTTGAGGAGCGGAACAGATAATTCGAAGGTTGAATACAGTCTTGGCAGGCAACAGGCTGAGCTAAGCGCTGTGAGCCGCGCAGGGAGTAAGGCAGAGGTCACGGGTACAGAGGCCGGCCCAGGCTGAGGCATTTCAGAATCTGAAGGCAGGTAAAGACTCGATGGCAGAATTCAGGGCCTACTTCGCCTGGGCTGGAAAAACGTGTAAAGTACACCACAAAAAGACATTGGCAAGGCATACTTAGAAACGGAATATTCAACCCGTTCAGGGTGGGTCTGAAAGAGGACATGTTAACGTTGGACGCAAATGTGTTTGCGTCTTCATAGCTGGCACAGGAGGGAAGTTACATGCACTTTAAGTTCGTACATGGAGACGGTGGGGTACACGTTAGGGAACATTTCTTGACCATAAAATTTATATTTCCTCAATGGAGTCCCAGATGTTGACGGTCTGAGGCAAAGTGTCAGGGGCACTAGAAGGGGCCCTGCAGTTGGGGGTTGGATCCCTGATCTCTTTGGTACATTTTTTGTTTTGAGGTCCATTGATTTGAGAGGACATATGTGAAGAGCCATGTGGGGAGTCTAATGTGTAAGATGTAAAAGGTCGGCCCACTCCTGAGAGCCTAAATATGAAAGTGCTTCCTGGTCCTCCTCCTGGATCTCTGATGCATCCTCCTTCTCTGCCCCCTTCAATTTTAGTATGCTCCCTTTCGTTTGATGGTGTCAGCTGATGCCTAGGCAGATTGAGGAGGCCCTTGCAGGTATTGAGGGTGGGGAATCTGTTTGTTGTTCGATAGCTTCACCATGTGACTTCCACTTTCTGGCAGCCTGTTTCTGAGTGAGGTGAATGTTTGGATGGATTCCAGATCTGTGCTGATGGAGTACAGTTCGGTGATGCCGGGTACCCTCTGTTGTTTCCAGTTCCTGGTTGTCATCTACATGGATGGATGCATGGGTGGATGGGCGTAATCTATTGTCCGGCTGCCTGGGAGAAAGTGTATGAGACATTGGGTCTGCAGTGCGCTTCCCTTCTGTAATTTTCCGCCTTGCTTTGCCAGTCTCGCGGAACGTGACAAACTCCTCCGCGTGCTCTTCGGCTGTTTGTGAGGATTGAACAGTGGGCATAAACTGGGGTGGTCCTGGAGGCTGGGAATTCTGCTGCTGGAGGAAAATATGGCAGAACCTGCTTCCTTGAGGAAAAATAATTTTGAGTAAATATTTGGTTGAAAGTGGTGCGTAAAAAGACACTTCCCTTGGACCAAATTGTTGTCAATACTCCTTGGTGTAGAGCCCCAAGTCATTGAAATGGGGATACCAGGGCACTGGTGAATCAATTGAATTATATTTATTTGGTTGAGACTTCCTGCTGCCTTTGGTGCCCCTCAAATGGGGGAACTGTGGCTCCCTTGTACTTTCCAAGCTAATTATGTCTTTGGCCTTGGGCCTTGATCGCCCATGACCTCCTTCTTGATACTAGGTAATTGGAGGGTGTCTGACAGGGCCTGAGTAAATGCTGGCTAATAGAAGGCACACGAAGATTCGTACAGTTGGACACTGGCTTCTTAGGACCAAGCTGGCAGTTGGCAGCTGGCATACATGGCGCACTTTGGACGAGAAAGGAAAAGACGTGGGTCCTGGGCTCACTGTGCCACTTCAAATCAAGCTATCCTGGCTGAAGAGGGGTGAAACCCCGAAACCAGTCCTAGGATGCTTGTTTCCGGTCCAGGGAGGACCTGGCTTGGCAGTTCGGGCTGGACTGTTCCCATGAGGCACAGGGTCAAGACTGATTTGCATATGGCCAGGTCTAAACTGAGGTGTCATGGTGAGCAAAAGAACAATGGATTTAAACCAGATCTCTTGACTGGGGGTGAATGTTTTGATTTGTTCTGCATTCCGTTCATCAATTGTGTGTCTTTTGCTTTCTCGCTGTATATGGTAGTAAAGCATGAGAGCCATGTAAGGATTGGTTGTAGCAGGTATATCCAGCACTCCAAGGGATCCTAGATGGCAGCGCTGCTCTCCCTGGTCTGCCTACACAGTGCAGGTTCCAGGGGTTGAAGTGTCAATGCCGGGCTGGACACAGTAAGAGTCCTGTCCAACCTGGCATGTGCGCTGGAGTTTATCATGAGCCTCATGCGTGCTAATCAGACAGGCTACAGGTAAATGCCCTGCCCGAACAGTGTTGCTATGGACAAGGTATTTCAAAAACAAAAACAAATAAGGAACATAATAACCAGCATTTGGTGGCTCAGAGGGTGGTGCAGTTGGCAAACGCGCTCATGCTCTTTAGGAGCAACAGCTGCTGCATTTCTGACCTTACCAACATGGGAAACATACTTCTCTTATGTTTTGAAAAAAATATGGGAACCCCTTTTTTTTGCCCCACCTGTCCAGATTGACTTTCTCTAAAATGCTCCCTACCTGCCCTATTGTCACTCATCACTTCAAACCTATCACCACCTTTCACTCTCATAGAAGGTGAAGCATTCAGATCAAGATAATCTTTTAACTCTCATGAACTCAGCATCAGAGGGAATCACATACCACAGAGACATACAAATTCTCTAAAATAAACCTTCCTCTAAAGTATATACAACCTATAAAGTAGCCTACCAATTTGATCTGTTTACCTCCATACCCTTTTGTTGGATGTCATGAATGAACATCGTTACTTTCACATTTAACTCTCTCTCATAAATCTCTTATGGCATCTATGTAATCATTGCACCCAAATCAAGCAACACTTTTACTGCCACATTCTCAATTTGCACCTCCTCCATGGAACCTTGTGCATCTTGTGAGGTGACTTGTAGAACTATTTTTCACAAGCAAGATTTTCTTACCAACTGAAGTTAATTTACCCACATTTGAAAAATGTCCCTTCCTACCACATGCTTAACATACCTCCTTCCATCTTGGACACTCTTTTCAATTAGCCATATGCTCAATCACACCACTTCTGAAGTATTTCCCTTGAGTCTTTGCTGTTTTTAGCTTGAGGCATCTGCATCATCTTAGATTTCACCACCTTCATCTTCTGATTTTCACTCTGTGAAGCTCCTTCTCAATGGTGATCACTGCACACTTTCTTTCTTAACAGATTCACACAGGCCTGGCTTTGTACAATATATTTGGAACTGTAACAGCTTCAGTACATGAGGTATTGTTTTTTGGCAAAACACTCCTGAGCCCGTTAAAATGGGAGTCTCTCTTTGGCAGGGGTGTGCACCTTGTCCAAGTAGAGAGCCTTCCTGCTAGTCAGAATAAGGGAGTTACACACCTAGATAATCCCTGCTCATCCCCTTGGTAGCTTGGCATGAGCAGACAGGCTTATCCGGGAGGCAATGTGTAAAGAATTCGTAAATACCAAACACAGTAACATAGTGAAAGTACTACAAATGAACACCACACCAGTTTAGAAAAATAAAGTATCTTTATTTAAAACAAACAAGACCAAAATAAATAGTATATCTAATGGAAAGGGTTAGGGATGTGCCAGGAAGTGTGGCGCCTTGCTCTGTTTGTGTTAAGTGTATTTTCTCTGCCGTATGGCACGGTGCAACCCGGATAGGGGAAGTACCCTAAAACCCCTAATTATGAGTGGGTGAAGACCCGCACATTTTATAGAAAGCCAAAGTCTCGGGGACCAGTTACTAGGTCAATGCAACGTTTTGCCAAAGTCTCTTGCATTCAACAATGTTTAGCATATATGATCCACACAAGTTGTTCTTCAAATTGTTTAATCTTTACAAACACAACCAGCCAACATGTGTTTCGTCACTATGGGAAGTATCCTGTGACTTCTTCAGGGCTGTCAGAAAAGCGTCGGTATCAGGTAAGGTCAATCCGCCGGTAATAATTCCACCCGGCTCGTCTGGTGAGGAAGGGATGATTGGACAAATCCTCGGAAGTGTTTGGAAAAATTATGTTCTGAAGCGCACCCGCAACAGAATTATTCTTACAGCAAACCCGCTGCATTTTAGTACGCAAGCGCTTTTTGATTGGAAAACACTGTTACACCGGTTTTCTTACATTGCAAGTGGACCATCTACATCTCCTTTGTACGGAGGTCTCCGGCACTCCAGAACATAGTTTTTCCTAACACTTTACTATCCTGAGGACTTGTCCTATTATCCCTTCCTCACCAGATCAGGGGATCATATATGCTAAACATTGTTGAATACAAGAGACAAAGGCAAAACATTGCATTTACCTAGTAACGTGTGCCCAAGACCAGAATAAATTCAAGATACACAGCTCAAAATATGACATTTAAAAGGTTTCAAGCAATTCTGTTATTAGCAGTCTATGGATGCGTGATTTTTACACAAAGTACCTCAAATGCATCAAAATCCACAAGGCAAACCAGCCGCAGAGGAGGGAAGTGCAGAAAAACACAGCAATGCAGCACTTCCTGAGTTTTTCGTAAGATGATGCAACAGTTCTGCATTACATCGGCACTGTAGGGGTAAGTGATGTGTCAATTTTCCAGGTGATTCTGGTCTGCAGGAGTTGTGGCGGAAAAGCCTGCTAAACAGGTGGGATGTATGAGAACATTCAGGCACTACGGTAGCTGCGTCGATTACTATAGCCCCTGGCCAGTAATGTGTCAATTCTTTTAGCCATACAGTGGGGCCTGCATTAGTTTAAGTGTGTGGCAGTATTTCGTGCTGCTGGCAGGCAGTGCATCGATTTCTTCCGCTGCATGGGACTGTGCGACATGAATTTCTCCTGCACGGCGGTGCTGAGTCAGGGAATTCAGCCGCAAGAAGAGTGAAGTGTTGATTTTTTAGATTTATTCAGTTTTTCACAACTTTCTGTAGCAGGAAAACCTCCTGGCGCCCAGCATTGGATTAGGTACCCCCAGGCACATCAGAAGTCCCAGCAGTGGAACTCAGGATGGCTGTAGGTAATGTCTTTGTGTCCCTGAGTCTTCAGAACAGGAGGCAAGCACACACAAGCCCTTGGAGATACTTCTTAAGCAGGTTTAACAGCCAAGTCTAGTATTTGTACTCTCCTTGGCAAAAGCAGCAACTGCCGGCCAATTCAGCAAAACAATACTGCAAAGGCAGCGGTGGCCCCTCCATTAGAGTGGAGGAGCACCGCCCCTCGACACCACCCTCAAATAAAACCATAATAAAAGGGGTTTTAAACCTGTTTTATTATTGTTTTTTTAAAATCTACTGGACCTGTCCCCAGAACTCTGAGTCTTGGGGGTGGGCCTAGGTGATGACACTGCTGGTGGAGGAATGGTAGTGCACTCTCTTCGCTGCTAATGGGGGTTTGGCCAGCCGTCGAAGGTTGGCCAAACCCTCATGCACAGTGAAGCTCTTCCCAGCCTCAGCTTTGTTGATGGTGCTGGAGAGACCAGACACAGACTTCCAGTCTGCCTGAGAGTTCAAGTTGCTGGCGCTCAGGCCAGTCCTGATGCTGCTTTCATGCATTTTCAGTAGGTATGGGCGAATTCTGCGAATTCGCGATTCGCGAATTTGTGGATTTAGCGAATTCGCGTATCTGCAAATTCGCCAATTTGCGAATTCGCCGATTTGCAAATTTTTTAAGTGGGGGGGGGTCTTCCATGCGAGTTCACATGCCTCTTGTGTGTATAATAGGTCTGAGACCGATCAGAGTAGTAGAGGAAGAGACAGACCTTCCTGGTCACAGGAACAGCAAAGGGATTGCGTTCGTGAAAGTCAAG
Organism: Lissotriton vulgaris; assembly: GCF_964263255.1. NCBI lineage: Eukaryota > Metazoa > Chordata > Amphibia > Caudata > Salamandridae > Lissotriton > Lissotriton vulgaris. Next base: position 841,865 of record NW_028245946.1, read on the forward strand.
GATGCAAAGGCCTCTATCCAGCATCACAGCTGATTTTCGTTGGTAGATTTGGGAAGAAAGCACACCAAAGGGCATGGTGTAACTATTTTACGATGGCGCCGGCAAGCTGCCAGCGCCATCCTAAAATAGTTACTAAATTAGCTTCAACAGGAAGCTCTAATAGATAAAATAAAGCAGGTGCTCGAGCACAAGATTACAAGATTACCATTGCTGAAGTCGTGTGCGCAATTTTCACCATGTACTTCGCCGAAGCTTTGTTATCCTGTAATTGAAATCATCCTGAAAATCCCGCTCTTTCTGCTTAAGCGGTGAGACTTTAATACTTTTTCTTCGTTTTTTTCTCCTATTTCGCTGGTATTTGAATCAACGCATGCGCACTGTCACGCGCTAGGAACACTACCTCTCGCGCGAATAAATACATGCGCATAAGCTCGTGCTCCACGTTCTATTTTGCATCACAAAGGCAGCGTCAGGACAAGAAAACTTCGTGCTCCATGTTCTGTTTTGCATCACAAAGGCAGCGTCAGCACAAGCAAACTTTATTCTTACAGATCCCTTGCCTTTGTGACATCACAAAGCTCTTCTCCTGGAAAATTTTTACTCTGCTCATTTCAGAACTACAGTTACCTCACAATAATCTTCTTATTAAAGTAATTCCACCCTAGACTATTTTCACCATTGTTTATGACATCACCTTTATTTCTAATAGCAATTCTTTGTTAATTGAAATGGAGAGTTTCAATGCTCCTCCTCCATTTCTGGCAAGTCCAGGTGAACCTCCTTTGGAGTGGAAACAATGGCGTGAAGGTTTTGAAGCTTATCTAGAAACAATTGGTGGGGAGAATTACACTGATAAACGCAAACTCGCAATTCTTAAACATTCTCTGGGTGCTGAAGGAAGACAAGTTCTTTCTCATTTACCTCCCCTAACTTTGGACAACTCCTCAGAAGAAGAAACTGATGTTTATGAAAATGCCATTATGCAACTTGATAAACAGTTTATCAAGAAAGTTAACGAGGTTGTGGCACGTCATAAATTTCTGAGTAGACAACAACTTCCTATGGAACCCATTGATTCGTTTGTGAAAGATTTAAAAATTCTGGCTGCCAAATGTAACTATGAACAGTTTAAGCATGGGCGAATTTTACGGATCTCGCGTTCGCGAATTTTGCGGATTTGCGAACTCGCAATCCGCAAAATCCGCGAATTCCCGCGAATTTGCGGATTTTTTTTTTTTTGTGTTCGCCCGTGTTTCTGCCAGATCGCGAGGGGTTTTACAATTTCGCAATTTGCGAACTTACCTGTCGGGTCGCAAGTTTCGTGAACTTGTTGTTTCTACGTGTCCAGCCTGTTTGGGACACTCTTCTTCATCACTGCCACTCTCTGTCACCACTGCCACTCTCTGACTACTCATGCCACCCTCTGGCCCACCCATGCCACCCTCTGTTTCATCACAGCACCCTCAGGTTGTCCAGTCAGTGTACATTATTGTGGCAACGCAAGCACACCTTCCCTGCCTCAAGTGACCTGAATTAATTTGGGGCTGATTAATGTGTCACAGAATATTTTTTTAGCTGGCACCTGCTTCCTTAGTGCTTCCTGATTAGTGAACTTTTGCACTTGCTAAGTGCTTTCATTGTTGCAAAATTAGTTACAACACCTGCCCTGCCCCAACTGACAATAATGAATTAGGGGCTGATTAATGGATTTGAACTGCCAGCCTGGCTCCTGCTTGTCTCCCTTAGCTGTAATTCAGGACCTTTGTGGCATATGTGTAACTATTCTGAGGTTCAGAGCAGGGTCACATAATAGTTGCAACTGGCAACTGAACTCTGGAGGGGCCCCTCAGCAAGCACTACAGGAAATGGCTACTAATGATGAGCCTGAACTTTTGAACCTGGTAAGTAGTTTCAGTTTTGATTAGATCGTATTTCTGCAATTTTGCACTTATTCGCGGGGCGCGAAGTTGTACTGGGAAGCCGCGAACTCACGCGAACAGTGCGAGCAGTGCGAGCAAAATCCGCTGCTCGCGGATTTGCGGATTTTGCGGGAGATTCGCGAATCTCGCGGATTGCGAATTTACCGAAAATCCGCAAAATCCGCGAGCGAAACGGATTTTCCGCCCATGCCTAGAACAGTTTCATGATCAAATGGTGAGAGACCAACTTGTACATAATGTTTCTGATGTAAAACTTCAAGAAAAATTACTAGATGCAAAGGATTTATCTCTTTCAAAAGCTCTTGATATTGCACACCGTTTTGAGGACATGAAGTTAGGTATTAAAGAGTTGTCCGATAAAAAACCAAAAGAATCTTCTTTGGAGAAACCCAACATTTCCGTAGTTCAAACCATCAAGAAAAACTGAATCTGTTTCCAACAAACCAACGTTTCCTTCTTCATCATACCAAGGCTTTAGAAAAGATGTAGTTTGTTTCAAATGTGGTTTTCCCGGACACGTGGCAACTGATAAAAGGTGTCCTGCTATCGGACAATTCTGCAACTATTGTAAATCGAGAGGTCATTTTGCTAGAATGTGCAAAACTCGCAACAAGTCCAAAAACTTTTCCTCAGATCCTAGACGCAGATATTCCGATGTTCAAGCCGTGGACATTGATGATGATGTTTTTGATGATATATGCACTGTATATGAAGTAGGTGAGGAGAAAAAAAGATTCACCTTTCTGTATGCTACAGATTGGTTCCAAATCTATAAAAGTCATGGCAGACTCTGGTGCAAAATACACTTTCATTGGTGACGATGTTTTATTGAAGGAATTTCCTGATGTTATCTCCTTGTTTCCTTCTGACATTAGACTATTGGGTTATGGTAAAAAACCCATTGAGGTGTTTGGGTACTTTTGCTCCATTTTATCATTCAAGGGCAAATCTATTCCAGCTAAGGTATATGTAGCCAAAGATGGGTCATGTTTGCTGGGTTGGCCACAACGAAGAGAATTAATGATGAAACTAGATCCCAACGACCAAGGCCCGAGCTACCTGAACAGCCGGATCAACTTCTACGCTCCCAAACGCCACCTCCGATCAGCCAACCACGCCCTCGCCGCCGTCCCCCGCATCCAAAGAGCGACTACAGGAGGAAGGTCCTTCTCCTACCTGGCCGCCAAGACCTGGAACTCCCTCCCGACCCGACCGACCTGCGCCTGACCCAAGACCACCTCTCCTTCAGGAGGAAGCTGAAGACCTGGCTGTTCGAGCAGTAGCGGCACCCCCCCCCCAGCGCCTTGAGACCCTACGGGTATGTAACGCGCTCTATAAGTGTCACTGATTGATTGATTGAACCATCCGGATCAAGTTCTGGGGTATTCTGATGTTATCAATTCTGTTGATGTGCCCTCTGACAACAAATGGGAAACACTCTTTCCTCAAGTCTTTTCCTCCAAGTTGGGTTTACTTAAAAAATGTAAACATAAGATCATTCTTAAACATAATGCTATTCCCAAGGTACATAAGGTACGCAATATTCCTTTGGCCTTAAGGGAATCTGTTAAAAAAGAACTTCAGAGACTATGTGACTTAGATGTAATTGAAGAAATTGAATCCTCTGAGTGGCTTTCTCCTGTAGTCATTGCCCACAAACCCAATGGGAAAATTCGTCTTTGTGTTGATATGTGCAATTTAAATTCAAATGTGTGGGTTGATTGACATCCTCTACCCAATATCGGGGAGATGTTTTTCAAACTTAAGGATGCATCTATTTTCACCACACTGGATTTGTCTAACGCATATCATCAAATAGCCCTCCACGAGGATAGTAGACATCTTACATCTTTTATAACCACTGAGGGTGCTTACAGGTATAAGAGAATGCCTTTTGGCTTAGTGTCCGCGTCCTCAGTGTTTCAGCGGGTCATGCACAACATGTCAAAATTTTTTCTAATGTATTATATTTTCAGGACGACATATTGGTTTTCGGCAAAGATGAATGTGAACATTCTGAAATTTTATTTAAGGTTCTGTCCATCTTACAAGACAATGGTCTTACCCTTACCAAGGAAAAGTGTAAATTTGGCAGAGATTCCATAGATTACCTAGGCCATTCCATCAGCAAAGAGGGTATTTCTTCCAAATTGAGTTTAGTTAAGGCTATTGAGAATGCTCCTGAACCAGTCAACAAGGATCAGCTGAGATCCTTTCTTGGTTTAGCCGGATATTACGCAAAGTTCATTCCTTCCTTTTCTGACAAAACTTCTCACTTAAGGAAGTTGATGAAAAACCAACAACAATTCATTTGGGATGCCAATTGCAAAGATCAATTTAATTTTGTAAAGAAATGCATTATTTCTGCTCCTGCCTTATCCCCTTTTGACACCAATTGTAAATCATTTATTGTCACTGATGCAAGCATTGTTGGCGTTGGTGCGGTGCAGATGCAGAAGCAAAAAAGTGGTTTTGTCACTATTGCTTTTGCATCGAGACCGTTACGTGGCGCTGAAACAAAATATTCTACTTTGGAAAAAGAAACTTTGACTTGTTGGTGGGGAATTGAATATTTTCGCAGATATGTATATGGTACAGATTTTGTTATACGCACTGATCATCGTCCCCTTGTGGATATTTTCACGACTAAAGGTTGTGGTAAAGCTACTTCCAGAATTGCAAGATGGCAGTATAAATTACAAGATTTTCATTTCTCAGTTGAATACATTGCAGGAGCGAAAAATGTTCTTGCTGACTTCCTTTCTAGGTTACCTGTAGAAGATGATAACCATGTTGCTCCTGATGATGATCCTGATAAAGTTGTGTCAATCTGTGAGGTGTCCAATGGTTGCATCCGTGAAGATGATTGGGTACTGGCTTGTGGTGATGATCGTGATTACTTGGATGTCTTGTCTTTTGTTAAAAATGGTTGGCCTTCCAAGAGCGGTTTATCTCCTAGTATTTTGCCTTACTTCCATGTAGCTCAAGAGCTATCCATCCAAGATGAAACTTTGTTGAGGGGTTTGCTTTTGGTTGTACCACACGGTTTAAGAGACACCGTTTTAGACATGGCTCATGAGGGTCACCCGGGCATGTCCAGTAAGAAAAGGAGAATAAGGAGCGAATTTTGGTGGCCGGGTGTCGACAGGTTGATTGAGAAAAAGGTAAGATCTTGTGTTGAATGTTGTGTGAGTGATAAATCGCAAAAACCTATAAAATATCAACATGATTCTGTCTCGAGACCTTCTAGGCCCTGGGAATGCGTTTCCATAGACATTGCTGGTCCGATGTGTTTAGGTCGTAGTCCAGTCTATGCCATTGTCTTGATAGACCAGTTTTCCAGTTGGCCTGAGGTGAAATTTGTTCCCCATGTATCTTCTAGGGTCGTTATCGACTTTCTAAATTCAATTTTTGAGAAAGAAGGTTTCCCTACTTCCATCCTTTCTGATCATGGCACACAGTTCACCTCTGTGGAGATGAAGTCCTTTTGTTGCAACCATGGTATTTTGTACAAACGTTCTTCAGTGTATTATCCTCAAGGTAACGGCATGGTAGAGAGGTGGATCAGGGTGCTTAAGTAAGGTTTACAACTTGCTGTGTGCAACTCTGAAAATTGCTACGATGCTGTTAGGAAACTTTTGTGGAGTTATAGGAACACTCCTAAGTCTGATGGTGATTTGTCTCCTTTTGAAAAAATGCAGGGGAGAAAGGGTGTGTGTAATATGAGCCAGCCATGGATGAGGGATCTTGTTGATGGTAAATACAGGAAACATAATTCTCCTGTGGTTTGTGCTAATACCAACAATCCGTGCAAGGTTGGAGATTGGGTACGTGTGAGAAAGTCTGGTTTTATTAGATCTGGTGTGTCGCACTTCTCCGTCCCCTTGTTAGTTGTTAGAGTGGGTAGACAAGTTGTGGAATTGTCAGACGGAAATGTTTGGAGCCTCTCCAAGGTAGTTAAAGTTCCGTCCCTGTGTATGAGGCCGTCACCCTCTAGTGGTTCTACTTCCCCTAACCAGTCAGGAACCTCTCTTTCTCCCAATTCTAGTCACTTTCCTACAACCACTCATCCGCACCTGCCTGTTCCCATTCCTTCTTGCAAAATGTGTAGTCCCCGTCTAAGGAAACCCCCTACTTGGCTCAAAGACTACAATGTTGGAAAATAATTTTATCATATCAAACTGTTATGTTACTTTTATTCATTGTATTACTTGTATGCATTTTTATGTTATTATATTTTCTTTTTCTTTTCTAGAAAGGAGGATGTGTTGTATCCTCGTGTGTCCCCTCGCGCTCGCCGCATGCACTGGAGCTTGGAATCCTACGTGTTTATGATTCCATGTATGCCTGTGCAGCGGTTGGCGTGGGCTCCTGTTCTTCCTAACTCGGCATATACAATAAACTAACTTTATTCACCCAACAGCGTGCAGCGTTCATCTTCCTTACCAGATTACTTCAGATTGTTGACATTTATTTCTGTCATTCCTACTTGGATGCTCATTGACTGCCCTTTCACTTCAGGTATTCTCTGTGTTGTGCGCTTTTCATTTTTTTTTTCCAGCGTTTTTCCTCGACCCTAGGCCTGAAGCTATCCTGTTTACTTTCGTCTGTCAACGGCCTTACCTGCCGTCGCTTGCACGCTCTGCCTCGCTCTCCGTTCTGTTCTTCATCTTGGAACTCCCTTTGTATTGCGCTGCTTCCCCGCGCACCCGGCCATCGCGCTAGTTACTTCCTAGTTCCCTGGCTGCTTTTGCGTGTGACGAATGGACTTGGTGACGTCACACGCATGCGTGCCGTCATTTTGACTGCTTCAGTTGCCTAGTTACCTTTCAGCGCACGTCTTGGGCATAATATTCGTCAGACTTCATTCGTTTTCACCCGGTTTGGTGAAATTCTTGTTTCTTTTTGGACTTCCTACGTTTTCACCTAGTTTGGTGAGATTTATATTCTAGTTTGCTGACACTTATTTTTGCCTTTGTTTTTTTGTACTTCCTGACTGTATCAACTTACACTGTGTATCAGTTCAGACTCTTCAGTGATACACACACTCAGACTGTTTTTTTATTCTTCATGTGATACACACTTTTTTTTTAATTTTTAGTTTATTGCTGATTTTAACTCCTCCTGTTTTATCTCACTATGAGTTCGTCTTCTTCAATGACTAAACCCCCTGCCTTTCTTTGTGAGAAAGGTGAACCTATTCTCCCATGGAAAAGATGCAAAAATCTTTTTGACTCTTATTTATTAGCTATAGGAGGTGACAATTTTCTGCTGTAAGAAAACAAGCCATACTACTACACAACTTAGTGGTTGAAGGTCGTAACATATATGATAGTATTGATGAAATACCTATAAATGATGGCTCTGGTGATTCACCTACTGATGTCTTTCACATGTCTCTAAAGATGTTAGAAGATTATTTTGGTCCCAGAATCAATGTGGTTTTAGAACGACACAAGTTCTTTATGAGGGTACAGGAACCCAAGGAAAAAGTTGGAAATTATGTAGCCTCCCTAAAAATGTTGGCATGACTTGTGAATTTGACGGCGAGGAATTGAGGCCACGCCCACCTTGAGGCCACGCCCACCCGCCACAGTACAAAAGCGCTGTCATCAGCGCTAACTTATCAGAAACCTGCAAATCTCCTGAGGCGGAAGCCGGGAGACGTCCGATTTTATAAATTGTATTTTTCTCACCCGGCTGGCACCTCCTGCAGCGGGCTCGAGACACGCCTGAACAGCGACTCCTTTGCTGCACCGAACAAGCTAAAAACAAACATTTCATTGACGGCGAGGAATTGAGGCCACGCCCACCTTGAGGCCACGCCCACCCGCCCCCTTTCCTACCCATAAGGATGTGCAATCACAGGACGCGCAGCGGACGAGCGCAGCGGAAGCACCGTTTGCGTGCCGAAGGCGCGCCTAAGGCAAGCCCGTCTGCGCCCGTCCGCGCACGACCGGGCCCAGGGCCAGCCCCTGTGCCTGAACCTATCGCCATTAGGAGACCTTACTCTCGGCAGGATCTCCTTAGCCTCAGACCTGCGAAAACCACCACCTGTCATGCCTTACATGACCCCAACGTTCCCTTCACCAGCTGCAACATCTGCAAACCTGGAAACCTACTCCTTCCCAGGATGACCGCACCACTCTCCGGCCTCAAATTATGTTATGTTATGTTATGTTATAAACCGTTTTGTAGCGCGCTCTGTTACTTGTGAGTATCCTGGCGCGGGGAAGGGATCAAAGCGGCAAAGAACAAGACAGAAAGAGAATCCTCCTAGCCTGCACTCGTAAATAGGTGGGTTTTCAGATGTAATAAATTAGCGACACTCAACTGTAGATCGCTTCCCAAGCACGCCCTCCTCATAAACCACTTAATCGTCGATCACGATCTGGATATACTCTTCCTTACCGAAACCTGGATCTCCGGTCATTCTAACTCCAACATAGTCTCGGCCCTTCCACCGGGCTTCCTCATCATGTCCCAACCCCGCCCTCTAGGCCGAGGCGGTGGTATAGCCATCATCTACCGAGACTACTTCACCTGCCGATCTACTGAGATCCAGAGCATGGAGTCGTAGAGTTGTCTGTTCACGCTGACGCTCTCACCTACCTACTCCCTGTCATGCCTGCTGGTCTACAGACCCCCTGGGCATTTTGGCCCCTTCTCCGCCGCCTTTCTAGAATCCGTCTCATCCTTGGCCCACGTAACATCCAACTTCCTGATTACAGGCGACCTCAACATCCATTTCGATGATCTAACAGACACAGGGTCGTCTGACCTAATCAGTGAACTTGGCGCCCTTGGCTTCTCCCCGACTAACTCAGGAGCCACGCATGCGAAAGGACATCTGCTCGACCCTGTATTCTCGAACATCCCCTCCCTCCAGTTCACAAATTCCCTCCCCCTCCCGTGGACGGACCACTTCTTGGTCTCGACCCATCTCCCAGGGGCCTTTAAGAAACCCCACAACCCCCCTACTTTCACTAAGGACAGATCCTGGGCCAGACTTTCGATGGATAACTGGGCCTTGGCTCTTGACGCTACCATCCCCAGTCTTGCAGCCGACCCCACCATGGCAGACATCCAGTTCAGAGACTGGATTTCCTCCTCCCTCGACAGCCTCATCCCCATCAAAAATCGGGAGGTGAAAAATAAGACCAAGGGCCATGCCCCCTGGTATAACTCCGAACTTAGAACGCTCCGTAAGGTGTGCAAAAAGGCGGAGAGAGCATAGAGGAAAGATTGGCTCCACAGCAACAAGGACATATATCACAACGCGGTAAGACAATATAAAACAGCCTTGAAATTAGCTAAATCTACGTTCTACGACAATAGAATAAAAACCGCGACCAACTCAGCCAAAGAATCCTATCAGATAGTCAAAGAACTTCTAAACATCCCAACAGCACCCCCTCCTCACTCCCCCCCCCCAGACAGAAGCAAGGATCTGGCCAATTATTTCGAGTCCAAAATCCTGCGGATACTGGACTCCCTTCCTTCCGTCAGCCCTCCTCCCATCCTGGCCACAGCGGACGAAAATAATAGCCCACAGCTGGAGACCTTTAGAGCAGTTTCCCTCACCGAGGTGACGTCCTCGCTAGAGAAAATGAAAAGCGGTTCCCCCCTTGACCCAGCCCCGGCCAGATTTCTAAAAAAAGTGTCGTCCACCATAGCCCCTATCATTAGGGACCTTATCAACTCTTCCCTCGCTGGTGGAACGGTACCCCCCAACTGGAAGAACGCAGTTGTGAAGGCTTTGCTGAAAAAGCCCCATCTGAACCCGGACGACATGTCCAATTACAGACCAATCTCACTGCTCCCCTGTATCAGTAAGATGGCTGAAAAACTAGTCAACTCGCAACTATCCCAATTTCTCGAGACAAACAACATCCTGCGCCAATCCCAAACTGGGTTTCGACCCGGCCATGGCACGGACACCGCACTCCTCTCTGTCATCGAGGAGGCAAGGTGTATCCTAGACTCAGGGGGATCAGTGGCAGTGATCCTCCTGGATCTTAGTGCCGCCTTTGATACGGTGGATCACCGTGTCCTACTACACCGCCTGGCCAAGGCAGGAATTGTGGGTACGGCGCGAGCATGGATCGAATCCTTCCTTTCCCATCGATCCTTTCAGGTGTGGGATGGCAATTCCCGGTCAGAACCTCTTCCACTGAAGAATGGAGTTCCCCAGGGGTCGTCGCTCAGCCCCACCCTGTTTAATGTCTATATGGCTCCCCTGGAAGATGTAGTGGCCCCCTACGGTATAAAAATAGTTAACTACGCCGACGACACCCAACTTGTCGTATCCCTGTCCCACCTGGATAATCATCCTGACAGCTTGCTACACTGTCTCCAGGACATCCATACCGGGATGTGCGACTCGGCCTTGAAGCTGAACGGCGCAAAGACCGAGATCATGCTCCTGGGCAATAAATGGACGACTTTTCCACCTACATCCTGGCCCGACACCTTCGGCGAAATCCCCTCTCCTAGAAATGAAATCAAAACACATGGAGTCTGGTTGGAACCTGACCTTACCATGAAAACGCAGGCAGCCAAGACAGCTGGCACCTGCTTCGGTCTCCTGCGGTCCGTACGCAAGATCCTGCCTCTTCTTCCCCTCCCATCCAGGAAACTGCTTGTCCAGGGTCTTGTCTTGGCCCGGCTCGATTACAGCAATGCCATCTACCTGGGGGCCCCTGATTACACCTTGGCCATACTCCAACGCACCCAGAATGCGGCGGCCAGGCTCATTATGAACCTCCCCCCTAGAGTATCGGCTAAGCCTGCCCTTAAAGCCCTACATTGGCTCCCTGTCCGCCAGAGAGTAGAGTTCAAGGCCCTATGTACCACCCACAAGCTCATCAATGGAGCTGGCCCTGCCGCGCTTAAAGATATGGTTACCCCATATAAAGCCTCAAGACCCCTTCGCTCCGACGCCGAACATCTTGCTACGGTGCCCAAATTCAGGAAGGCTCGCACCGGCGGTCGCCGCTTTTCGTTCAAAGCCTCCACAGCGTGGAACTCACTCCCTCTCAGTCTCCGCCTGGAACCCTCCCTCATGGTGTTCCACAGGAAACTTAAAACCCTCCTGTTCCCCAAATAAGGCACTCCCTCTCCCACCCCTCTGGATCCTTTCAGGTTGAATTAGCGCGGGGATGCCTACGGGTCACCAGGCGCTTTAGAAATCGCAAAATAAATAAATAATAATAGAATAATAATTTGGGGAACTTACTGATTCCTTGATTCGTGATCAATTAGTCAGATGCACGAATAGTTCAAGGGTACAAGAGAAACACTTATCGAAAAATCCTTCTCTGAGGGAAACTTTAGCTATTGTTGAGGGTATAGAAAACACCTCTGGTTGGGCTAAAGAGATGAAAGAACACAAAGTTTCACCTGATTGCTCTTCTAGTTCCAATAGTATTCATGATGTTACTCCCATTCAATCATCTTCAGATGATAGCATTTGTAAAGTTATGCAAAACCCTAAGTCAAAAGTTCCATTTGATCGTAGTAAGATCAAATGCTATAGATGTGGTAGTTCTAACCATTCTTCTTCCTTTCCCAATTGCTATGCTAAGTCTTCCACCTGTCTCAAATGTGGTATAAAAGGACACTATGCCAGGGTTTGCAAATCCACTGCTAAAGTGCATTCCATTGAATCTTCAGTACCTTCTGCAGATGCTCCCAGATTGGTAATTTCCAGTGTCACTAGTGATGGCAGCATTGACGCTGATCCTATCTTCATGCCTGAGTGTAATGTTATAATTGATGGGGAAGATTTTATTGTTTTAGCAGACTCTGGTTCACCCTATACTTTAATTGGAAATGAAAACTGGAACAAAATCTTTCCTAATGTTGACTTATTTAAACCTGATATCAATGCTGTTAGTTATAATGGTTCTCGCATTGAAGTATCAGGTTACACTGTCTTGAGAATTCATTTCAAGGGACGTGAAACAGTTGGTAAGATTTATATTGCTTACAGGGGCGATAATCTTTTGGGTTGGAGGCATCAAAGAGATTTAGGCATTATCCTTAATCCTAATGCTCTTAAACCCTCTGACCAAGTCATGCTCATTGATCAGATCTCTTCTTCCAACAGGTTCTTTGATGAATTTCCCCATGTTTTCTCTGACAAATTGGGTTTACTGAAAGATTTTGAACATCGGATTAGCCTAAAGAAAAATGCTGTTCCTTGTGTATTTAAAGTTAGGAAGGTTCCTAACATGATGCTGGCCCCTCTGAAACAAGAACTTTCTAGACTTATGGAATTGAATGTTATAGAAGAAATTAAGTCCTCAGAGTGGTTGGCCCCAGTGGTTTTGGCCCCCAAGGATGGTGATTGTACATTCTTTCCTCTCTCCTTATGGTTCCATGCTCAGATGAGTCTTGGAGCCTGGAGGAGCTGGCAGAGCTGTTGTGAGCTGTTGGTGATGTTTTACCATTAACGCCTACTTACAAACTTATCTGGTGTTATTACATCTTTTTAACAGAATCCACAAGCAGACAGGCACACAGGACGGTTAAAAAAAAAATTACCACTTTCTAAAAAGTGGCATTTCAAAGACACAATTTAAAAACCACCTCCACTAAAAGGTGTGTTATAGAGTCCAGAGAGCCTAAACTCCAAATCCCTGGCTGTTCCCAGTTTAAAGCTACACTTGTAGAATGTTACAAGACAGCTATGGGAGAGCTAGTCTTTGCAATAGCAACAAAAAGAAATTGGCAGGATTTCACTATCTGTACATGTAAAATACACCAGTACATTTCCTACTTTTCACACTCGCTGCACCCTGTCCATGGGGGTACCTTGGGCTTATCTTAGAGGTGACTTACATGTAAGAAAAGGAAAGGATAGGGCCTTTCAAGTGGGAGCACATGCCAGGTTGACATGGCTGTTTAAAACTGCACTCACTCACAAACACTGAAGTGGCAGGTCTGAGACACATTTGAAAGTCTACTTGTGTGGGTGGGACACCCGGTGCTGCAGGCCCACTAGTAGCATTTGATTTACAGGCCCTGGGCACACACAGTGCACTTTACTAGGGACTTACCAGTACACCAATAGGCCAATCATGAGTAACCAATTATAATCACAATTTACACAAGGGGGCACTTGCACTTTGACACTGATCAGCAGTGGCAAAGTGCCCAGTTTACCCAAACCAGCAAAAACTAAATCTAGCACACAATCAATAATACAGCAGATAGAGCCAAAATGTCATGGTAAAACCATAAAAATGTATGTACAAAACAGTGAAAGTAACCACACCCTTCCAAATACAACTATTACTAGAAAGAGTATTTATTTACTCTGCCATTAACATTATTTCTAAAACTTAGAGTGAGCTCAAACAAGAAGAAAGATTAGTTTTGGTAAAATCTTTTAAGGTGACAAAACTAAAACGAGAGAAGAGAAAAAAAGCCAAGTGCTGAGTGAGTTAATTGATTGGTACAAGATGTTACATTAATTGACAAAGAAGGGTATCTTGCTGGGTCTGAGTGCCTGTGGGTAATGGCAGTGCCAAGTGGGGTCCCTTATATGAAATGACGTGGGGCCATATGTAGGTAACCTGGAAATACCGATTCCTGAATACCAAATTTTACCAATATGATGTAGGTAATAAATCGGTAAAATTTAACCATTCGGTAATATTTCTTATTACTGATTCAGTAATACAGATTCAGTAATAATAAATACCTTCCCTATGGGCCTGGAGGCCCATAGGAATGAATGGGAAGCCATTCACTATTACCAATTCAGTATTTACCGAATCAGTAATAGTGCGAGCATATTCAAGGGTGGCAGGGTGTCACATTGACACCCTGTTGCACCCCTGAATTGTGCATGTGTGCACATGTGGTGCACATACGTGCCCTAAGGGCATGTATGTCTGCCACATGGCACCATGAAAAAAGCCAATTATTGCTTTTTTAAAGGTATTCGGTATTTACCACCAACTTGTAGTTGTAGTTGTAGTTATTTAGCTACCTACATATGGCCCCTTATTTCCAGCCTCCTACATTGGAAAGGGCTAAATACCGGTCGGTAACGGGAAAATCAGAGATTTTCGTTCGTTACCGACCGGTATTTAGCTACCCACTTCTGGACCATGGTTAGGCTTGGGGCAAGAGGACAGTGCGTTGGTTTTTATCTGTGGTAAGTTCACCCAGGACTAAATCTTGAGAACAACAATTGAGATCTACAGAATCATAAACGCAGATAGTCATATCCCTGTTTACACCCACCCCCAACCCCACCCCCAGTTATGGGATTTCTGCATATAGTGGTCTGTCAATAGTTTTTGTACAGGAAGTAGGCCACTCCGTGGTCCCATTACGGGTTTCTGCATGCAGTGGACAATTACTTAGTAGATTTTCCATACTCATACAGTCTGGACGCAGCCTCAGAAGACAACTTAGTTAGGTGCTTGAATATCCCCTCACCTTCTGAACCCAAACAATGTATCAACAGAGAAGATTTCCTTTCTGCAATTAACGAAGTTCCACACTCCCTGGTGTATTGCAAGAATACTTATTTCCACCTTCCCCATGGTTAAATTTGATCACCAGGACTTACAGGGAACATGGGGGTAAATTAACATTCTGCATATTGAACACTAAGGCAATATATGATTGATATATGTACAAGTTCCAATATGATAAGATGGTATGTGTAATGGATAATGTCTCTGCACCAGTATTCGATCTGATACCCAATCGCCAACCTGAAGAACAAAATTATAATCACTAGAAAACAAAAGGGCCATCAAACTACATTTGACCAAAACTATAGTTTAGAGATTTTGAAATAACATCCAGCTTCGAGGAGTTCTTCAATTAGCACCAGAAGACGGTTCTAACAGTTCCTAAAATAAATTCTCAAAATGGATCTAGAACGGTGCTTTTGTACTATCACTATGGCCCATCTCAAACAAATATGGCAGGAACCACCAAAAGCCTCACAGGACTTGCAGAAACATGAGGGACTTAACCATGCCCAGCCAGCCTTGACACAGTGTAGAAGAGCATGTTTAGAGGTAGAATGTTTTTGTGCAGACTATGCACACCAGGACAAAAGGAGCAGAGTCAATCACACTGACTAACACTCAAAAGAGGCGAGAGAAGCTCGAGGTGAGTCAACAGTGCGTGAGAAAGAAGCTTGTGAAAGTTTTGTAAAGCAGAGCCACAGAGAAGAGAATGCCAGTTTAAGCAAGTGTCCATTAAACTCCTCAGATGGAAAATGATCACTGTGCGTCTACTGTGCCCTTAATCACTGTTAAATATGTACATACAGTAATAGGCAGAAAAGGAGAAAAGATAAATACAACCCCCATCAAGTACTTGAAAACTCTAAGCCAAAATTAATGCATCAGGAAACTCGTATTTGCATTTCTTAGTCAGGGAAACTTGTCAGACACTAGATCACGATAGTTCACCAAAGTGCTTAACACATAAGGCGTACATATAGACTTCAACAGGTTAGCACTGTAGAACACAGTCTTGCTGTTAAGGTAAATCTGGGTCTTCATGCTCATTGCCAATTGTAATGAGGAACAAGAGGATGTAGTTGTATTGCAGAAGAAGGATTTGTTTAATGGTCCAGAGTAATACACCTCATCCAAGCAAGAGTAGGACCTCTCTTCATCTCTCCCCACACCAACTGCTTTCCTCTCCTCCGAATGGAATGTCAACGCATGGCTTCACTAAACATTTCATTACAAAGGATACCACAACTCGCTTTGGGTGAGTTAAAATGTACTCTTAGAAGGAACTGTGACTGAGATTTCCTGCACATATTCTCTGCATTTGAGGCAATTTTTGTTTATAAAACTCTTTAAAACGTACTAACCTTGCCCATTTTATCAACTTTTATGAGGGTTATTCATGGTAGGCATGCCTGTTCTATGACTCTCAGCTATTTTTGCGTAGTGGTTGATGTTTTTATTAGAACTCTTCCTACTCCGCATTTAACAGTGGTTATATTAAAAGTATTCTTCACTGAGGTTCTTCTCATAGCCTCAAGACCTCGTTTTGATTTTCAGAGTGTATATAGTTGTAATATAATTTTCCTTACGCAATTTCCCTCTGATAGTTGTCTTTCATTGACCTCTGGAAAAATGGCCTCTCAATCTCATCTGAGTATAAAGTCTCAACTTCTTCTGCAACTAGACAAAAGAAGCTTAAAAATAATCCCATTCACCTGTTGCCTTATCAAATATTCCAGGATTTGATTCTATTTTGGACAAAATCAGGGGAGTGGAGTAATTTGTGATGCTACTAACGATAAAGTAAAGCAAATTGAAGACAGCTGAGTATTGATGGAAAACAGTCTCATAGAATTGGAATTACAAATGAACAAATATATTATTTCGAAGAAGATAACCAAGATGTAAAAGGAGAGTACTCAATGTAATAATATTTGTTTATATGATCTCCCAGAAAGAATATTTTGGTATTTTCTGCTGAATTTGTTTGGAATCTCTAAATCACCAAATCTCATGATTCACAGAGCTCATCATCTTGATCTTGAATCCAATTCATCTTCTAAGCAAAGAGGATGATTATGGTAATATTTCATTACAATAATTTAGCATGAGTGCTTAATGAGATGAAACAGAAGAGGAAATTATTTCGGTCAGAACAAAAAATATACTTTTACCTGAATCTATTTACTGCTATAAATGCCAGAAAAAAGATTCTGGCCCTTCTTCCTTTGCTAAGACAACTGAACATTTGTTTCAGCATCCTTCATATATACATCTGTAAATTTACTTATAATGGCAATACCAAATCCTTTGAGAATCCTTTAAGTTGAAATAATGTATTTGTGATTTCTCATCTCCAAATATTTACACTTTCCTACACACAATCCTAATTTTCAAATATTATATTGTATATATTCCACTGATCATCTTGCTCTGTTGCTACTTTGTATCTTCTATTCTTACGCTTCTTTCTCAGATCTGGGCTGTGTACCATGATCTGCCACTACACTAATTTCCCCCGTACACTTTTTGTTGCTTGTTACCTTCTTATTTTCTATCTAACTCTTTCTCTCTTGTGTTTCTATATCACACTTTTATCTTTTCTGCATGTTTTATGAGCAACAGTTTGTATTTTTTTATTAGTTATCGCCTATCATTATTTCTTGATTTTATTTGCAGTTTACTAAATCCTGTTGTTCATCGTCGTGTGTTTCCTAGTCCCATGAATAACAGTGTCTCAGTCCCATGAATAACAGTGTCTGTGGATTGGATAATCCTGCCAAGGGTTAAAATGTATTGTTTTATCTTTCTAAAATGCATACCAATTGTTTTTTTGCAGGAAACACATTGGAATGCAGATGAATCTCAAAGCATAACAAGATGTTGGGTAATGGGTAATGTTTTCTCTCCTGCAATTTAGAGGAAATGTGAACATGCTATTTTGTTTCATAAATCACTGAAACATACTATCTCAAGAATGTGATATGGATGGTAGCTGGGTTTTGGTTAGTGTTAAATTGGATCAGAACTATTTCATTTTTCAATGTATATGGTCCAGTAAAAGCTTACTCTTATTTTTGGAGAGGATTTCAATGAAATGCATGATCTGTTTATGATCATAATTCTAAAATTAATTCTAAACCAGAAAATTCTAAGAAAGCTTTTAAAACTACTTTTGCATCATTATTTGAGTCATGGGGATCTTGTCTCCCAGAATTGTTAGAATAATTATTTTTTCCCCTTTTCATTGATTTTTAACTAGAATAAATTATATATGTATCACCCATTCCCTATTGCATTACTTACTGTCCTCACACATAAGATCTATTTTCATATCTGATCATGTTCCTGTCATCTCGTGTTTTGATATACCGTCGACCCCCCTCAAAATCAAACCAGTAGTGATATAATGACTGTCTCATATCTAAGTAGAATTTTGTTACTCCATTTGAATGTTTTGGTGATCTCAATTGACTGTTATTACAAATGTACACTACCTATACATTTGTGGTGGTTTTTCTCTTCTTTCTCTAAATGCCAGTTTACTATGCCTCAAAAACACTACTGTTGAACATGATTACATTACATTATTTCTTATCATAACTTCACTAAAATTTCAAAATTATACAAGGTAACATCACACACCCTTTGACTGCTGATACCTTTTCAACATTGACCTATTGCCCCCTACTTAAGGACACCAAATGCTCTTTTTTGCTGCTAAAGAGTTAGATGATGCACAATGGGGGAAACTACAGAAAGTAAACAAGACCCAGTCAACTCTGTTTACTTGTGTATACAACTAACTTAATGGCACTTCAGAACAGGGGTGGTAACAGCAGAGCAAGGACGACCAAAGAAAAAGAGAAGCAACAGCTGCTACACCTAATACCCCTAATTTATATGGAAGATATGTGTTATAAATAATCAATCAAAAACACCTGGCACTCAGTAATAAAGCGTTCCATTGTACAGGACTCCATCCGCAATTTATAGTTACATTTTCGACTTAAGGTTTTTTTAAACCTTGCAAAAGCTGTTTTTTGTTTTGGTCCTGTTGTCAATACTGCTTTTTTCTCTCCTCATGAAGACATTTGTAAATTCTTTGTTTTTCAGGGTGTATATGACAGGGTTGCACAGTGGAGGAACAGCTGTGTACAGCAAAGCCAACATCTTGTTCTGTTGTATTGAAAAATTTGATGTTGGTCTCATATACGTAGAACAAGCAGACCCAAAGAATAAAATAACCACTATAAGATGAGAACCACAAGTTGAAAAGGTCTTGCATCTCCCCTCCTTAGACTTCATGTTCAGTATTGCTGAGATGATCTTGACATAGGATACGATGACAAAAATGAAAGGAAACAGTCCAAAAGTACATCCATTTACATAGTTTAGTGTCTCAATAATGTGGGTGCTGGTGCAAGATAGCTTCATCAGGGCAGTGAAATCACAGAAGAAGTGGTTGATGGTGTGCGATTGACAGTAGGAGAGCCCCGAGAGTACTAAAGTGTAAGGTAGAGGGATCAGGATACCACAAAGCCAACTTCCAGTGGCCAGCTGTATGCACCTGTTTTTGTTCACAATACTCATGTAATGTAAGGGATAGCAGATGGCCACATACCGATCATAGGCCATAACTGTGAGGATAAGGACTTCTGTCACCACCAAGAAGATAAAGAAATATATCTGCAGCAGACATTTGGTTAGAGAAATGAGTGTACCTGTCTGAAAGAAGTGTATCAACATATGTGGGTAAGTGAGTGAGATGCAAGTGATATCAATGAAGGCCACGTTTATAAGAAAGAAATACATGGGGGTGTGCAGGTGTGAGATGGAGTATACTATTGACATGATGAGAAGGTTTCCAATCAAAGTCATCACGTAAATTATTGTAAATGTAATAAAAAGTGGAACTTGCAGCAGTGGAAGATCCGAAAACCCTATAATCAAGAACTGTTCCTCTGAAGTCATGTTTTCTCCTTTCATTTGTCCAGGTTTATTGCCATTTGAAGAAAGGCTGAAATAAAGCACACCATATATGTAAATACATTTTTTGACGAGCTGGTTTGACGTGTAAGTTCTGTTTATGGCATAGCAAAAAGATCCTAATTTCATATCTTGCAAATGTTCAAAATACATTGGTTTCTTTCAAACATGCTAACAACAATTGTTTTCTGTTGCGCAATATTTTAGTGGAGTTTTATCGTTTGTATTTCAGAGATAGGGGCACTATTATTGCAGCATGTCTGTGCCTAAAATGTTTATTGCTGCTTAGACTTGTATGGAAAAAAAGGTTTATACTCTCTACAATATGGTATTTTATTGTACCAATTATCCACAAAATTTAGATTTGGAAAGAATATAATATATATAATTTCTATTAGCAAATGCTCCCCTCCTCCCCTACCCCCCAAGATTATAGCATATTAGTATGAATCATACTCACCAGGTGGCACTTGTTCTGGGTGCAACACTACTTTCTGTAGTATTTCTTCACTCTAACTTTATTTTGTTTCATCTCTGACACCACGTCTGTTTTTTTAAATTGTATTTATTTGCTTTTTTTAAGGAGACTTGGATTTATTGATTCTTCAACTTATTTCTCATGGATTGTATCTGGGCTGTGTGACTTCCTCGGTCTCCTCTACTTTAGGGCCATTTTGTGAGATTAAGACACAGTACAAACCTAATGCAGGTTCCCTGATGATGATGGTCCTCCCTATCATATCTAGTTCAAAGAATAGGCCAGGGATGCTTGGGTGTGTAGGTCGAATATATCCTCCCTGCGGAGAGAGGATGGCTTGTGAATCAGTGTGGTCCACAAATGGGAAGAGATAATGGTATAAGGTGCAAATAAAGCAGGCCCAATGGATGGGGCAATATTTAGTGCTGGGTGCTGGACTAGAGACACTCTTTTCCCAAATGATTAGTTCTACATAAGATAGCACAGTTCATTGTAGAAAAGCATTCAGTACATGCTACACAATATAAAATGGGACCTAGTTTCAGCCATCAATGCTTTTTTGCATAGGCTTTGCTTATTTAGATTATCTCAAGAATAACTTACTAACTAACTAACTAAAAAATCAGGCAAAAGAGATTACAATTTTAGCAAGTCTCTACAAGCCACTTTAATTGACAATGATTTTTTTCTAATATTTTCAAAATGCATAGGGGTAACTATTAATGACTCGAATCTGGCTGGCCTGGAGGAGAGTGTGATATTTATCTCACCCGATATATACTTCTAAATCTGAATGAATTTGAATTTATAAGGTGCAATAAATAGCATCGTTTTTTTTTACGGTTACTGCCAAAAAAGGGGCATCATGTGTGGATCTTGGTACTTCCTCGACCCACTTCCACAGGCCCAATATTTACCTTACATTTCTCCTTAAAATATGACAGTAGGTAACTTGTGGATGACTGTTAATCACTAAAAATAATTGATTAAACACTCCACCACAAACCTTTCACTTTTTAGTTAGATTCTTTCCAGCACAGAGGAGCTTATGCACAGCTATATGTTTTATTTCTCATCTTTATTTGAATACAGTTGTAGAGTTTTTTCCTAACAATCGCTTAAACGGTCATTTTGTCAGTGCCCCCATGTCATATACAAAGAACTGTTGCCTAAATGAAAAGGTAAATTGACATTTTTTTTATTACTATAGTAGGAAATTATTTGAACATTTACAGGGAGGTGTCATGTTTGCAGAATTTCTATTGCAATTCAAAGTGGAAAGCTTGCTTGTAATTTTTTTAACTTTAAACTCAAGCAATTTAGAAATAGGATAGGTATGTGTATTTGATTGCTTTTCTATTTCCATATACCAGTATGCAAATGTGTGTAAACGGTTATACACTGCCAGTTTATTAACACTATCAATTACTTCACATTGCGATATGGTGCCACCAACGTTGGTTGGGTACTTATTTAACAGTAGAATCTGAGTAGTTCTGTTGTGCTATTCTCAGAGACCCCTACTCACAAAACGCCAGAGACGTCTGTAGTGGGTAGGCACAAACTGTGCCACAGGTGAATAGGCAAAATATACTATTTATTGGCTGATGGTTATTCCAGCTTGAAGGACATAGTACTCCTAAATTGTGCATAAAACCTTATCTTAAGTTCTCTTGAACAAACTTCTCCTTTACAAAATGACTTGGGGCAAATATAACCCAGTAGTGACTCAACGCCTCTCAACAGGAGATCATTGCACCTAAATTCAGACATGCACTCACCCTGAACCTATTGGTCAATGGTTTATCAGCTAGGAGTGGCTTAGTAGCTTTTGTGATTGAGGCACACAAATCAAACAAAACAGAGGTACTCTAGTAATGGGTTACATTCCCAGAAGCAGATGCAAGAGCACAGACATTTCACTACTATACAGAAGGAGATCCACCAGTGGAATACGGTCCATGCAAGGACATATAGGTTCCACTCATATGCCAGGAACATTTGTACTGTTTTAAAGGCACCATACCTCACATAAGACACAGAGTAAGACCAAGACCGTTCGGAGGAGACGGGCAACATGACTATTATTAGCATCCTACACACCACATCCTGACATTGATACAATGTCACAGCCAGACTTGCTCATACAACACAAAGATTGAATTAGAATGTACAGAAACCTGACACAATTTGTCATGAGGACTTTCACAGTCCAACCAAAACAGTTGCACCAAATGGAACTCAACATCAGAGTACAGCATCTAAAATAACTCTATAAACATTACAAGCGGTAATGGGCAAAATGCCCACAAAACATGAACAAATGCCCTTCTGGGTAGCTCAGAAAATGACTCAGCTCGAGGCAGTATTCCCGAATACTACCCCATTTGAAAAACCACAGAATGTTAACCATCTGCTTGCCCATGGGGATAACACCACAAGTAGAGGACTGCACCACTTGGAGTACAGTCTTTGCTGCCATATATACCAGGACACATGGTATTCCTTCATTAGCAGTGATACCAGATGTATTGAGACAAATACAGTACGGAGTAGAGCCTGCCCCGAACCTAGGTATGAAAGTGGAAGCAGCTTCAGTGGCAATCCGCCAACGCCTAAGGGAGTACAGTCCGTTGGATCAGCAACGCAAACTGCCCACGATAATTGAAATGGCATATGCAGAATTAGGCAGAGATAGTTTGGGTGGGAAAGCTTTAAAACCACAACTGATGGGCAGTCCTGAAAAGGGCACTGGGATAATAAAAAACAACAACATTTTCGAGAAAAAAGATCTGAATCCCGAGGTAGATTTCCTCCACAGGAGCCCTCTGAAAAAAGGTGCAATCTCAGGAATAGGGATAACATTAGGAAACCTGACAGTTATCAGGATATTGATACACGTTCCTCTCGTTCCTTTCAGGGCTCGACAAAAAAACCAAAGAGAGAAGGACGGTGAGAACACAAAGAAGAGCGTACAAAGTCCAGGCAAGAGTTCATTTGGTGGAGGATATTCTTGTTCATATTGCAGGAATGCTTGTGTTTTTAGATTTGGATAAAATCTGTATTCAAAGTCCATTGCAGTAAGAAAATTAGGCCATTGTATTAATCTCGGATGTAAGGCTTATGCATTTGGAATGCTAGCCTTTGTATCAGCCTTTAAAGCTAGTACTGGGGTTATGACAATTATGCACTTCCGCTGAGCTAGTGCTCTTTCTCTTGCTACAATTGTCTGAACTGCTGTCAGGATTTTTTCTGTTGAAGTGAATGCATCCTGAGTTTATGTATAGATGTGATTTGTATGCGATTGGTACTGTTTCTCCTTCATTGAAGGTT
The DNA here is from genome assembly GCF_964263255.1 of Lissotriton vulgaris. Taxonomy (NCBI): domain Eukaryota; kingdom Metazoa; phylum Chordata; class Amphibia; order Caudata; family Salamandridae; genus Lissotriton; species Lissotriton vulgaris. The sequence continues at coordinate 865,102 of NW_028245946.1, forward strand.
AAGTAAGTGTACCCGCATTGACCTGCTATTACGCACGTCACTAAGTTGCTTAACTTTATGCATGTCTGTAAGTGTTTGGTAGTTATCATGTCTTATTGTAATGAACACAGGATGTTTGAGTGTTCCTGTGACCAATGTCTAACTGAAAAGTTAGGCTTTATTAAGTCCTAGAAAGGTTTTACCCTTTCTGTGTAATCCAAAATGTATGTTCTGCCAAAATTTAGGAATCCCAGTATAGATTGCAAATTTTTAAATGTTTTTTGAAGTTGGAGTAGCCCACAGTTTTTTAAAAGGTTAACTGACAGGCTTTTTTCTTCACTTAAAAGCCCATATCCTAAAAATAGGACACTGAGGTGGGCAATGTTTGATTTTTTAAAGTTAAATTTGTAGCCCTCAGAAGTGAATCCCAGAATGATGGTGCTCACTCTGGTCAAGTGCCTTTTTTAAGTCATCATCGGTCAGATAAATATCATCCACCTAGGAATGCTTCCTCATCAAAATTTTTAAGTAACTCAGTTACCCTTGCTGAAAATACCTCGGGCTGTTCTTATACCCCCTGGGGGAGACAACAAAATTGTCTCTGGCACCCCAACACTGAGAATCCAGTCAAATACCTACTTTCAGGTGCTATATTTTGGCAGAAAAGTCTATTTGAGATATCACGTGTTTTTTTGTATTTTTTGGGTGTAATTGTATTCATTAGTACAGCACTGTGTGTATTTTAGACAACGAATGTCTTTGTGCATGTGTTTAAATGTCTGTAATCTAAAACTAGACAATATGCGTTGTCTGGTTTTGATATGGAAAACAAAGGATTGTTCATTGGTGGGGAACATGTTTCAATTACTCCTTGATAATAAAGTTGATCTAAGATCTTCCTTAACAGGTTTTTAGCTTCTTGCTTTATTGGATATTGCCTTTGTGCATTTGATGAAACTTTTAACGGGATCATGTGGTGGGTTGAATCCTCATCCCCCCAGCATGATTTTGATACAATGCTGGAATTAGGGCTACTGGCCACTCCCATGCATATGCATATTTAGGATGTATGTGAACAAGGTTGGAAAATGCTGGAAACATTATATCTTCCCCCCTTGGGCACTCCATAACAAATGCTGGCAGCCAATCTTGTTGTGCTAATTGGAAGTCATAACCAGATGACAGATTTTCCCAAAAGAAACCTTTAACTTTCCTGGGCTTGTCTCATTCCATATTGGGTGTTATTTTGTGTAACTTATGCCGACACTCACCCTAATGTCTGGTGTTTCCACCGTGATGTAATCATTCAAGTCCGCTGTCAACAGAAATTCCATCAGGTTCTGACGTGCTATTGTTACTTCTGCCGCAGTGTCTAGCAACGTCGGAGCCCATTCCCCGTTCAGTAGCTGCATCCTCAGAATTCTGGGCATATCTGATCTTCAGGCCTGCAACTAAAATTGAGGTTTTGATTTTGGCTTGTCTTCTCTTTTCTGCTCGTCTCTCACCTGTTTGAGGTAGTAGGATGCCTGTCATGACTTTGGGAACTTGTGGAGGAGAAAAAAACCTCAAGCCCTGTGTCCCCCCATTGAGTATATGGTTGTATGATCAGATGGGATCCCTGACAAAGAAAGGGGCGTTGGTAGAGTCCATGCTTTTATGCTTGCACCTCCCCCTTTGCTATGCTCTGAATTATCCTTAATAGTGAGGCCTGCAACCTCTCTCCGAATGAGGTGTGTACTTCTATATGTAAATTCATGATGGTGTCCAATATAGTAGTGAGATCTGCATTGGAATCCATCACTCTGACCAGCTAACTAAGTTGTCTTGCTATTCTGACAAATTGCTTAGTAAAGAATAACTAAAATACTAACCTGGCAAGACCTGGATAATGGGGACGAACGATGGGGTGAGGATAGTCTGGCCCCTCCCCTTGGTGTTCCAATCGGAGAACAGAAAACACTGCTCCCCGAAAAGCACACCCAAGGGAATGGGGGAGAGAATTAAACAATAAACAGAGGATTGGGGACACTCTGCAACCAGAAGGAGCCTACCTTGCTGTTTCTTTGGGGTTCTTTCCTGGGAACAGCTTATGCAAGGAGCCAATATCATACTGTGATAATTGCATTTAATAAAGAAAATGGAATACCTAAATTATCTCCCAGCCAATCACACTATGTTAAACATAAAGTCACTCATCCAAAAGGAATCGCTCACATGCACTGTAAAGACTATTAATGACATTGCAAAGTAATGAAGGGGTAATAATCATTACTCCAGGTTCTTAGCTTAAGAAAGTGATGATACATCTCACTGCTTTATTTGGAAATAAACTTTGTCTCTAAAACCTCAGAAATCTATGAGGAAACTGTAGACATCAATAATACAAAGAATACAGAGATAGGTATTCACTCTGAACCAAAAAAGTCACAAAATAAATAATGTAATGATAGATGCTAAGGGCTCGCATTTAGACTGTGGAAACACCTCTACCACCAAATAGAAAGACTCAGGTAACTCTAAGAAGCGGCAGATACCTCGCTCAGGGAGCAGAAAAATGTCTGGGTCATGGGACACATTGCAGTGAATATGCCCCACAAGCGGCTGGACCATTCCTTCCATCAGGCACTCAAAAGATAGCAAGCGCAGATGTCCAAAAGGGGTGTGTTTATATAGCCACAGAATCAAAGATGACAGCTATTGTAATTCGATGCTCCAATCAGCACCGCTCTACCACAAGTTGTTCTGGTTTCTGCACTTTTGGGCCAGGTCCTTCTGTTCTGCCACATCCAAGTCATTTTCAGAGATGAGTGACCTTTCAGTCATACAATGTATGGCAATTACATGAATGTATATTACAACCCTCAGGGGGAACTGTACAGGGCAGGATATCGCTGTGTCCAGAGTGTCATAACAGTCTGCCTCATTTGCTACACTTGTAAATGTAAATGTAAATGTACCGGAATTTATATAGCGCAAATCACCAACCGGTTTCTAAGCGCTTGCTTAGGGAACCCGTCCTGGTATTCCCCTGTGAGATAACCCCGGCAGGTGAAAGCCAGGCATCCCGCTGCGAGGGGCTGTTGTGGAGATTAAGCAAGCTATTGCCCAGAGTCGCAGAGTGTGAACCCGTGAATCGAGTAGGCACCGGAGCGAGAATTGTCGAGTCCATGGACATTTTAGGACTCAAGACCCCGCCGAGCCAGGAATTGAACCCTGCTCCCGGGCTGACCTCTGCTTCCAGGTCTGCCTCCTCTAACCAGTGAGCCACACTTCTCCTTGTGATAAATCTCTGTGTTACTCTTAAATGAATAACAAAGAAATTGTGTTATTTTTGGTGGTCATTAGCAAGAAGAGTTCATAGATTCTGAAAGGACTAGACCCAGAAAGACTACTTTAGCTTTTCATTAATTAACCCCTTCTGTGCTCATGACGAGCTAAGCTCGTCATGAGGCACACTGCTGGTGTGCTCATGACTAGCTCAGCTCGTCATGAACACACCCATTTCCATTATGATCCAGTACAGCAAACAAATATCTCAAGCAACCAAGGTGTTAATGTTATACGCCACCACCGTTTTGATTTTGAAGTATGTGTTTGCAGTAAACTTCAAATGGCTTCCCATATTTTACAGTTGGTCACTTTTCATTTGAAGCACCTCCACTTAAGTAAATGGAAACCTTAACAAAATGCACAGAAGAAAGAGGATTAAAAAAGGCCAAAAGAATTCCAATGTGCCAGAAATGATGGGGCGGATTAAAAATATATCTTGTTTTAGTGATGATATTGAGTGCAATTGACAGGGAAGTTGGGAGTGTCAAATAAATGTGCATCAGGAGATTCAGCTCCAGTAACAGAAACACCTTCGCAAGAAGTGCAGTCATTTTTTTTTTCTATCTCCTTCTTGTACAGGTGATTAGTATCTGCAATGGCTCTTTAGGAACAAGGAAAGGGAAGCTTTCCTCCATGCACTCTAAGATAAAGACATTAGATCAGTCAATCAATCTGTAATCTTGTATAGCGTGACAACCCACCCATGAGGGTCTCAAGGTGCTCAGTGGAGGGGGTTTGGCAAAGATCCAGGTCTTGAGGTCCTTCCTGATTTGCATCAGCGATGGTGACTGCCTGTGGTGCAGAGGCAGGCATTTCCAAGTCTACGCAGTGAGGTAGGAGAAGGATCTACCCCCAGTCATGGTCTTGATGATCCATGAGATGGGGGCCAGGGCAAGTTGGGTGGAGCGGTGTAGTGTGGTGGGAGTGTAGAAGGAGACGTGTGGTTGAGGTATGCAGGTCCGGAATTGTGTAAGGCTTTGTTGGTGTGTGTGAGGAGTTTGAAGGTGATTCTTTTGTTGACAGGTTGCCAGTGTAGGTCTCTCAGGTGGCCTGTGATGTGGTTAAGGTATGGGATGTTCAAGAAGATTCTGCCGGTGACATTCTGGATGTTCTGCAGTTTATTCTAGAGTTTCTTGGTGTGATGGTGTAGAAGGCTTTGCCGTAGCCAAGTCTGCTGTTGATAAGCACATGGGTTACTGTTTTCCTAGTCTCAGTGGGGATCCACTTGAAGATCTTCCAAAGCAGGTGGATCGTGTGAAAGTAGGAGGACAAAACAGAGTTGAATTGGCGGTTCATTGAGAGTGAGGAGTCCAGGATGATGCTGAGGTTTCATGCGTGGTCCATGGATGTGGGTGGGTTCCAAGCACTGCGGATCACCAAGAGTCATCCCAGGTGGAGAAGCCCAGAATAAGGACTTAGGTGTCCTCTGAGTTAAGCTAGAGGCAGATATCCTTCATCCAGATGGCGACTGCCTTCAACCCATTGTGGAAGTTGCTCTTGGCAGCAGTGAGTTTGTCTGTGCGGGAGAGAATCATCAGGGTGCATCAACGTAGGAGACAATGTTTAGTCCGTGGCTTCTGATGATAGCTATAAGAGGGCTTTATAGGTGTTGAAGAGAATGGAGCTCAGGGAGGACCCCAGATGCACTCCACAGCTGATCCATTCTAGGGCTTTGTAAATGTATTGCGACTTATATAGCGCACGTATCACCCGAAGGCATCAAGGCGCTTGCCTTGGGAACCCGTCCTGGCTTTTTCCCTGTGAAATAACCCTTACTGGACTTCCCCAAGGTGAAAGCCAGGCATCTCGCAGCGGGTGGGCTGCCATAGTGGAGATTAAGCTTTGATGTGGATGCTGTCGTCATGGCGTATTTAGCAGAGGGTGTGGTGGTAGACGGTGTTGAGGGCAGCTGAGATGTCCAGAAGGATGAGTGCAGCAGTACCTCCTCAATCAAGATGTGTGTGAATGTCATCTGTTGCACCGAGGAGGGCAGTCTCAGTGCTGTGGTTGCTTCTGAATTCTGATTGGAAGAGGTCCAGGATGTTACCCATTTCTATGAACTCAGAGAGTTGGACATTGATGGCATTCTCAATGACTTTGGCTTGGAAAGGGGCAGAGAGATGTGTTTGTAGTTCTTGGGGTCTGTTGGGTTGGCAGAGTGTTTCTTCAGCTGGGGGTGATCTCTGCTTGGTTCCAGTCTTCCGGGAAGGTTACAGACTCGATGAAGCAGTTGATGTGAGACAAAGTTCAGGTGCAATGGAGGAGCTGGCTCTGTTGAAGATGTGCTTAGAGCAGGGAGCCGAGGGGGCTATGAAGTGGATATTCTTCATGATCCTGAGTGTGTAGTTAGAGGTGAGGGAAGTCCAACTGGTCAAGGTCTGCTGGAATTTGAGCCACTGGGTGCAGTGGTTGCAGGTGGGTCTTAGGATGCAAAGCTGTTGTAGAGCTCCTTGATCTTGCAGTAGAAGAAGGTGGCAAGGTTGACACAGAGTTCTTGAGACACGGGAATGGCTGCTGTCTGTGCTGCTTTGTGCATTTTTGTTGATGCATTCATGGATGGCTGCTATCTTTGTAGTTCTGATGAGGCAGTGGTATGCAAAGACGGCAGCCTTGAAGGCTGCCTGGTCAGCTGTGATCTTGCTGCTCTACTATCTTTTCTCGAGCTGTGTGCAGGGGTGCCTAAACTCTTGGAGAGTGGGGGAGAAGGAGCTGGGTTTCCTGGTGGGCTGTTTGCCTGAGAATGTCCTGAGGGAGCAGTGTGTTGGCTCAGTCGGAGAACCAGTGGTGGAGATTGCGTGCTAAGGAATTGGCGTCTGTGGATGTGGGTGGTGGGGTCTTGCTGAGGGAGGTGGTGAGCTGGTCTTCAGTGACATTGTTCCAGTTGGTGCGAGGATTGCATTGGGCATGGTGGTGTATGGGTAGTTAGATGAAGGAGAAATGGATGCAGTGGTGGTTAGTGTAGTGTGGCTCAGAGATGTGGCTGAAGGAGAAGTTGCTGCTTGTTGAGAAGATGGGGTTCAGCGTGTGCCCCGCTGAATGGGTTGGTATTGTGACCAGTTTTTTTAGTCTGATGGTGATGAAGTTCTTCAGTAGGGATGAGCTGTTATGGTCTTTGAGGTTGTCCAGGTAGAAATTGAGGTCACCAAGAAGGATGTAGTCCATTGAGGCTACAGTGTGGTGAGTGATGAAGTCGGTTATGGCTTTAATGAAGGGGAGCAGTTTCCAAGATGTCTGTAGACGAGGGTGTCGGGGAAAGTGGCATTGGATCTGGAAGTAGAGGTGCTCAATGTCAAGTGAGTGGTCCTCTGAGCTGGTTGTGAGGTGGAGGGTGGCTTCGTGTACGATGGCTATGCCTCCTCCTGACTGGTTGGTGCATCCTTATGGATGATTTTGTAGTGATATCTTGGGCTGACCTGGAGTTCTTTCAGGTTTTTGTGAAGATGACAACTTCGGGGAAGGTGGAGTCAGGGCAGATCCCAGATCTCCACAGCATGTCCTTTGAGGGAGCGGGTTTTGAGTAAGATGCATCTGTGGTGCTCGGGTCCGGTTATTGAGGTTTGTGTGGTCAGTGGGTCTGGTGTGCAGAGGCCCCCGAAGGTGCAGTTGCAGGTGTGGCAGGTAAACAGGCCTTGGCTGTTCTTCGCCAATGCAATGTGGCAGGCGGTGGAACATCTTGCCTGGAAAGCCTGTAGGTTGCTGGAGTCTTAGCAGTAAATTGTCAAGGGACCAGGGTCCAAGGCGCTGGGCATGGTCCAGGCATCGGCTGGCGCAGACGGGCTTGTCATTGAAGCTCAAGCAGCACGCCATTGGTGCTGTCACACAGTGGCCGCCATTATATAGTGTTGAAGAGGGCTGGACATCTGGGAGGTGTGAAGTAAGGCTCATGGTCTGCACTATGGACTACTTAACACTCGCTCCCTTCAGAAACATAACTTGGAGGTATTTAGTTTACTGGAAGATGGGGAACTGGATGTTCTGGGAGTAACTGAGACGTGGTTAGAGGACTCCTCCATGCCAGATCTCATAGCATCTCTGCCAGCGCATTTTTCGGCGCTTCATCTAAATAGAGCGGATATGAAGAGAGGGGGTGGGGTGGCCCTTCTATATAGCTAACACCTACAGGGTGAAAGACTCCTAGCCGAAAATATGGGTGGCGCTGAGGTGTTGAGTGCTAGACTCAAGTTGGGGGCAGACTGTATAGTCATTCTTTTGGTCTATCGCCCCCCGTGGGCATCGCCGGATTTTCCTGACTCATTCCTGAGATTAGCTCAGGATATGCGCTCAAGATATGATAGGGTGATTATCATGGGTGATTTTAATTATCACTGGGAGAAAGTACCAAGGGAAGGGCAGGCTCTTCAGATTGATGAGGCATTGATGTATTTGGAGTTTGTCCAACTAGTGAAGGGTCCCACACATGTCAAGGGTCACACCCTGGACTTGATTTGGACAACGCCTCCTGTACAGGATACGGTGATGGCCCAGCCATGTGTTTGGTCTGACTCTGATCACTTCCTGGTGAGAGGCGAGTTTCTGCTGGACAAACAAAGAATGAAGCCTAGGGAAGGATGGAAGGCGGTTAGGAAATGGAAAAACATTAATGGAGATATGGTGTTAGACCATCTCCGAGCCCATCCATCTCCCAACACGAAGACAGAAAACTCTGAGGTCCTCTGTAAAGAATTATTGGACAAACTTAGGAAGACTCTGGACCACGTGGCACCTATACGTAGGCTGAATGTAACAAGCAGAGGACACGGGGCCCCCTGGTACAACGAACTCCTTAGGGAGAGGAAACGAGGACTTCGGAAATTAGAAAGAGCCTGCCGGAAGCATTATGATTCCGATTCACGGATACAGTACATACAGGCACTCGCTCTATATAAACAGGCGATTGTAGCAGAAAAGCAGAGTTCTTTGAGGAGAGAATAACTACTGCGAATAACCCTCAGAAAGAAGTATTTAAAGTCCTCACGGAACTCAGGAAAAACAAAGAACAAACTCTGGAGTTCATGCAAGAGGACTGCCAAAAATTTCAAGACTTCTTTGTCAATAAAATCTCCAACCTAGTAGCTGAAATTGGCACAACCCCCGAGTTTGACTGTCCCTTGTTGGATACACCCGACAGAACATCGGTGACTAGTCTGTTAACGACCTTTTCCTTGATTACTAAGGAAAGGCTGCCAGCTCTGTTGAGCCGGGTTAAATCGGGTTCCTCGGCAGACCCGTGCCCACCAGAGGTGTTTAAACTAGCACTGCCAGGTATAGAGGACAAAATGTTGAACTTACTAAATACTTCTTTACTAACAGGCCAAGTCCCGTCCTTCTTTAACGAAGCCCGGCTGATTCCTCTGCTGAAAAAAGCCGGGGCGGATGTCAAATGCCTAAAAAATTTCAGGCCCATATCTCAGCTGGAAAATAACAATCTATTTGAGCCAAACCAAGCTGGGTTCCGTGCGAATCACAGCACGGAACTCATTATGCTGTCTATTCTGGATGATTTGAGGAACAGGGCAGATAAGAAAACTCCAAGTGCCCTGGTGCTGTTAGACCTCTCCGCGGCATTTGATACTGTCTGTCATAAACAACTATTGTCGCGGATGATGGATTTCGGCATCGTGGGTACAGCACACGCCTGGCTCTCCTCCTTTCTTGAAGGGAGGTCTCAGAGAGTACAGCTTGGTGACCTTCTTTCCACCACTACACCGATCACCTGCGGAGTGCCACAAGGGTCTGCCTTGTCGCCCCTATTTTTTAACATCTATTTACAACCCCTGATTAGATTGCTCAACCAGATGGACTGCCATGTATATAACTATGCGGATGACACCCAAATAGTGATCCAGCTTGACCAGGGTCCGGGTGGTCTCGTAAGACTACAGAACATCTTGAAGTACACAGCCAACTGGATGTCCAGAAATTCATTAAAAATCAATCCGGATAAGACCGAGGTACTGCCAATTACCATCGCAGGGAACCCATGGATTGAGGATTTCTGGCCAAGGGAATTAGGGCCACCTCCGGAACCAGCTGGTGTGGTCAAGAGTTTAGGCATCCAGGTGGACAGCAGGCTATCTATGCAAAAGCAAGTGAGGATGGTGGTAGGGACCTGCACTGGCCTCCTTTGACAACTTAGGAAAGTTGCACCTTTGTTGTCCTTTTCCACCATGAGGCGGGCAGTCTCTGCCACGATCTTGGCTAGGCTAGATTATGGCAATTCGCTATATAGAGGGCTGCCACAGAAACTCTTGTATAAGCTGCAGGTTGTCATGAACGACGCTGCTAGGCTTATTTTTAAAAAACCAAGGAATACCCACGCATCTCCCCTTATGCAAGAACTGCACTGGCTGCCGGTTAAGCAGAGGGTGATGTTCAAAGGACTGTGTATTGTTCATAAAGCCCTGTACGGTAAGGCTCCAATGTACATAAAATCTCGGCTTGTTCCCTACAGCCCAGCACGGACACTTCGATCCGCTGACGCCTCTCTACTTATTCAACCACGTTGTAGATTGGCCACAGTAGGTGGACATGCCTTTTCATTTTTGCTTCCAACAGCCTGGAATAAGCTGCCAATTGAACTACGGAAGGAGACTAATTTGTTGGCCTTCCGAAAGAAACTAAAAACAGTGCTTTTCCAGCAAGCATGGGGTGTTCTGTAACTTTTTTATTAACAGTTGCCCTTCACAGTATCTGATGTTTGGACCCTGACCCTGATAAAGCGCTTAGAGACCCCTGGGTTATAACGCGCTATATAAGTCGAATAAATAAAATAAATAAATAAATAAATAAATAAGTAGGAAATTGGCTCTGGAGCGCGGCGGGCCGTGGGGGGCGAGCAGCGGCAAGGATAAGGGAAAAAAAAAGAAAATAAGGATAAAAGAGAGAAAGTGAAAAGAAAGCAAAAATAGAAAAAAGGAAAGTGATAAAAAAGAGAAGAGGAGCAAAAAAGGTAGAAAGCATGGACTACTGGACCCGGCCATTATGATAATGACAACCACTGGGCCAACAATAGAATTTTGTGATCCTATGAACTAAAAAAGATACTGGAGTACATGACAAAGTGGCCTACAGACATGGATGTAGGTCCCCAACTGAATAATATTACAAGACAGAATTATCATCCCCTTCCATACACAACTTTTCCAGCAGAGATAGTAATTGATGCCTACATCTAAAGACAGAGATAATTTGAGATCCGCTCTGAAGGTAAAGACCCCTTGATGAGTGGACTCGCAACCAATTAAGAGTAAAATTACAACATTATCAGGCTCTCCAAGAATCAGCAGGTTTAAGGCATGCTTATAGCTAACATTAGTTTATGATCGGTTTGACTCTGATTCCTTTCAATTATCCAGGACAACCACACAAACAGGATTGTTTGTCATTGCTGAAAACAAGTACACTGCCTATCCGTACACACACTGGCGGTCTCACCTGAAGTGACACTGCGAATGACTTGACATTCATTATACCCTTATTAGTAAAGATGTATGCTTACAAACATTAAAAATTGGTCATTTAGGGCCAGATGTAGGTGGCCAAATACAGACCGGTATTTGGCTGAGAGCAATGTAGGTGAGTTTCAACCTGCTTGCAAAGTAAGGAATCGCAAAATTGTGATTCCTTATTTTGCGCTTACATTTAAGCAATCGAAAATAGCGATTCCTTAAATGCAATGTAAATAGCACTAAAAAAAGTGCACTTCAGCCTTAAGGAATCGCTAATTACCACCATCTTCTAGTTGGTGGTAAGAAGCAATTTCCTTTAAAAAAGCACTTTTTGCTTTTTTTTCTGTAATACCGACTCACATTCATTCCTATGGGCCTCCTAGCCCATAGGAATGAATGGCTAGGTATTCCTTATTGACAAATCTAAATTAGCGATTCGTTATTAGTGGTGGGTGGGTGGGGCTCTGTTGGCCAATGGCTGACGGCAGCACGGAACGCGATTCCTACCTACATTCAATTTAGCTAGTCCTGAATAGCGATTCGGTAAAAATCGCTATTAAGGACTCGGTAAATTGAATTTACCTATTATTAATGTAAATAGCCTCTGTCAGTACATTAGGACAAAAAATTATCTTGTACTTGGCAAATAAAAAATAGGTAGCCCTATTTCAAGAGACCCTTTTTTAAAAAATAGACCTGGCAATATTGAAACGTAAGTGGATCATCAAAGTGATCTCCTCATTAGGATCAGATGACTCTTAAGGTCAAGCACAGCCACAAGCGTCCATAGGAAGAAAGAATGAGGGTCACCAAGCTACCAGTTTTTTCACACATAAAAATTTCCATTCACATGCAATATGGACACATCCTAATAGGCACAATATCTTGCCCTGCAAGACATGATCTTGTTCTGGGTTCTCGCAATGTGCCTACAGGTGTAGAATGATAGCTTTTTGTCACTCTGAAGAGTGTTTAGGATTCAAATCAATTTAAGTTGTAAGGTTGGAATGTTTTGGTAGACCACTTTGATAAAAGGCACAAATGCATTGGAGGCCAACTCACCGATCTTATGAAAGATCCAATACTGGTTATTTGACCTGTCATTCTTAGGGCAGTCTTTCCCCAAACCTTTTTGCCTACTTGCATTCTCTTTTTTCTGATTCTTTGTGTTGACCTGAGTACTCTGAGCACTTCTCCACTGCTAACCAGTGCTAAAGTGCATGTGTTTCTCCTGCAAACAAGGTGACATTGGTGCTTACACAATGACCTATTTAGTTTACCTTTATTTCCCTTATAAGTGGTATACCATATGTTATTTGTTATTTGTTATGTTATTTATTCTTAGGTATAGCGCACGGCTACTCAAAAAGAGTGTCCATATACACAAGCCCTGTAAAATAAATGCTACATTGCAGGGCCTCTGTGTACAGTTTACTGCCACTTTGACTTGGCATTTTAAACTACTTGTCAAGCCTTACATTTTCCTTTTATTACACATACCTCACCCGTAGGGTGGGCCCTAGGTAGCCCGAAGGGTATTGTGCTATATAAGTAAAAAGTAGTGTAGCAGGGTTTCCGTTCTCCCACAGAACTGTGCATAGAGATCTAGAACCTCAGTGAGTTAGGATGATCCAAAACTCATCTCAGTGTCAGAAATCCCCTTACCTAGCTAGCTACAGTGTCTCATGGATCATTATGGAATGATCCATGTCTTAGACAAACCAGAACATGATCTTTAGAATACCTCAGGAATCGTGGAACACATGAACACTCTTTCGTTATATAATCATTTCAAACCAAAACTGAGAGTCAAAGAACACAAGTGCAAGTTTGAAATATTTATTATTCAATGCAAAGTTCTCAAACGCAGTATCTTGTATAATACCAAAATGCAGATTATAAAAATCAGAGTCAGCAGCATAGTCACTAATCCATAGTAAGCAAAAGGTGCTAGCATGTTATAATGCAAATTCTATAGAAATCTATATCACCTATATTTCGCGCACCCTATCTTGCATATTATTTTATATATATGAAGGTCTCATTCGGGCTTTAGCAGGGCGGCCCCATACCTCTCAATGTCAGTAGGAGCAGATCACATCAACAGCTACCAGCTCTCTTCATGCGCAGCACCAAGTGTCTACGTTCATTCCGTGTAACTCTATCTTAAACCCGCGTAGAGCCCAAAATGTTGGCATCAACATTATTTGTGTTATGTCTAATGTGGTGCGAGGATCAGGCCTCCCAGCAACCTTGTGTTAGGTTAATTTTAGAGTGTGCAGCTCTCAGTGTGCAGACAGTTGTACCAAGTGTACCAGGCAAAGCTGATAGCATAGAAATAACATATTATTCTCAAATAAACCACCTCACCGCTTCTAGGGTGAAAGCGACAACAACAAGTATGTGTCGTGTGCAAAACTGAAGCCGAAGGAAAAAAGGCTGTTTAAACATGTAATGCACTCATGCTAACCTAACGCAATATATGTAGCGAAGTATCCATATGACACCCCCCCCATTGGTCCGAGCACCGTCAAACATAAGGGAAAAGGCAATACTTAATCAGATACAAAAATTGAAAGCAAAGTTCAATAATCTTGAGCTAAAATAAGCTAAAAATATGTATGAATGAATATGTAAGAATGCCTACAGTGGCCTCAAATCTAAAAATAAAAACAAAACTTTCGAACCAAAAGTTAACCGCCAGGTCTCAAAAACATGAAATGTAGGACCAGGCCGCATCAATCCAAATGTCTGTAAGAGAAAAAAAAAAACAAGGCACTTTATTCGATATCCAAAGTCATGTGCCACATTGACGTTATCTTCAGCAACATCACGTGATTGTACTCTCCATCAGCTGAACATGGTCCATCCCTCCAATTCAGCGAGGGGAAAGTCATATTTCACAACAAAGCATTCCTCCCAGGCATCTCACGATTGGAAAGTATATGCAAAGAAAGTTGCAACAGCCTCCAGCATGAAATCACTGCCATCATCCGAAAATAGTTCAGCAATCCAATTTAGTAATGGGAAAGAACATACGTGCTCCTCCAGCATCGGATCCTCCTGTAACGTCAGAGGACAACTCGGTGGGTTCACCAGATCGCTGTGTGTCAGAAAGGCATCCGCCGCTGCAGAGATTTCCCATTGGCCCAGAACTCCATTTATCGCTGCCAAGGCCATAACTCTTTCGCCAGAACAGATCAGCTCGTGAGCCACCACGGGACGCATTGGCTGATCAAAATCGACGTCAGGAGCAGTCCTCAAGCATAGGCACAAATCAATGGCCCAATCGAACTCGCAGCTCAGGCAGTGAAACACAGGTTGGACACACATGAAGTCGGTGAACCGAAATGACAATCTATAGGCCGTGCTTAATGCTGCAAGCGGCAAAGTTCCATAGTAATTGAGCATCCGATTACGGCACAGTGTCAGGAGGCGTTGAACGGCGTCTTGCGCAGGATGGGCATCCATGTTTTATGAAGAAAAACACCAACAGAATGCCTGCGGCTACAGCCAGCAACACAGGTAGTCCACCAAACAAACTCGAAAAAATAGTGTGGAAAAACGTGGGAATGATACCAAAAACTTTTTCAAACGTAGTCACGAGGCCACTGCTTACTAATTTAAAAAAATGTGCGAGCCCAGTCGTTGAAGAAGCATTAAAAATCTGGTGTACCAGCTCACAGAAATGAAACGGCAAATCAGTATTTAAAAGCGCCTGCACCTCTGTGCGGGTGTTAGCTATGTGAAGGACATAAGTTTCCCGGGCCGAACTCAGGGTCACTTGTTTTTGAGACAAAAGGGCCCTTATTCTGCTTAAACCATTGAATTTTGCTTCCAAGGTTGGAATCCGTGGCCAGATGGAGACATCTGAAGACCCATGCGTGGGTGGGTATAGAACATTCTTGCAGCACACCACACGCTCTGATACAGTTACCACATAAGCCACACCAATTAATAAACCACAACATAACTCGTTGTTTAAAAGCAAATAACTACCATTAGCTAATAATGTAAATGTGGGAACCACTGCTGGAACTGGCGTGCCTTTTAAAACACATGCTAAATTTGGGCGGTCTTGATTACAAGAACCGTGTAACTGAATGTGTCTGCATATTAATGAATGGTCAGGTGTCTGTGTGCATTCCTCACCATTAAGATTCACTTCTTTTCCATCCTTCAGACATCTGTATGTGTATGGTAATGACCATGCCTCATGTAGGAATGCATTGCCTAGTGGTTCATATCGTCCTATAGCAATATATCGCATACAGTTAGTAAATTTATATAAAGGAAATGGTAATGTAATTAAACCATGAATAAGCCACGTGGCAGTAGTGGTTTCAGCAACAGAGAAAGGCAAGGATTCTAGCTTCTCAATATGTAACATAGAAAATGATGCATCACGCATTGAAAGCATGCGCTGTTTTTCAGTAAGATTAAAAGGGGCGAAAAGGGATGAAACGTTCATTGAGGTCCAGGGAACTCGACCTGCCTCAATTGTCTGTAGAGTCCAGGCAAACTGCATTACAGAACGCAATTGATTTTGACCATGGTATAACGTGGACACTTCATCATGTACAATATCAACAACAGAAGAAACAATATTATCCAATGTGTAAATCCTGGAGGAAAGCATGTTAATACAGTTATCGACCACTGCAAGCACCTTTTCCAAATTTGCCTGATCAATAGCCCTCAGGCGTTTAGCTGCCTCAACCTGTGAAAACTTCCAGATTTCATTGTATACAGCATAAAGAAAGCGTTTAGATCTACCCCTAGCCGGGCCTTTTATAAAATCATTTAGCTCTATATTCTCATTCAACTGGGACAGATGCAGTTTAACTGCAGCCAAAGTGGAATGTTGTAACCAGTTTTGACACAATTTGCCTACTGAATAAGTAGTAACCGTGTGATCTGTTTCAAACCTGGGATCTGGCCTGATGTGTGTAAAACCTTCAGACAAACCCAAAAAACGACGTTGGCAAGCATCAGAGGTTCTCTGCCACAAAAGCCACCCCTCCGGATCAAAACGGGAAATATTAAAGGAGGAATTCTGCAAAAGTGCTTGTATCCCACTGATGGATAACGTAGTGAAATTACTCCAACCTGAATATTCTTCCAAATCAGGGATAGTAGGGGTATTTAATTTTTTAGATGTAGCCAATCCAAAACATGTTGTTTGGGAAATAGTAGAATTTAAAAACAACATGTGATTCGGGATGAGACATGCACGATGCAAAGCCTCAGTGCCTTGTACCTGCCAATCTTTGGTACCCCAAACCGATTTAAGGTCAATAGCATCCTTCCATAACTCATAGCCATCCACAGATAACCTATCTAGAAAGGATTTTGAATACAGCAACTTTGTATCAGTAAGTCTAACTTTGGGCATGA
Organism: Lissotriton vulgaris; assembly: GCF_964263255.1. NCBI lineage: Eukaryota > Metazoa > Chordata > Amphibia > Caudata > Salamandridae > Lissotriton > Lissotriton vulgaris. Next base: position 881,256 of record NW_028245946.1, read on the forward strand.
ATTTCTGGTTCACTTTAAAATAAAACGACTCAGGATTTGATTGATTAAAGTCTGTAAAATAAGAGTATTTTCCCAGAAATGTACTTGAGCTCCCCTGTAAAGGAGTAGGGCAATGTTCTCACTGAGTGTAATTAACAGGAACCCTCCTGGAACTTGTTTTGTGTAAGAAATGATTTCCATAATGTTGATAACAAAACAAATCTCCATAATTGACAGAATCTAAGTACAAATCCTCAGCATCAAAGGCCGCATAATATTTCAAATCAGAGAACAATGCTTCCACGGCCTGAAGATCCCAATCATCAGAACGAATATTTTGCTTAATCACATCTCCCATGTTTACTCTAAGCACATTAGGAACATTAATAACTTCTGTGGGGCCATGTATCTGAAACCTAACTGCATCCCACACAATCCCATCAAGGACAGGCCAAGCAGTAATCTCTACTGAATGTAAGTCTCTCTTTAGTCTGCGTGCTGAATGTGAGGAGGAAAGAGGGGCTAATGTTCCATTAAGGTACCGAATTCCTGTTCTTTCTTTTACATAATGGCCATCGATCAGTCGGAAAAAATAAAACACAAAACCAATTGACATAAAAAGATAAAACAAAATTAGTATCAGCCAAATGTATGTCCAAGGTGGAATTAAAAAATGTTTTTTAAACAACGTGGCATATTTTGTAATAGTCGATGGTTTCTTCGAAAGTTCCGAATCAGAGTCAAAAGAGAATCTGGATTGGTTAGCCAAACGAGCTTGTAAATCGGACATAGATAAATCAGCAGGATCTGCATAGGTCACCTCATCAATGTTAGTAACAGGAATAGTATTTAATAAAGGACTGGATATGGCAGGCATCTCGAGGGACACCTCCTGATCTGCACCAGATGTAATAGCCAGCACAGAGTGCCTCACCATGGAAGGACAGGATACAGCCGGTGTCATGCTATGAAGAATCGGCCACCCTGTGTGTCTTGACATTGTCAATAGAAATAAATCTGTTTTCTTTACGACCTGGAAGTGGTGGTAAAATGACTGTTCTTGTGCCCTTCACTCCAAGAACCCGAACAGGTGCACGATAAGAGGGACCAAACTCTTTCTTGTTATCGATCTTCTCTCGAACCAGTTCTCCAACTTGGGGTAGCCAGCCAACTACCGGGATCTGCAACGCATCATCCGACGTGGAGGGCAAGTGTTCCTTTGCAAGACTGTCTCTGGTCTTTTGTAGATCCTGTAAAACATTGCAATGTTCATCTACGTCAAAGGCCGCGGCCTGGGCCTGGCAGTCTGCACCATCAAGGTCAGGTACGTACATCTTGATACCAAAGAGCATTTCGTATGGGGTCCGCCCACCCAGAGACCTTCTAGGGAGATTATTAAGCGCACGCTGCACGCCATAGAGGTGGGTCAGCCAGTTTCTACCAGAGCCTATAACACGGGCTGTCAAAGATTGCTTTAAGTCGTGGTTCATTCTTTCTACTACAGAATTGCCCTCAGGCCTGTAGGGGCTTGAAAACTTCACCTGTACTCCCAACGAAACCATTGCATCCTTATACGCCTTAGAGGCGAAAGCCGGACCCTGGTCCGAATGGAAAGTACCACAAGCAAAGATTCCCACAAAGACACGCAAATCCTTAATGACAGTTCGCGAATCAGCGCTTCGATGCGGCCATACCCATACAAAGCGTGTGCATGAGTCAACTGCTACTAAGATGTATTTATACGCAGTATCAGAAGAAAAAGGACCGCAGTGATCCAAATAAACACAACCAAGTGGTTTATTAGAGATGTACAACTGTGTCTGAGGCGGACGCGCAGCAGTAGAAGGCTTGATCTGCTGACAAATGTCACACATAAGGACATAATCGCGCGTCTGTTTGTACAGTCCCCGCCACCAGAACCTCTGTTGTAGCTGAGATACAGTGGCTGAGACGCCCGTATGCGCAGACGCCACACCTTCATGAGCCGCTGTAATCAGAGAAGCCCTGCGATCCGAGTTGGGAACTAGACGCTCGCCAACTTCAGGAATTTTCACATAAGGAACCTTATCGGGACTTAAGTGGTATGTGTACTTCGAAGGGAACCCCGCAGGATATTTACCTCCCTTCTCCGTGGCAGCAACAGCCGCCAAGATGTCATCATCTATTTTGCTTTTGGACCTCGTGACTGCTGCAACTAAGTATTTTGATACCGCTGACTTCGCTGCTTCATCAGCAAGCGAGTTGCCAACAGCGTGGACCCCCACGCGCTGGTGGCCGAGAGTATGAATCACAAACACGAGCGGCAGTTTCTCTTTAAGTTCCGCCACTCGGACCCAGATCATTTTATGTTTTATTGTGCTACCCTTGGAATCACGAAAATCATTCTGAATCCAAAAGAACAAGTTCTCATTGTAAGACTGGACACAGTAGTAAGAATCACTTACGATTAAAGTCGTCACACAAGGATCAGCGTACTCCAATGCGAGCATAAGAGCACGAAGCTCTGCCAATTGTGCGGTGCAGTCCCCTAGTGTCTGCGTATGCACGACACTGGACTTGAACTCATCATTCACCATGGCACCGACCACAATGGCGCAAGCGGAAACGTAGGCGTGTTTAGAGCCATGCGCAACCTGCGCCGAACCATCCGTGTAAATGATACAATGGAAATCCTCCAATGGCCGCATTGCTAAAGGAGCAGGATGAACAAATTCATACTGTAAATACTCCTGCGACCGTAAAGCGGCGTCAAAAATAAACGTAACATCCTGAGATGTCAAGGATGTAGCCCACTGAATCCACCGAGGGTGCAAAGCTTTAGAATTCGGTACACTGGCTTTCGTGACCGCCTCCAAGGCTGGACACGGGGTGACAACCAACATGCGCTTTCCCTGCGACAGGGCACGTTCCTTAAGAATTGCCATCTGCACAGCCGTTAAAACTTTCTCCACAGTGGAAAAACGCAGTTCAGCCGAAGTGTATAAGTGTGACTTGTAAGCAATAGGTACAGTATCCCCTTCATTAAAAGTCAGGTACGTGAAACCCACCGTCCCTGGGATAATTCTTATCACCAGGTTGGTCTGGTTATCACGAGTCTGTAAGTAGTCAGAAGCGAGCATATCAGCCTGCAAGGACTGCAGAATCGCTGAATGCTCAGGCAGCCAGCATGATTTGGAAAAAGATGGTTGTACCAAGGCATATAAAGGCTTGATACGCTGGGCATATTCCGGAATGTATGTACGCCCGAAATTTAAAAAACCCAGTAAAGACTGTAATTTTTTCAGCGTTGTTGGAGAGCGCAACTGCGCGCACTTCTCCAGGAAGTGAGGAGCCAATCCCTTTCCTTCATGGTTAAGTTCATAACCTAGAAACAACACTGTGTACTCCGCAATGTGTGATTTTGCAAAGTTAAACTTGTAACCCATGTCTAAAAAGTTACAAATTATGCTGTTTACTCGACACAGATGCACCCAAAGCTCGTCGTCTGTGAGATAAATGTCATCCACATACGAACATGCAACTGGATCGAAACTCTCTAAAAGAGAGACTATGCGGGCGGAAAACACTCCAGGACTATTTTTATATCCCATTGGGAGTCGTTTAAACTTCTTTTGTACGCCGCCGCACGTAAAACTGGTCCATTGGGAACTTAGACCATCTAATCTATGTGCATAAAAACCATTGGAAATGTCAAGCGTGGTTTTGAACCGTTTACGCTCAAGACTATTCACTAGGGCAGAGCCGTGAGTATTCTGTACTGCACAGTTACGGCAATGCGAGTTCAAATGCCGGTAATCCAAAACCAGACGATATGAGCCGTCCGGCTTGTTAACAGTAAAAAGGGGATTATTCATTGGTGACACACACGTTTCAATTACACCTTGATATTCCAATTGTTCAAGGATAGCCGCGACCAAAGCTTTAGCTTCACGCCGTATGGGATACTGGGGTTGTGGCTGCGGCTGTGACCGTAAAGGAATCTCATGGCTTGGGGACAATTTATCCCAGCCACACTGATTTCGGTATACAGCCGGCGCAAGCGCCAGAGCCCACTCTTCTGCAAAATGCAGCGCTTCAACTCTCGATACAGTGTGCGCGAAACTGGGGAGGATTACCTCCTCCCCTCGCGGAGCTGCGAGGACAAAAGGTGGGGGCCAGTCAGCCTCCGAAAGCAAAATGTCATACGTATCCGAAAGATTCTCCCAAAATACCCCTTTTACAGTTCGCTGCATGTCACCTTCAATTAACAGGACAATTTCAAAAAGTCTTTCAGGGGGAGCAACATGTGTATCAGCTGTTTCAATCACAATAAAAGTCTCAGTCGCTGTCACCTTCAACAGTGGACGGAGGGCCTCTCTCACTATGGTAATCTCCGCCGCGCTGTCCAGCAAGGTCAGAGCCCACGTCAGATTCCGAAGCCGCGTTCTCACTATCTGGGGCATATCGATGCGCCGTTAAGGCTGCGACTTTCTTCTTGGCAAACTGCGGTCTCTTTGGTGTAGAGTCGTCCCGCTGATCCCCTTCACTTCGCGTGCGGGGCTGGCCACGTCCTTGCTGGCCACCCCTGCCCCTGCCGCCCCCTCCACCACCGGTTGACGGAGCCGATGAGTCCTGAAAGGAACGAGGAGAGCGTTGGTCAGATGCCTGATATCTGTCAGGCGATTTAATCGTAGCGCGATCGCGCAATTCATAAACTCGATCCGACTGCGCAGGTTGTGAAGGCGCCGGACTAGAAACCTGTGTCTGTTGTTGTTGTTGCTTTCCCTGATTCTGCTTTTTAGGCCAATTTTGTTTTTTGGACTTGGGTTGTCCACCCGTTTCCGAAGACTGTCCCTGGGGCTGCTTCTTCTCCTTTTCAGGAAAAGCCTTTAAACCCTTAGAAGTGCGGCCGACCATTTTATAAGCCGCCACAATAATCCTTGCTAACTGACGGGGTTTCTCGGCATCGGGAATTAGCGCCAGAGCATTGGCCACCTGAAAGTTCACTGCATCTCCCTTGACATTTGCAAGGATAAGACCGCAAACTGTCTCAAACGAACCGCTCAGGCGCATACCCAATTCCACCGCCGACTCCGGTCCATGATCATCCTGAACACGTTTAAGGACCGCAGAAAGGTTTGAAACAGACGGGGTGCCATAGCACCTCGAGTAAACCGCTGCAAAAGTCTTACCCCATGTTTCACAGTCAGCAAGTTCAGGGGCTAAATCTTTCGGTAAACTAAGCGTAAGAATCCGGTGTTTTTCACCCGGAGACGTATTAGGAAACACAGCCTCCAGCTGGTCGAATTTCTCGGCAAGCCAGTAAGGAAAATCATCCTTATTGTCTGGCTTTTTGCCCATAACGGAATTCACCAAGACAGGACTGATTTTCAAACCAGCCTGTTCTGCTCGAAGCTGCGCACCTGCGGGGGCTGCGCCATGAATATTACGACCAATGTAATGAACAAGCGCTCTAATCACGTCAACCGCAACATCATGAAGACGCCGCAGATCACCCACATTACAAGTGGCGCGATTAGGATGAGGAGTAAATCCACCCAAGGCCGGCCAGTTCGTGCCCGGAATGGACAACGGACCTAACCTCGGAGCCGTTAAAGAATGGGGTAGGACGCCACCAAACCAAACTCTGTGCTGCCAAACATCTATAGGTACTTCCAGTGCCCTATACAGAGCATAAGCCGCCGGAACAGCCGAGGCAGTGTATGAATGGTAGACACCCGAATTAGCGTCTACCTCCGGAAATGTCACCCAGGAATAAAACAATTCGTACGGGTACGCATGTTCCGCACTCACCACTAGAACCACAGCCAAACCTTCCGCTGGGACATTATATGCCCGCAAGTGGTTGCGAACCGCGACGCGGCTATGCTGCGCTATGTCCACGGCCATGTTAGCACCGGAAGCGAAAAAAGACAAAGAACACTTTGTAGCACAACTGGGTAGTAATTCAAAGAAACCGTTTATAGAAGAATTCAAGCTTGAAAAGACCTATATCAAAAATAGGTAGGTTTTTCCGACACCACCGTTTACCGGAAACGGGAATGAAGTTGTCAAGGTTTGAATGATATACTACTCGAGTGTCATGAAATAGGGCCAACCAATCCGTTGGGCGCCATGTAGCAGGGTTTCCGTTCTCCCACAGAACTGTGCATAGAGATCTAGAACCTCAGTGAGTTAGGATGATCCAAAACTCATCTCAGTGTCAGAAATCCCCTTACCTAGCTAGCTACAGTGTCTCATGGATCATTATGGAATGATCCATGTCTTAGACAAACCAGAACATGATCTTTAGAATACCTCAGGAATCGTGGAACACATGAACACTCTTTCGTTATATAATCATTTCAAACCAAAACTGAGAGTCAAAGAACACAAGTGCAAGTTTGAAATATTTATTATTCAATGCAAAGTTCTCAAACGCAGTATCTTGTATAATACCAAAATGCAGATTATAAAAATCAGAGTCAGCAGCATAGTCACTAATCCATAGTAAGCAAAAGGTGCTAGCATGTTATAATGCAAATTCTATAGAAATCTATATCACCTATATTTCGCGCACCCTATCTTGCATATTATTTTATATATATGAAGGTCTCATTCGGGCTTTAGCAGGGCGGCCCCATACCTCTCAATGTCAGTAGGAGCAGATCACATCAACAGCTATCAGCTCTCTTCATGCGCAGCACCAAGTGTCTACGTTCATTCTGTGTAACTCTATCTTAAACCCGCGTAGAGCCCAAAATGTTGGCATCAACATTATTTGTGTTATGTCTAATGTGGTGCGAGGATCAGGCCTCCCAGCAACCTTGTGTTAGGTTAATTTTAGAGTGTGCAGCTCTCAGTGTGCAGACAGTTGTACCAAGTGTACCAGGCAAAGCTGATAGCATAGAAATAACATATTATTCTCAAATAAACCACCTCACCGCTTCTAGGGTGAAAGCGACAACAACAAGTATGTGTCGTGTGCAAAACTGAAGCCGAAGGAAAAAAGGCTGTTTAAACATGTAATGCACTCATGCTAACCTAACGCAATATATGTAGCGAAGTATCCATATGACAGTAGGACATGTACTTCTATTTTTTGCATGTCCTGGAAGTGACAAACAGCTACATTTGTTTTCACAGCTGTTATGCCTGCTACTCTCAAAGCTTAACATTGGGAATTCCTTAATGTACTTTTAAATTGTAATTCCTGATTAGAAAGGAGTAGCTGCTTCAAGTTTTATATATTTGGAATAGTATTGATACATTCTCCTTACTAGTGAAGTTTGATATAATAATACTGTTTTGCTACTTTTACAAAGTGAACATTTTTCCTTACTTATAACTCAATGCTTCTTGCGCCTGTCTCCAATACATGCCTGGGGTGGGTGACAGCTACACTTAGTGCATCCCCTCTAGACAGCCGAAAACAAAAGAAGTCTAGGTGTGTCTTGGTGCCCATCCACGTACATCTGCATTCTGATGGCTCTTCCTGGGATGGAAGGGGGCAGGCACTTACACACCAGTAGTAGTGGCCTGATCCCATATAAAAGGCTGATTAACCCCCACAGGTAGTCTGGGGCCAGGACTGAGTTGAAAGGATACTTGTGCACTTTAAAGACTCTTCTTTGAATTCACCCCCTCTTCAAAGACACATATGGGTATAAATACTGGTTCTTTGACCGAACCATATCAGACATCTCTGGATCTACAACTGAAACTATATCAGAAGAACTACTGTGCTGCTTAAAGGACTCATTGCTGGATTGCTGACCTGGAAGGCGTGCTTTTCTCTTGTACTGCCCTACTGCCCTGATGCCTGCTGCTTTCTGAGTCTGCTGAAGTTGATCTGCCCTGCCTTCCAATCCAAGTGTGCTCCAAGGGCTTGTTGGCTTGACTCCTGCTGTCGAAACTCAAGGAAAGCAAAGTCTCTACCCCTTCCCCTGTGATTAGTTCCCTGGAAGATACTTGCACCAGTGAAATTGATTCATCTCCTTTCAGCTGGAAGGAGAACACATGCATAGACCCTGATGCAGGAGTAGAAGCGGCACATTACATTTGGGGCCCGAGCAGCGTCACTGGAAGTGCCACATCGACCGACGCATAACCACCACCAAAGATCGACGACTGATGCATCCCTTCGACCAGTGTGGAGACACCCGGCATATCGACTTCAGAATCAATGGTCACCTTGGGAAACCAACGCATTGCCAGGAACGTGCATGTGAAATCAACGCGTCCCCTTGACTGCACAAATTATAATGATTCTTCTTCCCCACCTCTCATGGTTGCGACTAGCATCAAGGTACTCTGTTCCCTGGGACTGCGTGGATCATGTACCCGGCCCACGCTTCATCATTTTCGGATTGAGCTGTTGACTTTGACCCGGTCCATTGGAACCTCAGTTAACCCCTAAAACGCTTGTTGCTTCTAAGCACTAGAACTCTTTTTATTCTTTATAAATTCAAAACTCAACTTCCCCTTATTGGATTTTTGTTGTTTTGGCCTACTTTTATCTTAAAATCATAATCTATTTTTCTAAACCTTTGTGGAGTCTTTTTGTGGTGTTTTCACTGTTTTACTGTGGTTGTATTGCACAAATGCTCTACACATTGCTTATTTAGATAAACCTGACTACTCTGTGCCAAGCTTCCAGAGGGTGTGAACAGGTTTTTTTTGGCATGAATCTGGCTTACCATAACTAAGACTGTGGTTCCTGCTAGGACAGGGTACATACTCTGCCAACAAGAAACTGAATTTCTAAAATTGGTTGTTGGAGGTGAGAATAGGACTTGTATTTGTGCAGTCCTGTACAGTGACTTGATGCACACTATTACTCCATATCTAGACCAATGACATGTTTTTCAATTCTCCTTAACTGATATAGTTGATTTTTTCAAAAGTCTTTCAAAAGTCTTTTTCCTAATACTCATTGTTATCCTCAATGCCTGTGGCCTTATCTGGTAATATGGAATTTGAGCTGGCCAATCTGGAGACCTCCACATTGCCCAGCTCGAGGGTTCTTCCAAGAAAGGAGGGTGTTCACTAAGGGAGGGACCAAGAGGACAGTGCTTCAAAAAGCCTTAAGAGAATTGGTCTCAGCCTACAAGACCAATGCAGATAATGTGGTAGAGGAGTCAGAGTCTGAAGAGGAATATGAGCTAACCTATCTGGGGTCTTGTCATGCATCCTACTGATGAAGAAGTGTCCAACCCTTAAGGGAACAAGGCAACAGGCTGAAGCCCAAGCAGCAGGTGATGCCTCTAGGAGTGATCACATTTATTGGGAGGGCAACCTCTTTACAGTTAGCCTAAGGTTCCTGTCCATGGGTCTCTGATGCTACAGGGCCTTCATGCTGAAGCTGTCTCATGAAATTCCTCTGGAAAGACACCTGGGCCTAGCCAAGACATTTGTAAGGCTTGTCGCCCACTTTCATTAGCCAAGGATAAACACGTCCTCATATATATTCTGTAGAACTTATGTGACCTTCCAGGCAAGTGGGAAGACAGACAGGCAGAGGATGAAAGCCCCCCTTAATTTCTTGCCTGTCATTGTCCCACTCTTGGGCATCGACATTGTAGGGTGTATGGATCCCCCAGACTTCTTCAGGCAACAGCTTTACCCTGGTTCTGGTGGGTCATGCCACTAGGTACCAAAACTCAATCCCTCTGAGGAGCACAACTGCACCTGCAATGGCAAAGGCGGTGATATGGATTTTTACTTTTCCCCCAGGAATTTGTGTCCTACTGATGCAAGAGGATCATCATTAATATGCCCAAACAACCTTTTGCAAATATCACCACCGTACACACTTTCATAGTGTTTACCTAAATGATTGTTCACTGTTCAAAATGCTAACAACTTGTTTTTAAAGAAATCAATGACATTATCACCATTTCGGAGAATATAAAGGAACACCCTTGTTAAATCCCTTTTGTTTCTTTTGTTTCATGGTAAAAGCAGAAGGAGATGTGCTAATGTTATACCTGTTAAAGACACTTGGAAGTAATTTAGATATTGTAACACAGCAGCAGCTCACTAATATTACTGCAAATAATCTCTTGAGACTTCCTCCCATTGCTTAACTGGTAAACAGGGCTGTGCTTCCTGCAGACTGCACATGACAAAGCATGCCTCATTGCCCCCGCCTCCCTGCACACCCTGAGCCCACCCACCCCCTGGTGCCAGCGTAGCCTGGCAGGCCTCAGACCCTGCACATCAGAGCCCTCCCCTGGTGCAAACACAACCTGGCAGGCCTCGGACCCTGCCCACACCAAATCCAGGAGGCCAACGGGCAGGACCCAGCCCTGAGCCATGGCGGGGCCATAGCTGCTGCTGGCCTGGCCCTGTGTGGCCCCTGCCTGCTCCTCCACCTGAGGTCCACTCTGCCATCCTGCAGCACCCCCAGGTCACCCCTGCTGCTTTGCAAGCGTGGGTGTAGCGCTTCGCACCAGCTGATCTGCTTCAGAGCACTGGAGGGCGAAGGGGTGTTGGCAGTAGATGAGAGGATAAGCGGATGGCAGAAGAGAGAAAAGTTTGAGTGTAAAGAAGACTCTCCTCTTTCCCTTTCTTATACCTAGCAAGCCCTCCTGACCCTGGCTTTTTGGTACTTGCTGCAAAACCAGAGGCACAACTAATTCAAATCATGCACACACATGCCCCAGCGTTTCACAAACCTGCATGCACACCCGTGATCCCGCCCATGAACCCTTATCTTCATATACCCTCTTGTCCAACCCATGAAACCCTACCTGCATGCCCCTGTGCGTCCCAGCCCTGGACCTACCTGCATGCCCCCGTGTGTAGCATCAGTGCAGTGCACCTATCTGCATGCACCCATGTGTAGTCCTGGCTGAATTTAGGTTGTCAGTTGTGTTATGTATCTGAATACAAGTACAGAAAGCTCAGAGAGGAACCAATATACTGATTGGTTGGCACACTATCGGAATCACAGAAATTTAGACCCCTGTGCATCCCACGTAAAGTCCTTGTCAATGGCATCAAGAAGGCTCCGCCTGGGACTGGCTGCATCATTCTGTATTAGGCTGGCCCCTACACATTCTTCTTCGGCTGTATCTCGAATCTTGTATGTGAAGTCTTTTATAGCGCTTCATAACTCACTTAATCAGCTCTAGTTAGGGTGACCAACTGGCATGCGTGCAAATTCAGGACAGTGAGTGTAAAAATTCAGGACAAAGGGCAAAGGGTCAAAATTCACCCTTGGTCGAATTGCTACCACCCTCCAATGGTGCCCCTAATCACCACAATGACCCTCTCTTATGTGTATTTAATTTCTTTTATAGTGCTACTCATCCCAAGTAAGTAGGACAGTGTGTTGGGTGCGTTACAACACACGCATATTATATAGAGACAGTGACTCATATAAATGTGGAAGTCAATCTATAGGAAATGTTACTTAAGATCATGGGGATTACAAGGTGTAATCATTCTTTCATCCATCATTCAATCTTTCACCATTCATTCTGTCCTTTCATCTGTGTGCCCATCCATATCAATATTAAATATTTGCAAACCTATCCATCATCTATCCTTCCATCCATCCATCATTCCACTCATCTATCCCTCCATCCACCCTTTCACTTTTCATCACTCCATTCATCCTTTTACCCTATCCATGTGTTCACTCATCCATCCATTCACTCATCCATCTAGCCATTTAACCTTTCACCCATCCAATCATACTTTCACTTACTCATTCATCCAACCCAGTCACTCAATCGTCCACCCATTCACCCTTTGTCCTCCATCCATCCTCCCTTTCTCTATCCAACCCCTTTCACTTAGTCATTCATGCTACCATCCACCCATCCATCTACTCATCCACTCATGAATCCATCCATTGACCCTATCACTCATCCATCCTTTCACTCATCCATCCATCTTTTCTCTCATCCATCCACCCTTTCACTCGTCACTCATCCATCCATCCTTTCTCTCAACCATCTACCCTTTTACTCCTTCACTCATCTATCCACCCTTTTGACCATTTACCCTCCAATTCACTCACTCATCCAGCCTTACATCCACCCTTTCAGTCATCCATCAATCCTTTCATTCTTTCACTTATCAATTTATCAATCTTCCCATCAGTTCAATCATCCATCCATCCACTCATCCATCCATTTACCCGTCCATCTACCCTTCCACCCATACATCCATGTATTTACCTTCTCTCATACATCCGTCCACTCACTTATCCGTCCATCTTTCTCTCATTATCCATTCATTCACAATTTCATTCATCCATCCACCCTCTGACTAATCCATCCAGCTATCCACCCATCCCTTCATTTACTCACTTTTTCACATTAATTATGAGCTGAGCCTTTGTCTGCAGAGTTGCAGACGGAAGGGCCCCATCAAGGGCTTCACCCCTGCTATAGTTCCTAAAGCAAGGGGTGGGGCGGGGGAGGGCTCACTATGCCCCTGTACATAAGAAATCTGAAAAAGTGGAAGTCATGAGTCATGCATGAAGCACAGACCCACTGTGACATGGTGTTACTTTCAGGGCTTTAAGTGGGATGAAAAAACTGGGGGGTCTCTCTAGAGGGGCTGTTCGATGTAACTAAGGGTATGGCTTGAAACACCTCAGCTAAAAATCTGTGCTAAGCATAAGATGCTGACCAAAGGGTAAATTACTGCTTCTTTCATTGCATACAGATGTATAGCACAATAAGTAGAGTTCCACCTACAAGCCAGAACTATTGGCTTTGTCAGTTACATAAAATAAAAAAGCAGCAACCATGGCCTTGTTTAATATAGCACTTAAAATGTGTCTGTTTTAAAATGATGAGACAGTGAAATACCCATAACCCTTTTTTTAAACTTGTTTTACCGCCTTCTTTTCGTGAACTTGATTCTCGTGTAGCAGTATTGGCGTTTATTTGCATTTCTGCCACCTGACTTAATGCCCTGCCCTAGATCAAGGCTGCAGGAGGCCCACCACATGCATTAAGAGTACAGACTGTCCCATTGTCATTCTGTAAGTGGCAATCAGCCCCATACAGAATGACAATGGATGGATGGGGCTTGCCTTGCGCTCAGTGTGCTCAGAGGATGAGTGTGTGGCGGCCCCATCAGGGTGGTGATGCTTTTGAGAGCCCCAATGCCCAAAATTATGGACAAAAGGAGTCCTTAAAAGGGATCATCATGGACACTGGACATGAGAACCAAATTACGGATGGTCCGTGAAATTTACGGACAGTTGGTCGCCCTAGCTCTAGTTGAGTCAAGCGGATCACGTTTCTCTAAAAGAAGTATATGCATTTTCACTTTTTAGAGGGCACAAAACGCAAAGCCAAGTTGTTAAATGTATGGAGATGTAGTCATTTTTTTGTAAAACGCAAGCACACAGCCAGTCTGCTTTTAGTTATTTAGGCTCTCTTAATACAAAGAAGGGTGTTTGATGTATTTCTTCACTAGCACTTATACATTGTGCTGTTTTGATTATATTCCTAATTAATTTTGTAACTGCACTAGATTGTACCGACTCTGTTTAGGGAAATAAATAACATCTCCAAAAATGCAACATGCTATTGGCTCTTAGGTCAGGACTGTCTGGAGTTTGTCAAACCTGGAATAGCTGACTTGGTGGGGTGTCACATAATGTATTTATTTTTTTAATTTATAATTGCAAAGTTTGTCCCTGTTCTCAATATCTATCATATATACAATCTCCTCTTCATCAGGCCCATAGGCTGCTATTAATGTTTAGTATGTTTACCAGATAGGCCATGTCACCAGGGGCACCCTTTTCAGGGCCATCTATTCCTTTTACAAAGCATTGTAATTTGGAATCTATCTATCTGGCCAGAATAGAGAAGTAAGGCCTTACATTTTAAGGATTGTATATTGTATTAATCTTTGCAATCAAGACAACTGAGGAAAGTTTTTCAGAGCGTACATTGCAATGATGAATATATATACTTCACAAAACAGAAAGCGGCTGACACAAGAACAAAAAGTTTCTGAAAGTAAACAGTTCTTATCGACATCCTGATTGACTTCTGCTCTTCATTTTGATCTACCTGCCATGGGTCACAAGGGGAGTGCCATGGGTCGTAAGGGGGGTGCCATTGGTAGCAAGGTGTTGCAGGTGCGATCTCTGGTGACTTCTAAATGATAGTCCCTGGCTGCACCCTTCCTCTTGGTACTTTTCATTGGCTCCTGCCTCTGCTGCAGTGCCTCACTAGGAGCCCCTGCCTCGTAGCTGGCACTGACTACTAGAGAAGAGCACAAGCCACCAACCTCTGAAGGCCCTAGGGTGACTAGTTGCCTGGATTCGCCAGGACAGTCCAGGTTTTTCACCAGCTGTCCATAGATTTCAACAATTTTAGCACATGTCCTGGTCGACTAAAGACATAGGGAGGCAAGATTTTATGTGTTTCATGGGCAGTATGGTGGGTCGCTGGCATGAGAGCTCTTGACTGGCATGAAGAATGGGGGGCCCCCTCCATGTACTTTGCAGGGGGGCCCCCTCAAGTTCTGTTACGCCACTGAATGAAGGGATGCTAGCTCTGCTGGCGCACTAGACACACATTCGTATTGCATTACTTTGCTACTGTCTGCAGGTGGGGCAGCTGTACAAGACAATTGTCTTATTCTGGCTCTGAGTCTCAACAAACCTTTCACCAACATACATCTGTCATTAACCCACCCATGCATCCTTTGACCCATAAAACCCAATGGAGAATTCCTTTCACCCACCCATGCAGGCATCCATGCACCCATACACGTTCACCCACCTAGGAAAAGTTACTATCACCTTTCATCCATCCTTCATCCACCCATGCATCCTATCAGTCTCCTATAGTATATGTATCCTTTCACACATGCATCCTTCTCTTCTAATCATATAACATATTACCCGTCCATTACCCGTCCTTTCTCCTTCCATCCTTCTTTCCTTTTTCCATCAACTCATCATAGCGAAAGGTCTTCATGAAACTTTCTCTGCTGAGTTGAAGATAGAAGGGGCCATTAGTTACTCAACTCCTGCTGTATATGCTAAGTAAAGGATGGGGTGCTCAACTGTTCACACAAGTCCCTTGCAGTGAGTATATAAATAATTGTGAATTAGCAGGCAATGCCACAGCTGTTGGCTCAGCCCCTACCTCTGCTACATTTTCTGACAGGCTGGCAATGGCGTGACTGCTAGCCCCGGCACTAGTGGAAGACGCGGCTCGAAAAAACATTACACATACACTTTTGAAGTAAGGGGGCTTACCGATTCCTGTTTGCCTGTCTAGCACACCCTGTCGGGAGCCTAAGCCCAGGGTGCGTCTTCCCATCTCCTTATGTGCTAAAAGTCACCCCACAGCTGTGAACGGGACTATCAACCACCCTGGTGAGACTGTAAGTCCCAGGGTGCAAAGCGAGGCACATCATCCTCACTTCCGCTGCCTCAGGCGACGGAGAGGCGTTTCCATCGCGCTTTGAAGCATCCGGGCTTACCGATTCACAAAGGCCCTCTGTTGCTGTGCCTCTCATGTTTCTGAGAAGCTTCCACTGCTATATTCCCACAACATAGAAAAGGGACTGTGTACTCACAAGTGCTGTGATCAAAGGTAGGGGAACACACAAGGCTGTGAAAACTGCCCTCACACACAGAAAACTGTGTCATGCTTCATCATAGGGCTGCTAACACACCTCCGTGAAGACCAACGCAGGAGGTGCAGCTTGCACTGCTACCAGGGTCGGACTGTGACAGGAAATAGACACCGGCACCAAAATAAAAATGGTCCCCATTAGTAAATCAGATTTCACTTCTTCCAGCCCCGGACAAGGTACTTGAGACCCATCTCCATCGTCATTTGTCCACTTTCCTGGAGAGATCTAACTCGTTGGACACTTCCCAACATGGGTTTCGGGCCGCACACAGTACAGAGTCTGCCCTTACGGTTGTGATCAACAACATCCGTTCTGAGGTTGATAGGGGACACACTACTCGGCTGGTGTTGCTGGATCTTACGGCATCCTTTGACACCCTGTTCCCGTCGATCCTGGTCTCCAGGCTCGAGGGGATTGGGGTGGATGGCATCGCCCTCAGGTTACTTGCCTCTTTCCTTCACCAAAGAGAGCAGAGAGTTAAGATGGGCAACTTTCTCTCCTCCCAGTCGGTGCAATGTGGGGTACCGCAGGGCTCTTCATTAAGCCCACTCTTATTCAACATCTATGTTACCCCACTTGCTAAAGTGGTCAGATCGTTCTGATTTGAGGTACTGTCGTATGCCGACGATACCCAGATCATGGTCTTCATCACTCAGTCGGTTAAAGACTCAGCCCTCAAATTCAGAGCGTGCATGGAGGCAGTATCGCATGGTACGGAACTTCTTAAAGTTAAACGGGGAAAAGACTGAGGTCCTGATTTTCGGAGGAAATCAGGATATTTGGTCTGAGGACTGGTGGCTGCCCTCTTTGGGGGACTGCCCTCACCCTACCCACTCTGCCAGGAATCTGGGAGTACTGATTGACTCAGCCCTATCATTCGATCCTCAGGTCAATAGAATGGTGTCCACCTGTTGCGCCATCATTAGGAATCTGAAAAAGATCGCCCCGTATATGTCCCCCGCAGCCCGGAAAAACAGTTGCCCTGGTCTCCTCCAGGCTTGATTATTGCAATGCCCTTTACAGCGGCATAAACAAGAACTCTGTCCATCGCCTCCAGATGGTGCAGAATGCCGCTGCCAGGATGGTCCTGAACCTTCCCAGGTTGGCTTCGGCTACCCAGGCTAGGAAGGATCTCCATTGGCTCCCAATACACTCTAGGATTTCCTTCAAACTCCTCTGTATGGCCCACAGAGCTGTATTTGGCTCAGGCTCTGAAGGCGTCAGGTCTCTTGTAGCAGCCTATATCCCCAGGAGAACTCTGCGTTCTGCCTCCAGAAATCTGCTTTCGGTTCCCAGATTCATGAGGGCTAGGTGGGGAGGAAGAGCCTTTTCCACCTTGGTTCCCACATCATGGAACTCCCTCCCCCCTGAACTTTCTAGTCAGCCTTCTCTTGTGGCCTTCCGTAGACTTTTGAAAACTTGGCTCTTCTCTCAAGCTTATTAGTGGTCCTGTATTCAGTACTCTGAGACGGTATATCTGTCTGTCCCTGCGCCTTGATGCCCTTGGTTCTAGGTTCGCGCATTACAAATTTCCCATTCATTCAGATAGCTGAAAATGTAGCCCAGATTTACAAACCAGGGCAGTTTTTAACACTTATAAAGACATGAGGTATAAGTGTTTTCAAGGGGCATGAGCCTGCATGCATTTGTTCTTGCTGCAGGCAATGTTTATTTTTAATATCAGAGAAGTGAACAGTAACAACCAGTAAACACTGACCCAGTTTACCATAAACAGGCCCACAAACACCCAAAAAACATTGACAAACTGAGATGCCCGACTGGCACTTTTGTCATTGCCTGACTGTCCTGAAGACCAGTCCATCCCCGACTGCAGCTGCGAGAAAGGATACAAAGGACAGGATATTTGATATTCCTTCCTCCAAATACTGAACTGACATTATTTCTAGTACTGAGTGTTTGTTAATACCTTGGGTGTTCCAGCATATGACAGGTAGTTTATCTCACAAGGGTGACTTAATTACTGTTTTATTTTACACTGTGTGAGGCTCATGCAGTTTATCTTGTGCTCACCCAGCAATGAGTTATTCCTCTTGCCCTGGGGTTCACTTCATTCCACACTCTAGGTGTCAATATAAGCTGTATGACTTCCAGTGTCTGAAAACACAATGCAGCATATTTACAGTAGCATGGCGGAGCACGGCATTAAGCCAAAATTGCTAACACCGCCACTATCATTCTGAAAATTCCTGGAAGCGATATATTTACAAGGATATGGTGCACCCCTGCATTTCCGCTAGCAGTGGCACTAAATTCAGCTACCTAGCGCCGATGCAGGCACCCTTGCATGAAAATGAAACATGTAAAAACATTTTTTTAAATGAGGGGTGTAGATAACAGGAAATCAACACTAAGGGTGCGGGTAAAAAAAAGGAACACATAAGGCGCAGGCAGAAGCAGATGGGTGAGGTCGAAAGGAAGGAAGGCTTGGAGAAGCACTCAGGCAACAGAGAGCAAACACAAGTACAGAAGGAGAGAAGTACAAGTACAGCAGTAAAGTATGAAAAATAAAATTATATTAACAAAGGTTAAAATCATTTAATTTTTCCTTGCTCACTTCCTATAGCCGAGGGCAGGGCCATCCATTCTGACACGACATAGCTGCAGGAAGGAGGAGGAATGGGGGCACTGCTTTAAGTGCACATGACAGGTGGCCGGTACTCAAAGGCTGGCCAAACCATCATGCATACTTCGATCTCTCCACCCGAGCTGTGCTGTACAACAGAGTGGAACGCAAGCACAGGTGGTAATCTCCTTGTGAGCACATACCTAGGGCTCTCACGTCAATCACAGAGCTGCTCTCATGCTGGTTAATAACAGCATAAGACCAGCACCTGGATTATAAAAAGGTTGTCGAGCACTTGCGAGAAAAACTCAAGCACTAGACCTCTTAAGGGTTATATTTCTCATTGCAGCCGAAGCGGCAGATCGTGACCGCTCATGTTAAGAAATGTGCCATTCGCGTTGAGGAAGATGCCACTCGATTAGAATGTCTACTCAAGCGGCAGAAAGCAGCAGTGCCCTCTGGCACAACGTGTAGTGCCATTCGCGCTGATTTTACAGTGCGAGACAAATTCTTGGCAATAAACATTTGTGCAAGCAGCACAACTTACCAGACTCCGCTGCTGACGGAACTCCAAGGAGTGTGGCACAGTTTCTCCGGCACTTCGCAGAGTTCCACGGAAGGAAACTCTACAAAGTCTGCCCAGGCTTACTATCCTGCCTATTTGCAGGCAGGGTGAACAGAGTGCATGCTGAGAGGTGTGTCCGTGTGAGTGTAGGGTGAGACAATGGAGTGCAGTTAGAGTGGTGCAAATATAGGGTGAGTAGTGTGCCCGTGTGAGTGAAGAATGAGCTGTGTGAGTGACAAAAATGCCTATTTGAGAGCACAGTGAGCGAGTCAATGTAAAAGTAGGGTAGGAGGAGTGACTGGTGGGTGGGTGATGGGAACAATAGGGTGTGGGTGAAAGTGCAGCGTGGGATGAATGAATGCAGGTTGAGTGATGTGCTTGTTTGAGTGAGCATGAAGGGTGAGCAGTGAAAGTGACAGTTGAATGAATTATCACATGAGTGCAGAGTTATCAGTGCACTAGTGAGGATTGCAGGGTGAGTGCAGGGTGAACAGCCTGAGTGCATGTTAAGTAGTTTGAGTGCAGCATGATCACTGTAAGTGCAGGGTGAGAAGTGTGCTTGTGTGAGAGCAGGGTAAGAGGAGGATTAACGTGAGTGCAGGCAAACAGTGTGAGCGCATGCTGAGTGGCATGAGGGCAGTGTGGTCGCTATGAGTGCAGGGTGAGTGTGAAAGGGAAAAATGAGTAGTCCTAATGTAGGATGTATTCCCAGACACGTGGAGTAACTCAGCATGTTATTGACGGTTGGCAGGTAGGGTTTCAGATATAAGTTAAACTACTGCTGTTATTGAATCTGTCAGTGTTGGTGGGTGGAGGAAATCATTTTTTTCCTGATCCTGCAAAAAACTTTCAGTCTTGTGATTGAACTGCCATCTTGCCGGATTTCTACCAGCACCACCAGTATTTTAATGTCCCGGCTGGTACAAAATTATCAAAATCACATAAAGCCAGTATTTTTAAGCCTGTATCTGTACATACTTTGATGGCAACTAGAAAGCGAAAACACTTTTAAATGTGTTCCAGAGCTCCATTAATGATCCATGATTAATAATCTGAGTAAACAATGACAGAAAAATCCTGTCACAAATGAATACATAACATTTTGTTTACAGCTATTTTTTTATCGTAGCCAGGCCTTTGCAGACTCTTTAAACAACAAGAAATAAACTGTATTTTACTCTTAGAAAGGTGGCAGCCCTACTCATGAAAATGCGTTCCCCCACTGTGGCAGTAACAGTAAAATACAAATGTAAGGAATAGGCAGAGTGCAGACCCAGGGGGTACTGGAACCAGTGGAAAAAAAGCCTCATTAACCAGTTCACAAAGGCTTGTAAAGGGTCTTTAAAAGACCTGTGAAATACTGTTGAGGCTGAAATGAGATGCCAGACACTGCCCAGCCGAGCCCAGGGCAGCTCAGGAACTGTATATGTGTCTTGGAAGCTGCAGCCTGGGCTGAGATACCAATATGGGGCGGGTAAACAACTCTCTAATATCCCAAAGTATATCTCTCTGTGGCAATATTTCTCTTCTCATTACTTTCCCCTAATATAAAATCCTTTCCTCAGGCACAGCATAAGTTTAGTTATTTAATGCATGCACCTGAAATAGTTAATGCAGAAGAGTGGCTTTTTAAAGCAGAGCGCTAAAAGAAATCATTAGAAATTCTGAAAGTCCAAGCTGCTGGGAGATGAAAAGGGAATGGGAGGAGGAGGGGCAGGGAGGGCGCAACAGGCAGATTGTCTGGAAGCTGCAGGGAGAGAGCGCTGCAATGGGTGGGACAGAGATTGTAAAATATGAGCACTGGAGTGAGGTGCTCAAATAGAATGAAAAAAGTAGGGGGCATATTAGCAAGGAATAGCGATATTTATCGCTAAATGTGCTTAGCGAATTTTATTTTGTCAATGCCTATCGCTGGATATTTTAGCGGAGAAAACATGCTATTAGCAACATTTTTCTCCATTGTGCTAAAATATCCAGCGATAGCGGCGAAATGCAAGAATATCGCCGGAAAAGCAGCAATATTCTCGCATTAACGCCAATGGGGGCTTAATCTGATGATCCACCCCCATTGACTATACAACTAAGTCAACTTTTTAGCAGGCGTTAGATTATAGCGATAATCGCGCTGAGAGTGACGATGGAACGAGCAAATGGGAATCCTATGAGCAGGCTGAAGCCCATGGATTGAAAACAGCATTTTACTTTGAGTCAGCAATGGCACTGTCTAGCCAAGACCTAAAAAAGTGACATGATGCAGTCAGAGCTGGCCATATACCGTTTTTTTGTACTTTACTTACAGCCGTGCTGCACTGCTGTAGAAACGTGGATAAACAAAACATTGAAAAAGCCATTAGCTCTAACCCAGGGGGTGGCCTATTGGGGTGGCCTATTGGCTTTGCCAATGCTTGTTTAATCTCTGATCGAGGCTTGCAACGCTGAGTTCAGCACAGCGCACAATTCTGGTCATTGACATATTGGTCTGTATGCTGAGACCGTAGTCAGCTGTCAGTATTAGAATAACATCTAAAGCATCCCTGCTGAGAGGTTCTGGCGCTGCTGACATGAACAGATGCCATTCCTGCTGTGAAGTTTTGATACTGCCCATCCTACAAATCTGATTTTTGCTGATAAGATATGGAGCTTGATGAATAGAAGCAGAACATACATGTTTAGTAGTTGTAGTAATGTCCCATCATTGGGCATTATGCCATTTCTGGAATGTACAAGAGGATCTACAGTGCGTTCCCATTCAGATATTGAACTCTTTGCTGAGACTGTATCTGTAATAAAAACACTGAACCTGTATAGGAAGTTCCAGTACTGCTGAGGCAAACACATAGAAGTGCTACAAATGAGTTCTGCTACTGATCCACTAAGAATAGGTGGTATCTGTTGAGAAGCTCTGACACTTTCACCTGAAAAGCATGGATACTCGTACTGTTCATTTACATGGATAGCCCCCTTTCAAACTGTTAATAAAATTATAGGAGTGATGCCGAGGGGTGGTGTGAATTCCTTAATAAAGCCTGAATTTATTTTATCTTGAATGTCTATCCTAATGCACTTCCTATTTCATGCACAGTGACACTTACCTTTGAAAAAAAGACAACTGCAGAAAAATATTACAGGCACGGGTCACATTTGGCTTTCCCTGGTTGGCTGCAGGCGGCGGCGCTGCTTTCACTGCAGGGTGGGCTCCCATGACAGATGCAGTGTGAGCTGCTCTGAATTTATTTTTGCCAGGTTTGGTTTTGGTTTTCAGTTCTGCCCTGAGGTCAGCCGGGAGAATTCAGTGGTGCAGGCGGGGTTGGGACAGCCAACTTCACCAGAGTACAGTGAGCCACAGGCTACATAAATATATCAGCCTTGTGGGAGCCATTGGCCTCAGAGCTCCTCTCAGCCTGTGCTCTCTTATAAGCTAGTTTTTCATCACCTCATTGACCCTGGAGACAGGATCCCTGAAGATGGACACAGCACAGTAATTGTGCAGCTGCAGACACCGAGTAATTTAAAGATAGCTGTTCATTAATAGAAAGTTGAGTATTAAAAGTTAATTTATTATCAAAATACAATTGTTGACTAAAACTTTCCCTAAGACTCCCTAATCCAAAGTTTGGTAAAAGTGAAGTTCGAGGCACCTGGGATGCTGTAAGGTGTGGCCTTTCTGGGCTTCTTGCACAGACTGTGGTACTTGCACCGGTGTCTGTGCTTCAATGTTGCTAAAGTCTGCACGAGAAGCCCAGACCTATCGTTGGGGTTATTTGTAGTTGGTACCAATTCCAGTGATTGCACTGAAAAACAATGCTAACTTTAGCATTAATATTAGGTCCATGGACAGTGGAGCTGTTATGGAAGGGCACAGCCTGGCAAGGTTTAATCTAGACAACCTGATCACTAAATGGCACTAGAGTTTCAAGA
Source organism: Lissotriton vulgaris (assembly GCF_964263255.1). NCBI lineage: Eukaryota > Metazoa > Chordata > Amphibia > Caudata > Salamandridae > Lissotriton > Lissotriton vulgaris. The sequence goes on from NW_028245946.1 coordinate 903,914, forward strand.
ATAGGAAACATGTTCATCTTCTGGTGTTGTTTTTTTTTGCTACATGGCATTGACCAATCACAAAGTGGCTAGCTGACAGGAGCTTTAGCACATTCAATGAGTTCAGTGTGGGAGGCTGACACATGAATATTATCTGAATCTACCGCTCATGGTGCTAAGTTCTAGAAAGTAAAGTCACTGTTAGATGTATCCGTAGCTGCAGATGGCTGCAGTTACCACCTGCCATGGTTAGATGTCTGGCTGCAGTTACCACCCACCATTGTTAGATGTCTGACTGCAGTCAGCACCAGCCGTGGTTAGATGTCTGGCTGCAGTCACCGCATGCCATGGTTAGATGTCTAGCTGTGCTCACCATATGCCGTGGTTTGATGTCTGGCTGCAGTCCCCACATGCCATGGTTAAATGTCTGGATGCAGTCACCATCAGCCATAGTTAGATGTCTGGCTGCAGTGACCGCATGCCATGGTTAGATGTCTGGCTGTGCTCACCACATGCCATGGTTGGATGTCTGGCTGCAGTCCCCACATGCCATGGTTAGATGTCTGGCTGCAGTCACCACCTGCCATGGTTAGATGTCTGGATGCAGTCACCACCAGCCATAGTTAGATGTCTGGCTGCAGTGACCACATGCCATGGTTGGATGTCTGGCTGTGCTCACCACATGCCATGGTTTGATGTCTGGATGCAGTCACCACCAGCCATAGTTAGATGTTTGGCTGCAGTGACCGCATGCCATGGTTAGATGTCTGGCTGTGCTCACCACATGCCATGGTTTGATGTCTGGTTGCAGTCCCCACATGCCATGGTTGGATGTCTGGCGGTGGTCACCACATGCCATGGTTTGATGCATGGCTGCAGTCCCCACATGCCATGGTTAGATGTCTGGTTGTGGTCACCACATGCCATGGTTTGATGTCTAGCTGCAATCACCACCTGCCATGGTTGGATGTCTGGCTGCAGTCACCACCTGTCATGGTTAGAAGTCTGGCTACAGTCACCTCCAGCCATGGTTAGATGTGTGGCTGCATTCACCACATGCCATGGTTAGATGTCTGGCTGTGGTCACCACATGCCATGGTTAGATGTCTGGCAGCAGTCACCACCTGCCATGGTTAAATGTCTGGCTGCAGTCACCACATGCCATGATTAGATGTCTGGCTGCGGTCACCACATGCCATGGTTAGATGTCTGGCTGCAGTCCCCCTCGGCCATAGTTAAATGTCTGGCTGCAGTCCCCCTCGGCCATAGTTAAATGTCTGGCTGCAGCTACCACAGGTCATGTTTAGATGTCTGGATGCAGCCACCACCTGCCATGGGTAGATTTCTGGCTGCAGGAGTCCCCCCTAGCGTGGATCGTTGTCTATGAACCATGTTGGAGGGCAATGCCCTCACCCATATCTGATCCACCTCATGATTTTCACCTCTAACCCTGCCTGCTTCTGACATTCGACCACCCTTCCAACATGGAGGAACAACACCCGCCAATGGAGTCAGGGCCACAGCTGAGGGTCTTTATCTGGGATATGACAGGCAAGATTGGAAGGAATACTTCAGCCCTGATTTACGAAAAAGTCACACAATGTAGGGGAAGCAAGTAAATGTGTTGTGCAGCAGTGAGTGAAAGGGAGAGAGCAGAACAGCACTATATCTACTAAGAGGTTGGGCTGTTCTGCACTGATGCACTTTAGGCAGCCATGCACCATTGCAGATACCGTTGAGCCATAGTTCATAGTTTGTGCAGTGTCTGAAACTGATATAATCTGTGTCCCAACGCTACAGCTGCAGAGGTAGGATTTCTAACCAGATGTTGCAAGGCCTCAGTTAACGCATCAACACAAATTTGAAATCCAATTGGACTGCAACCCAGGCAGAACACACTGAGCAATGTGTGTAGGAAGTGTTTCCCGGCCACAGTGAACTCCAAATCCTCTTTCGTTGATGAATAACACTTTTTATAGCATATATTTTGTAATTCCTCATCTAGTGCACACAATAGGAATGGCAATATCAGAGAAGATAAAAAATAAAGCAGGGAAGCAGTTCTTGCATAGTAAAAGCCACATGAAAAGATTGTAACATGGATGCTGACTTTTTATAGCCCTAACACTCTTGCTGTGCTATCTCTAGGCTCTATGCATTTTCTAGCAGAATCACTGAACAATAAGCCTTCTCTTCGAGTTTCAGAGGTGGTGCACATACCTGGTTTGGGTCAACCAGGTCTGTTGTTCTGTCTGGAGCAGCAAGCCTGCTATTTTAGGCACAAGGGAAGTGGTGTAACATTATCCCCCACTGCCCTGAGCTCCAGTGGCCCCCTCAGGCACTGTGCATGGGCTGCAGGACCCTGGAGTAAGAACTCATGACTGGGTCCGTGTGGGCCCCCTCCATGTACTTGGCCAGGGGCCCCTCCTCAAGCTTTGTTACAACACTGGACGATGGCAAGGAACAACTCTCTGTTTTGGATCAAACACATCCTGGCTTCAGTCAGTGAAGGCTAAGAGCTTGCAGGGCCCTGGCTGGGCCTTCTCCAGTGAAGGTTGAAGGGAGAGCCTTGCCCATCCTGATCTCCATCGGCCGCGTGATGCCCTCTATTACCTGTAGCCGGATACCAATGCTTTTTAAACAATTTGAATATTGATCCTATCTTATGTTTTGAAAACAAATCTGGGACTGGGAGCATTGTAACTTGCACAGGGAGGCAGATATTCCTAGCATTTCCAGTCACCTAACCCTTCCAGAATTATAAACAAAAACAACTTAAATGGTAAGTGTCCTAGGGCCCGATTTAAAGAACTAATCTGAGACAAAATCCTACACTTACTACTTTTGGTATTCACACAATGCACTTACTACCTTTGGTTAAACTTACTACTTTTGGTATTCACAGAAGGCATTTAGTAGGAATAAAGTTAGTTTAATAGTACTAAATGCCTTCTGTGAATACCAAAAGTTGTAAGTTTAACCAAAAGTAGTAAGTGCATTCTGTGAATATCAAAAGTAGTAAGTTTAGGATTCTGTCTCAGATTAGTTCTGTGAATCGTGCTCCCTAATATTATGGTAGCATCCGTAACTGAAAACAAAAAAGTGGTCAGCCTAAGCAGTAAGCAAGCATAAGGCCAAAACTTCTGCAGGTGTTTAAAAATATCCCACTTTCAAAAAAGATTACAAAAAGTCTGAAAAATCAAGTGATGAGAAATAGAAAGGTTAGGAGAGAAATTATGGAAATAATCACATTTGAAAGGGAATGGTCATAGTGGTTATGACAACCTTGGTATAACAAAAATCAGAGCACATCCGAGGTTTCTATCAGCTGCATGTTGAACATTTCTAAACTAAACAATCATGCAGATATTTAGCTATTGTGAATGTCTTTTTCATAAACTGAGTTCTCAGCAATTCATGACACATTTGAAGACAGAAGAATTAAAAGATGCTAGAAATGTGCAATCGATTGATTCACAGTTATTTTTCGTAACCAGTAACAAATCTTCAGATCAAAATGAAAAGGTCTCTACCTTGCAAAACGTGGTGATCATAACTAGGCATAGGTGTTTGCACTTGAAAGCATCCCTTCCAGTACAAAACGTATGCTTTAGGGGTATTACCTATTTGTATGTCTGCTGCACAATGAGAAAAATGAGGATAATTTAAAGCATTTTTTGTCATTAAAGCATAGGATTTGGGGCTAGATGTATCAAGCCGTTTGCGATTCACAAAGGCCGGAATTCGCAGAATTCCGGCGTTTGCGAATCGCAAACGGTCTTTTTGCATGTTTTGACATGTAACAAAAATTCGCAAAATAAGGAATCGCAAAAATTTGCGATTCCTTATTTTGCTTAAGCATTAAGGAATCGCAATATTGCATTTCCTTAAATGCTATGTATGTAGCATTTTGGAATCGCAAATTTTAGGTTAAGAAATCGCAAATTACCACCAACTTGTAGTTGGTGGTAATTTGCAAATTCTTTTAAAAATGCACAATTTGGCATTTGTGAAGGTGGCATGTGCAAGCATACATGCCCATAGGGCATGTATGTGCGCCATATGCACACACATGTAAATTTCAGGGGTGCAGCAGGGTGTCCTTGAGACACCACTGCACCCTTGAAATTATTCTCAATTTGCGATCAGCAAATTGCGAATCGCAAATTGAGAATTTTTTCACAATCATTCCTGTGGGCCTCCTGGTCCATAGGAATGAATGGGAAATTATTCCATATTTGCGAATTCGCAAATAGCGAATTCGCAAATAAGGAAGAATACGAAATCGCTCAAAAATTGCGAATTTCTACATGCATCCCATTTTGCGATTTCTAAATAGCGATTCCTTAAAAATTGCTATTTAGAAATCGCAAAATGGTCTGTTGATACATCTACCCCTTGGTAGATACAGTTCTTTAAAGGTAGGTATGTGTGTCAAACCCCATAGGTGTTTGTATTGGAATGCCAATGGAGCACCCAAGGAAAACCCCTTTGACCCAAGCGTACCACAAGGAAGTGCATTGTGCAACTATTTGTTACATTGGGTTTTTAAGGAATAGTGAATCTCTCCTGAATATTTTGCCTTGTGTTTGAGTTAGAAAATTAGAAAAAAACGTGATAGAAAGTATTTATAAATCCAAGCCTTCGTGTCCACCAGGAACTGGAATTGCCACAGAGTAGTACAATAAATATAGTTTAAGTTGATATAATTTAAAAAATGCATCAGCAAAGACAAATCTCTGCAGTTAGTTGCTGTCACCTGTTTGTTGTTTCCAAAACATCCCACACAAATGTATTGTATTTTTTGTGTATGGCATGTTTAGGTAATTGTTATATGGTATGCAATAAAAACATATGAAATTATTGCACACCATAAAATAGAATGGAATCATAAACTGTATACCTCATATTAAAACTTGAAATTACACCTTGCACTAACCTAGCCCTCGCTTAATGCCAACCTTGGCCTCAGACCTAATCATAGCCCTTAAACAAACCCTAGTCCTCTCCCTGAACCTAACACTAGCCTGTAGCCTTTTTAAATGCTTTCTGCAATACTCACCAAATGATATAGTTTGCATTCTGATATGTTTGCCCTGACAATAACATTTTAATAGCATGATATTCTGCACACAGCATACTGCGATTGCACTGATCTTTTCATAGTGTTCCACACAATGTATTGCACGCCTAGTTGGTGCAATCCGCTACTCTCAAAAAGTCGATCTAAGCTATAAATTCACACTCATTTGCACAAAGCCCAGGAAACAGGGATATCATTTGGCTCTGTACATGGAAACCACAGATTTTGACCTTCAACTCTTGCATCTAGGATGTGTCACACAATTCAACACCTGTTGCTAGTCCAGTACATAGGAAAGAATAAAGGTTTCTGCTGTATGACTTAATGTAATTTTTTTTATATTTTCTGTGCTGTGGTGTATTTTCATCCTATATAAACTTGGAGATTTTCTTGGAGTTCAATTTTCTGTGCAGCAGTAGCCTCAAGGCAGGATCTGGTGACGTCTCTAAGCAGCAGGAAGGACTGAAATACTTGTTGCAGTAGAGGAACCCTTGCTGACCACGGCGGTATGTAACTGGCGAACTTCCTTGGGCAGATTGTATGATACTACCACAAGTCTGTGCAGTTTAAGCTATGGACTCTCATATGGTGTATTGGCACAGCTGTGATCTAAGCTTGTTATTGAGTCTGAGTTGACGCAATACTGATTATTGACACCACCTTCTTCACAGTCTCTGACCGTTCCATGTCATGGTCGTGAGGATGAGAAATTTGGCCTCCGGTATTTAGGTGTTTTCAGGGACGTATCTGTCACCATAAAGAACTTAAGATGCCCATCAACTGTGACATTAAAAAATCAATTTTATGTTTCATTTGTACCTGTTCTCCTCATGGGAGCTTCAGCTTTCTTTTGTGATGCCTTACACATAACACATTGATGATAGCAAAAGTGTGTAGAACCTCTCACTTTTGTCGTAAGTGGGAGCCTAGCTCTAGGTTTGAGTGATTGGCTTCATGACTGTTGACATCTTTGAATTTAAGATGCCAGTTAAATTTCCCATGTGATTTGCTTATGGTACAGCATGCTTTAGAGACTCTTTCTGAACTAGAGTATTTTCTTTATCATGAATCAATCAACCAGAGTACTTTGTATGCTGTAACTCTTATATCACTCTAGTTTGTGTTGGATGACACAGTACTGTGTTACCATTGAACATTTACTGTGCCATCAGTAATCAATTAGTTCTTGTGATGCCAGATAATAACTCCTACATCAATAATGTATATTGTTTTACCAAGATATATGAAAAACGGACAACTATGTCTGACAAGCTAAGCTTAATTGGGGAAATACTGTTCTGTCTGTGAACTCACATTTTCTTCCAGTACACTGGAAAACTTTGCTTTGCAACACATTGCTGGGAGCAAATGAAAGAGATCGGAGCCCTATCGAGGTCTATAAAGAGTTTTTCCCTTAACTTCAGCATTTTTTGATGAATCTGTCTAGCCAAATCATATCAGGTACTCCAATACAAGTATAACTTCTTAATCAATAGTGGTACATTTCCTCAAAAAGATAACCCTCTAATAATCCAATGTGTGCAGGCCCATCAGCCTGCATCATGCTTGTTAAAATATTTTACTAACATCTTGGCAATCATGATAAATACTTATTATTTAATTCAGCCCATTGATTAGTATACAGATATTAAGATTAAAGCTGTAATTATAATTATTGATAAGGACATGTGTTTGATTTAACTAACTGGGCAGCTGTATTTCAGATTATCAGTATTTTAACTGTCCTGGGCAATTTACTCATATTTTAAGAAATATATATCCAGCTACTTCAACTAGAAAAGTTGGTCAAATTACTATATCTTGGGCTGTTCAGAGGGGTGTCTCCTGTCCTTTATTTTATGTACATTTTTTAGAGAACTCTTGGCATTTTGACTTCATAACGGTTAAACAATTGTGAACCAAAATTGAAATTGTTTACTGATGATATATATGGTGCTTTCAATCAGCAAAAATTATTAATATTCAAAGAGCTTAGATAAGATTAAAGATTTTACTTCAATAGGATGATTTAAGACCAATTATAATAATCTGAGATCCTCTTATTTAATGCAACAGAGGCTGAGATTAAAGTTACATCTATGTTTTCAGATTGATTTGATTTCATTTATATGGCGATTTTAAGAAAGGTAAGGAAATTGCTCAAGTAATGGCAAAATCTGCCCATGTCAATTCTTGGTAAAGTTTCCATAATCACATTTGTTTTCTTAACCAAAATTTCAATTCAATATTTATTTTTATTTTCAAATGTTCTGATTTAAGTTAGTAACAGTTATTTTAGGGAGACTGACTGACTGATTAATTAGAAAGTTCATTGGAAAGGACAACACCCTCATATTCAAATCACCAATATACAGGTGATTAAGGGAAGAGGGTACTCATCTGGCCTTATTTCCAACATTATATAAAGTTATATTATGAGATAGAACCCCTCTGCATCATCATGCTATGCCTTTTTGATATTTGTAACTTGATTTATTGTTTAAGGAGGCAGAGATCCAACTCCTGGTCTTTTGAATGACATCAACAAATAAAAAAAAGATACAATGTATTAATATTAATTAATAATATGGCATTGTGTAAAAGTGAGATCAACTTGGAAAAAGGATTTCAGATTGCCATTCATTTATGTCACTGGTTTACTGCAAGTTTGGGTTTACCATTTATATTACAAACAATTGAGCAATGAAATCAACTGAGGTTTAAATAAATACCTGATCTTATGGAATGCCTAGGAATAGGGGAATTCTCATGGTTTAGAATGCAGGTTGGACTTTAGTTCAGCTTTGCACAAATCGGGAGATTTCCGAAAAATACCTCTAGAGCTCTTGACAAATGTACTCAGTCATTCTTAAAACTAATACAAAAAAAATTGCTGGGTGTTGGCTGCTGCTATAAAGTTATTTATGATCATCCCTAGATTTTTGGATACAAGTATAACAGTTACCAACTGTAAGTTCCCTGTTAGATTAATAGAATATTTCTATTTATGATGAAAACATCTCAGATCCGCCAATTTGACAGAAGATGACATTTAAATCAAAATATCGTTTATTATACACCCCAATTATTGCACATATGCTTTTCAACTGTGCCAAACCAATGTTTAAATGTAGAATAGATACCTTGGGTGAATAGTTACACAATTATATACTTGCCTTGTTCTGAGCACTTTCTAGATTCAAGTTTGTAATCATAATAGTCATCAATTTCCTAAAATTGTAAACCCGGACCACTGTACAGTTGTATTTTATTATTCTATGTTGAATAACACATTATCCATATTGAAAAAAAATTGTATGTTTCTATGTATGTATCTTGCATGTTCTTTGATCTTGCAGTATTGGCAAAGAGCCCATTTTTAATACAATGACAGACCAAAATTCAAGGGGTTAGAATTGTCCAATATATGCTAAAAGAAACAAACAACTGCACACATTTCTGATACAAGATTACATCTGTTTAAAATTCTAGATATGTGGCCTTTGCTTGGAAATTCTATCTTATAAGAATTGTCTCTAAGTTTTGAATGATGTATGGCTGCAAGAAGAGTGTTCATCTTGATTTGTCATACTTGAAATATTCATGCTATTAGAGATGATAATATACTTGTAATATTTTTGTGGTACACTGTGTCATCTTGTATTCTGTCTCATCTTTTAATACTACAAAAAGGAGTTAAAAAAAACACTGCTGAAAAATGTACACTCAGTCACTCAAACATACACTCCACATTCATACTGGGCACAGTATGGTAACTGGCACACTAAAGGTGGTCATTTATGACAGCAGCTCTTGTCTTCTAATTCTCCTTAACCTCACAAGGATGTTTAAAAATGTAATTTATGACAGCCTTCTCTCGACCACATATTGTTTGCTAGTCGTAGGTGGACATATGAGGTGAGTATCATCAATCGGTTGTATGGCATTGCAACGCAGGCTTTTACCACGAGTGCCATTACAACGCTGTTTTTACAAAGAATAGGCGGGGTTAGGCCCCATGATTTGAGTTTCTGCCATAGGAGAAGACAGGGCAAACGGTCGAAAGTCGCTTTGAAGTCGACGAAGCAACAATGCAGCTGGATTTCTTGAGATGTTGCTTTCTCCATCAGGAGTGTTAGAGTTAACAGGTTGGTTGTAGTACCGGTGTTAGCCAGAAAACCGGTCTGATTAAAAGGGAGGTGCGTGGGTATTTTGGCCCAGGCCAGTAGTTCCTCCAATAGGATGTTTGCGTAGTACCTAGATTCCACGTCGAGGAATGCAACCATTCTGTGATTTTCGGGCTTGTTTCTCTTCCCACTTTTGTGAAATGGGTGAATGATTGTACCTCGCCAAGATTCTGGTACCGTGCTGTGTAGACTACAATAAAGAAATAAAGGGGTCAGGTATTCTGACCATAGGGTGGTGTCGGGTTTAAACATGGCCTGGGCAAGGCCATTTGGGCCTGGTGCTCCTTCAGCTATGGCTTTCATTATGAGGCGTGAGATCTTTTTTTTTAAGACATGGGGAGGCACCATGGGCTTTAGTGATATATCGTTACTTTTCGCTGGTTCTTCGTATAGCGATCTTCAGATGAAATTTTTAAGCGTTTCTCGGGCTCTCCTTTCCCGGGGGGAAGAACCTATTGTTACCTGGGCTGGCGGAGATGGTTTGAGCATTGTTTGTGTTAATGGCCCCAGAGTGAAGAGATAAAAACTTACTCCAAATGGCTTCGCTGATATTTGCACTGCCTAACCCACTTATGCTTTGTGTGCTCCTATTTACAAGACACCAGAATTGCTCATATTGGGGTTTTTTGTTTCGTAGATGAGCTTCAGCCAGAATTGATCCGAGGCCACCAGTTTTTCCTTTTGTGTCGAGATCCTAAATGCTACTTGGGCTTGCTTATAGTTATTAAACAAGGTTTTGTTACTGGGGTTCTTTCTTGATAATCGGAGTGCTCGATTCCTCTCAGATCTTAATTTCCTTGTGGCTTTTGAGATGCAGAACTGAGGGATTTGGTTTCTCGGGTCCCTCCTAATTGGCAGTTCATTAAGAAGATGGTTTGCAAGGGAGGACGAGCCACTAACAACATGAGTGTTTAAGTCTAGAGATTGATGTAATAGGGCTATGAATTTTTCCATCAAGGAAGGGGCCGTGGAGTCCGACCACTTTATCCGCTTTAGGTCTTCAGTGTAACTGCGTGAGTGGGAATGGCAGATTCTTGATGGCGTGGGGTGCTGGTCGATAAAGTTGTAATTTGTGCCCGGTGGTCACTCCCTCCTTGCGGTGCAATTTGATAGCTCTTGATCATGGGCAGTATTTCTCTACTCCCTAGAGAGAAGTCTAAAAACAAGAAGGATCTGCCATCTGACCAGGTCCATGCAGGCGGGATGTCGGTGGAGAAGCACCCATTCAGTAAGGTAAATCCTAAGCTGCTAAACTGCATAACAAGTATTCTCCCAATGTCGAAAGTTTGTATCTAGCAGGGATTGGGGTGCAAAATGTGGGAAGTCCAGTCATGTGGCGTCAAAACGATTGCAGAAGAGATTCGAATTGAAATCACCTGGGAGGATGCTGGGAATGCTTCCATACTTGCCAAATAAGTCACTGATGAAGTTGATCAAGCAATCCATTTTGGGTTTTTCTTAGTGGTGCAGGGAGCGATATAGACGTTAAGGATGAGCAGCTGAGGGTCAGTAAGTGAACTTCCTAGAATTACTCTGGAGAGCCAATCCTCCTCAAATTTAATCTGTTTAATACATGTCGAAAGATTTGTTGATATATAGATGGAGAGACCGCCACTTGGTCTGCTAAACTTGGACTGCCTGGTGGCGGGTGTCATAAACTCCAGGAAGCCCACTATTGGGATGCTTTCTCCTTCCCATGTTTCCTGTAAAAGGAAGATGTCATGATCTTTTAAAAAGGCCAGGGTGGCGACAGATGTTTTTCCTGCCCAAAGCCGTTGATGTTCCAGGAGCATATTTTTAGACCATAATTAGTGGTGGTTCAATCGGTCTGCTTTCTAGATAGAGCCCCCGGCAGCCATTGCCCATCTGCTCCATCAAGGTTTCGCTGATTGGTTAGGGGCTCTGGGATTCTTTTTGGTGAGCTGCCTCTTGCAGAGCTTAGCATTGAAAAGGAGGCTGAGGAGGAGCTACCAGTGCGGGCCTAGTTATTTTCCTGTATTGAGGGGTAATGAGGAACACTTGATATTGTTGTTGTTATACCCCAGGATTTAAATAGATCGATTTTTGTCAAGATCAGATCCCGGATTGCCGGGGATGCCAGTATTACTTGCGTAGATTCGCCCGTATTAGGACCGGTGGATGGAATGAATTCAATAGCAGTTATATCTCTCGATTGTAAGTGGTTTAGATCTGGTAAAGATTTGATGAGTTTTAATATAAACCCTCAATTGAGGATGTCATGAGGACCTCTGGAGGTATATTCTGGAGTGAGCAACAGTTTGTTGCCTTGGGTGCTGCTTTGGAGCTTGCAGAACTCATTGGGCATTGCCAGCTGTGTTTGATTTGAATTTTCTTCGATGGTCTTATTTGAAGTAGGTATGGAGAATGATGAAAGAGGCAATTCCGTTTGATCGGTGATGGGGGGCTTTTTTTTCTGACAACCAACATACGGCTACTTACTAAATTTGTGAGGTTCTTACGACGAGTTCTGTAACTATCCTCTGTGTACGCAGTTCATTGTCCTCAACGATAAATGGACGGGAGGGACAAGCTTCTTGGAATGTCATCTGGGAAGTTGCAGTACTCTGTTGCACTACTTCCTGTGCTGGGCGGTTGTATAAGGCAGGGCTTTGCTTGCATTGATGGCTGCAGACAGTGCTCAAGAGCTTGAAGTTGCCCTGACTTTCAACTGGGCTGGGGAAGGGCCTCTATCTGTGTGGATAACTGATTCAAGGTTAATTGCGGGCATGACTGTTCTCCTTTCAACAGTAATGTCGAAGGGGCGTTTCCTGGTATCTCTGTGTCACTCAATGGGTGGTAGCTCATGTTTATACTTGTGATATCAGTTTTTTGTTTGTTCTGGCTTTTTCGTTGTCTTTTCTTTTCTCTTTTCAACAGACGATGAGAATTATGATTTTTGGGTGTTTCAATAGGGAATGATTTGCTGTCTGATGTCCCCCTGGGAGGTATGGCAATGGGAAGTGTTTGGGCTTTCGGATGAAATAGACCCTGTGCCGTACTCAGGGCCTGGGGTGAGGGGTCTGATGACCCAGACACAGAGGGATTCTTTATTTCTGTTAAAACTGATGAGAGAAATTGAGGCAGAGATGATAAAGAATCAATTATGGGAGAACAGCAACACACTGATTGAAACAGTTGAGTTTGGGATTGGGCTTTTTTAATGAGAGCGTTAAGGGCCTCCAATTTTTGATCGATCCCAGCACCATAAACCGCAAGTGTGTTTAGTAGGTTCACTTGCAGACCCATCATGTCGGAATGATATGTTAGTGCTGCTGAAGTTGTTTGAATGGTTTGTAATAATTAGGACCATAGGTTGTTGAGGTTGTCCAATGGAGAGCTGTCCTGCGCTACAGACTTTTTGTGTTCAGTGGTGAAGAACGATAAGTCTAAAGAGTTTTAAATTATGTTGTTGCGTGGCCCTTCATGAATGACCCTATGGTTAGCTTGAGCCCCTTGGTCTACCTTGGCTAGAAAACTTTCCGACTCCTGTTGGACTGAGTTGCTGAAGAAAGCTTGCGGTAGGCCATGACCTGTGGTAATAAAACTTTAGGGCTCTTTTTTATGCTTGTCATGTTTAGATTCGGTTGAGGAGTTAAATACAGATGGGGAAAACAGGCTTAAATTTTAAAATGGTTGAGATAATGACAGATGAGCGTCTTTGGGGGTAATTGTATGGGGGGGGCTTGTTCTAGTTGAACTATGTGTTGAAGTGACAGTTGAAGGAAAGCCTGTTGCGATTGACTGACGTCCACGTTTTTTGGGTGCCTTTGCATAGAGATTCTGTTGTTGGTGAAGCGCTGACTTCCATTAAGTTATCAGGTCCACCGGTGACCCCATGGATCAGTGGCAGAAACAAAATATGATGTGGCAATAGCTCAGTGGCAGCGAGAGGTAGTACCTGCAGGGAGGGTACCTGCTGTTTATCCGACGGGCTGGTTGTTTTCTTCCGTGCAATCGCTGGTACTGTGGTCCTGAAATAGTCCCATAATGAAGCCTTGTTTTTTGTTATTTTTGATAGTTCTTTAGTGCCAAATTTTGGCTCCTCGGCAATTAGCTGGGCATGTACGGGCCCTGGATCAGAGGCTGTTCTTGGGTTTGCAAGTGTTTGGTGGGGCGAGTACTCCATTGGTGATGCTACCAAACGTTTATGGCAGTCCATTTCCTTTGAACATTTTTTGGAGGGTTTTGGTGGAACTTTCCTTACTCGTCCTGATCTCATCCCAGAGATTATATATTATTATTTTTTGTTGTTGTTGTTTTTATTAAGGGGCTGCTCGGCTTCCTAGTGATTCCTAACAATTGGTTAAGCAGATGGTCTGGGTTGGTTAGTTGGTTGGTTGAGGAGATTTTGACGTAAGAGAGTAAGATTGATTAATGAGTTAATTAATTTATTGGGTTAGTGAAAACCCTTTGTTTGGTTTTTACTGTAGCTTTGTTGTAAATATTTTTGATTATTTCCTTATTTTGCTGATTTTGGCGATTTTGCTTGTTCTTTTCTTTCCATTAGATTTATTAGTTGCTGATGTATTGGTTGTTAGGAGCCTGTCTGCCTGCCAATGCCTGATAACTCTTGATGACTCTTGGATGATCAGTTTTCTACAGTCCCGCACAGTCAGAATGGCTGCGAGCTCCTTGAAAGATGGCCTGGCTAGGCTTGGCGTGCGCAGCTACTAATTCACTGTGACTATGACAAGTTTTCTGGTTTTTCCTTGTCCTTTTCTTTTTTCTTGTCCCTCGGGTCTCGTCGGTCACAGTGCTGGAAATGGTGCTGGTGTCCGTTTATTGGAGTTTATCTTTATTTTGATTATTAAATTGCTGTTGAGTTTTTGCTGGCAGTCTTTATGGATCTTAATGGGGATCTTTATGGGTCTTTATGGATGATCAGAAGAGAGTGAGGGGTAAGGCGAGGTCTGGGGAGGGCTGGTGGAGCCGGCTGAGTGCTCTAGTTGTACTGCTGGCTACACTTATTCTGGACAGGCCACCTCTATGGAGGCACGCTATAGTCTGTTGGTGATCGGGCTCGCCCCAAGTCAGCTGGGCTCACTCCTCACTCATTGCTCCCTAGATGGCTGGCACCCACTTAATGTTACGCCATTGTGGTTGCGGTTGTTGCAGTTGTCGTTTCCTACCTGGGTGTCTAAAAAGCGCCGCTTCTCTGTGTATATGCACGTCTGCAGTCTCCGCTCTGCTGTCTCGTGCTGTCTGGTGGTTCCACTGTTACTTGCCTCCCACTGCCGGGGTTTGACTGCAGCTCCTTGGCTCCCTTCCCCTCACCCTCGCCCTCAGCTCACCCCACCTTGCCCACCTCACTCCACCACCGCCGCCCTGGTCACTGCCGCCGCCCTGGTCACAGCTTTATGTTAGCTGCTACTGAGGGTGAGGACTGGAGGACCAGGAGGGCTAGGGTTGTAGGTGAGAGGCAGGGGTCTGGAAGGGAGGCTGGGTTGGACTACCACTGAGCCCCGGGGGCCACAATCCTCAGGGGGGTCACAGAAGTCATTGGGAGGGTGCGCTGCATGTCGCCCTCATCCTCCTTGACCTCTCTGCAGCATTCGACACAGTCTGCCACAGCACCCTTTTACAGCGCCTCAGAAACATCGGGATCCAAGGAAAAGCACTTGATTGGATCACCTCGTTCCTCACCGGAAGAACCCAGAGAGTCCGCCTTCCACCATTCAAGTCCGAGGCCTCTGAAGTCATCTGCGGCGTACCACAAGGATCCTCACTCAGTCCCACCCTCTTCAACGTATACATGAGCCCCCTCGCGGCCATCGCACGCCATCACAACCTCAACATCATCTCTTACGCGGACGACACCCAACTTATCCTTTCTCTCACCAATGACCCCAGCACCGCCAAAACTAACCTACACGAAGGAATGAAAGAAGTTGCCGAATGGATGAAACACAGCCGTCTGAAACTGAACTCAGACAAAACTGAAGTACTCATCCTAGGTACGTCCCCCTCTACATGGGACGACTCCTGGTGGCCGGAAGCCCTCGGAAAAGCACCCATCCCGACGGACCACGCACGGAACCTAGGCGTCATCCTGGATTCCTCACTCTCAATGAACAGACAAGTCAGCGCCGTATCCTCTTCCTGCTTCAACATTCTTCGCATGCTCAGAAAAACATTTCGCTGGATCCCCACCGAAACAAGGAAAACTGTCACCCACGCTCTGGTCACGAGCCGACTGGACTACGGAAACACCCTCTACGCAGGTACTACCGCAAAACTCCAGAAGAAACTCCAACGAATCCAAAACGCCTCAGCCAGACTCATATTAGACATCCCACGCAACGAACACATCTCTGGTCACCTTAAAGACCTCCACTGGCTACCCGTCAATAAGAGGATCACTTTCCGACTGCTTACCCACGCACACAAATCACTCTACGACATCGGACCAGAATGCCTCAACTCACATCTGTCCTTTTACACCCCCTCCCGCCAACTACGCTCTTCCAGCCAAGCCCTCGCCACTGTCCCTCGCATCAACAAGACCACCATGGGAGGCAGATCCTTTTCTTACCTGGCTGCTAAAACATGGAACTCTCTCCCCGCATACCTTCGCCTCACCCAGAACCACCTAGCATTCAGAAAGCAACTTAAAACCTGGATATTTGAAAAATAATCCTCCTCCCCTTCCTAAGCGCCTTGAAACCCTATGGGTATGTAGTGCGCTATATAAGTTCTGTGACTTGACTTGACTTGACACCGCTACTAGCTCCACTGCAAAACACTGCAATCTGCAGTCAGATTGATAGTCCACGACCACGCCAACCGCTAATGAGGGCGGAGATCGGGACTAGAGCGGTCGGGCGGGGGGCGCAGGCCAATGCAAGCGGGAGCGGGGGCTGCAGGAGCCGCGGCAGAAAAGCGTCTTCCTCCTCGCTTGCTAAACATTGGGAAATACTTTAGGCTGCCAGCACCAAGCGGGGACATGTGCGGGAGCTGCGGTGGGGCTGCAGCATCCTCTCCTCGGGACGGCTCAACTGGATGCTGGGTGTTGAATCATGAACTGGAGTCAGCAAGAGTCATGGGGTGGGAAGTCCACCATTTACGTGGCTTGACCCTCTTGAACACTTTGAGATTTCATCTGAACTAAATGAAGTTACATTTTAAGTAGATTTAAAATCCTGTACACCCAGCCCCAGGAGAGCACTGACTGGAACTCACCCAGTGATCTGCAAACCCGGCCCCAAGAGAGCACCCACTGGAACTCACTGACCCCTCTGTACAACCGGCCACATTAGAGTGTCCACCGGCATGCGCAAATTTGTATCCTTGTCCCGATTCCAATCCTGTTTAATAACAACAGAACCATTTCAAAGGGTGTGGTTTGCATTGACACATGTTTCACTTGCCAGCTAAAAAGTTCCTTTGAATCCTGCCCTTCTTCAGAGAAGAATATTTCTACATGCTCATTATAAACTGCTGTAAGATTTATACGTTTCACTATCTCAGACTATTAATATAGGACTTTTGGCTCAGAAATTGTAGAGTCATCATTTCCCAGATATTTTAGTACTCCTCATGCAATGCATGAAGTCAACAACTCATGCTGCCCAGCCAGTAGATTGCCTTTACTGGCCTTGCACATTGAGAAAATAATAGGTCCCAAGAGGGGAAGCAGCCAGCAGAGCCGGGCACTCTCAAAACTACATATTTCAGGTGGAGGACTACCATAGTGGACCAACCCGCATCAATAGTCTATAATGGAGCCCCTGCATACATGATCCATCGACTACAACTGGTGCAGAACCAGGCGGCCCGCCTGATCCATGGCCTACCCAGATATCATCGGGTCACACCATTACTCAAAACACTGCACTGGCTCCCTGTGAGAGAGCGTGCCCTGTTCAAACTCGGCTGCCTCACGTATCAGGCCAGATCGGGTACTGCTCCCGAGTTCATCTGCTCTCTCATTAAGCCATACTGTCCAGGCAGAGAACTTCGCTCGGCCCATTTGGCCCTCCTTACCATCCCCCGCTTTAAAAAGCAAAGGGCGGGCGGAGCGAGATTCGCTGTCCTGGCTCCAACATTTTGGAATTCTCTCCCGGTTACTCTACGCACCTCACCTTCCTACCTTTTGTTCCGGAAAAAGCTCAAAACCTTCCTGTTTACACAAGCCTACCCGACTTAATCTCCTAGTTGCTGCCGTCCACTGATCACCACTAGCGCCATGAAACCGCTGGGTATGCGAGTGCTGTACAAATGTTTTTAAATTCAAAATTCCAATTCAAATTCAAATGACCAACTGACCTCTTGGTACTTTTCACTGGCACACAGGCCTGCAAGAGTACAGCGCATTGAGGCCCCACTACTGTGATCCATGGACTAGACAGTGTACTTCAAGCTCTGAGCAATCATTAGGTGCAGGTGCAGTACTGCTTGATCTAGTGCTTTCCCACATTGCCGAAACATGTAGTCAATTTTTCCTACATTAGTTATCCAGTCAGTAACTCTTATGCACACCTTTTTCTTTTGCCCCCTGCATGCAGCTCTTGCTTTCCCCCTTCCACTGAGGAAGCCCTACAAGCAATGCTTTACCAGGGCAAGCATTATTGCATCAAAGTTGACAATGCTCCCCAACATTGAATTCACAGGATTCCTATTTTGTTGCCTATTTACAGTGCTTGCTGTGATTTTTGTTTGAAACCTTGAAATCTAAAATAATGAGGTCTAAGAAATATGACTTGAAATTATATTTATGATTTAGAATTTATGCTGTGGGCATTTCACTGAAATTAAATTAAATAGCAAGGATGAGGATTCATCCTTTAGGCAAAAATGATACATTTGCACATAGATGTGCTTAGTACCTGTAGGATTTAACCACTCTGCTGAATGTAGTAAATTCTTGTGATCATGTGTCATAACAAGGTAAATTGTATAACAAGGTAAATTGTATTCACACTGAGGACAACTTCTGAGTGGCACATGCCATCAATGAAGCTTTTCACAATTCAAGCTGTTCTGTGTGCACCTGTCCAGTCATGCTGACAAGATCCCATTGATGAGGTTCTCAATAAGGTCCTTCACACTCATTACTGTTTAGAGGCTCACTAGGAGGCAACTTCAATATAATCATGGACCCTAAAATAGATAGATTTCCACCGGGAAGACATAAAAACCTCCCCAAAATTAGGTAATGGCTTGGAATCTACAAGAGAGACCTACTTTTATTAGATATTTGGAAAATAAAAGGGGATAAAAGACAACCTTTCACCCTACATAATAAGAAACTTGGACATAGGTCAAGAATTGATTATTTTCTAATTGATAGAAGCCTCTCAGAAGATGCAATAAAATTAGAACATCTTCCTGCTCAATTATCAGACCTCTCTGCAGTTCTGCTTACGGTGAAAAGAAAGGAAATTAAAACACAAAACAGAATGACAATCGAACGGGCTATACTGCTCGACCAACAATGTATACAAGAGCTTAGGGAAGAAACAGAACTCTTCTTTGAAAATAATAAGGTAGGCACAACAAGACAGATTACATGGGATACTTACAAGGCAGTCATAAGAGGAAAATTATTAAGCCAAGGAGCATTCAGACTAAAAACAATAAAACACAAGATAAGTGATCTGGAAAACTCAATAAAACTGCTGGATGCACAAATATTGGATGAGCATAGAACAGATAATAGAGAAGAGGTGGAGAAGGAAAGACAAAGACAAAAAGAATGTCTTGCTGAAATCTTGGAAGATAGAAGAAGGACGAAATGGGAAGCGAGCAAATTAGCAAACCATGAGTATGGTGAAGGTTGTGGGAAACGTTTGGCCTGGAACCTAAAGTCAGATCAAGCCAGGAATAAGATAGTAAGTATACAACAAGATACCCAGTCACCTCCATCTTTCGAAGAAACGGTAATTAGGCAGGAATTTACAAAATTATTTGCAGAGTTATACTCGGAAGACATAAACCCCTTGTAAGAACAAATAGAAGGCTATGTGAACACTTTACCCACCCTAGCCCTAACAGAGGAGGAGAAAAAAGTCCTCAATGAAGAATTTTCTAAAGAGGAAGTGGAAGAAACAATAAAGGGATTGAAAAAAGGAAAGGCTGCGGGCCCAGACGCCCTTCCAAGCAAACTATATATGGTGCTTAGAGAAACGCTGTCGCTACAAATCACAGATTTACTTAATCTGGTTTATAAACAACACGAAAAGATCCCAGATTCTTGGAATGACGCTATTGTAACAATAATCCTAAAACCCGGGAAAAAGCAAACACTATGTGAATCATATCGACCAATTTCACTGCTTAATTGTGACTATAAGATCTGCACAAAAATCATGGCAAAAAGGCTGGGGAAAATGATGACCCATTTGATTCATACTGATCAGAAGGGATTTATCAAAGGAAGACAACTTCAATATCTGACCCATGAATTATTTGGGGCAATAGACATTGCAATTTCCGAAAAAAACCCTCTTACAATTCTCACTTTTGATGCCGCAAAGGCTTTCGACAGGGTGAATTGGGCTTTCTTGAATAAGGTTATGAGAAGGAATAATCTGGGAGAATCCTTTTTACACATAGTTAATGAGATTTATAAAACTCAAAGATCAAAAATTCTGGTGAATGGGTGTTTAACCGATAACATACGTATTGAAAGAGGCACCAGGCAGGGTTGTCCACTCTCGCCCCTACTTTTTAATTTGTACATTGAGCCTTTGGCAAATATATTAAGGGGAAACGAAAAAATATTTCCATTCAAACATCAGGACTGGTCCAAAAAAGTGGCCCTATATGCCGACGATTTAATGCTCTTCACCAACGATTACCAGTCCTCCATAACTGAAATCAAAACCACTCTAGAGAGCTTCGGGAAAGTTTCAGGGTACCTGATTAACCACTCCAAGACCGAAATCATGACATGGAATACAAATCTTTCCAATCCAAGTATCAAGAAAGAAATTAAATATTTAGGAATAACAGTAGTTCACGATTTAGAAAAAATACTGCAGATAAATCTAAAAAGAGTGGCAAGCGAAACAAGAAAACTCTTAAAGACCTGGACTAGCCTTCCTTTAAGTTTCATAGGCAGATCAAACATTATAAAAATGTCTATTTTACCCAAATAAACTTATCTTTTCAACACAATTCCATTAGAATTTAAAAAGACCTCATAAAAAAATTACTGGGAGAAATTGCGAGCTTTATATGGGAGTCTAAGGGAACTAGAATATCATGGAAAAAAATCAGAAGAAGAAAAGATCACGGAGGGATAGCTAGCAATGATCTGTGGGAGTACTATAGAGCTTTCTTCTTTACAAACATGAGACCACTACTGAGAGTCCATCATTACTACCCTGAATATCTCCAAGCAATGACCAGGAAAGTCGACCATTTCCTATATAAATTCGGCCATCCAAAATTCTTTAAAAAAATAAAATTGAAGCTTCTGAAGGATGCAGCCAGAATATGGGTCCAGATTAGAGGCACCCTAAACATTTCATACTATAGCCCCCTGGCTCCAATATGGGACTCCCCAGGAACCCCAGACTGCTTAAAAGATAGCTTGGCAAACCCTTTAAAAATAGCTAACATAGTGCACTGGGGTAAAATATTAATTGGGTCATCCCTGATCTCTTGGGAAAATCTTCAAACCATCACCAACTCTACTATTCCAAATTCAAATACTATCAGCTATCCAGCTGGGCAAAAACTATCACACTTTAGGAAAATGACACTGAAGAACTGGAGAAAGAAATGCAGAAAGTCTTATCAATAAAGAAGGAGATAGCCAGATGGTATTGGACCCTAATAACATCAGAAGATGAAAATGCTCAGACCGCAGAACTAATTTGGGGGAAGAACCTACAAATTCCAGACCTTGAGGAGGTGTGGCTAAAATCAATCGCGAAATGCTGGGCTACACTAAAATCAGCAGCTTTAAAAAGGAACCATACCTTCACGATCGATAGAGCTTTTTGGACTCCTAAAAAATTGTCCAAATTCAAAGGTGCTCAAATCAGGAAATGCCCGAAATGTGGAAAGAAGAAGGCAGATGACATACACATCTTTAAAGAATGCCCATCTCTCGACGAGTTCTGGTTTGAAGTGGGTAAGACCTTAAGTTCAATCCTTCAACAGCAACTAACTGTAAGTACCACTCTTGTACTTTTTGGGATTTATAGTAATACAGGAGTGGGTAAGCTTACAAAAGAACAAGAAAACTTGGTTTTTGGTTTGATTCTCCTCGCAAGGAGAGAGATATGTATTAAGTGGGTAGGTCCAGTACCCCCTACGGTTGGGGAATGGTTGAACTCAGTTTTGAAAACAAACAAACTAGATAGAAGGGGTAAACACACTAAGAGAAATAAATTCTGGGAAATATGGGAAAGTCACTTTAATCCTAACTAGTGGTCGAGACGGAATGAAAATCCTATGATTAAGTGATGGTAACTTCTGTTGATGGGTATAATACTCATTGAGTAGTCAATCGTGGCTATCTCTCCCCTACCAACAAAAAAACAGAAAAGTTTATTATGTGATGGCTCCAAAGGGGACTCCTCTGCAAACCCGATCGATTGGGAAACTCCCCTCGCTCACTCGTATTTAGGGGCAGTGCTGGTACCTTCTTTGCAGAGGCTGAAACCCTGGATTCCTAAAAACATAAAATCGCATTATGAGGAGAAAAAAAAAAAAGTTCAATGTTCTTTTCCTTATTCCGCAAATCACAAAGAAAAAAGTTTCCCCCCGAAATTAGTCTGTGTTTCTGAAACACTATTGCTGTAAATGTTAATTATTTCTTGCGATGGGCGCGATTATAAAGTAAGCATTTTTAATTAGATTTCTTTCTGTTATGTCTTTCTACAGGTCCAAGTCCTGATGAAAACTGGAATCAAGAATTGGCAAAGAAGACTGCCGCGTCAGCTTTCAGATAAGCGTTCTTAAAGTTAGAATCCCTTGATTCCAACTCCGACGACAACTGGAAGCTGAGCACCTTCCATCGGGAGTGGCTTTAAATAGTTTTGCCACACCCAAGATTGACGCCATGCTGACACGCGTACAACGTAAGCGGTATGGTTGAGGTTCATTCCTTGCCTGCAGTGCTCCTGAGCAGACGCGTCTGACTTAGTTGGTGTCAAGTTCAGTAAGAATTTCCTTTTCTTTAACTTAGTCTCTGCTTATTGCTCATGATCACTTATACTGGAATACTAAAATGCATGTTACATGTAAAGCGCGCATAAGTGGACAAATCGTAAAGCGCGCATAAGTGGTCAAATTGTAAAGCGCGCATAAGTGCACAAATCGTAATATGTCAAACACAAACATTCATGACAAAACTTTCTAAACACAGATTATTCTACACAATGGTCGCAATTCACAGATAATTATACATAAACATCTTACAAAAAAAACGGTTGTGCTGGTTGCACGAGACTGGGGTGGGTATTTAATTGAGATGATCTGATCATAGAGATTTCTATGAATCCCTTTGATTAATTATTCCTGACACACCGTACATTCTAGGTGGCCAAACATTCTAGGTGGTCAATCGTGGCAGTTGACATCTTTGAATTTGAACTGCCATTTAAGCGTTCCATGTGATTTGCTTATGGTGCAGTATGCACTAGAGACTCTTTCAGAATTAGAATATTTTCCTTATCATGAATCAATTAACTGGAGTACTTTGTAACCTGTAACTCCTATATCACTCTAGCCTGTGTTGGAGGACACAATACCATTTTCAACTGACCGTTAAAATTTCCATCAATAACCTGCTCTTTCTTGTGAATCCTGGCAATAAATTCCACAACAATAATCTACTGTATGTTGTCCAAACAAGAAATTTGAAAATCTGGAAAACTATGTCTGACAAGCTAATCTAAGTTGGGCAAATACAGTTCCAGTTCTAAGCTCAGCTTTCCTGTCCATACACAACATAAAACTGTGCCTCACTACACACTTCCAGTATAACGTACAGAATCAATGGTGGTAAGCTTCCTCAAATAGTTAACACTCATATAATCCTAATTCGTACAGGCCCATCTGCCTGCCTGATGCTGATTATACATTTGTTACTAAAATCTAGGCAAATTGGATCTAGAATTTCAGATTTATTTGATTCAATGTATAGAGCTATTTTAAAAAAAGATAAGGCAGATCTCACAATGACAATATATGCCCTTGTCAATTATTTTCATAATCAAAATGCCAATTCAACCTTTATTTTTATATTTATTTTCAAATGCTCTGATTTAAAGTATTTTGGGGGCATTGGACTCATCGATTGAAAAGCCCCCTGGAAAAGTCAATACCCTCATTTTCAAATCTCCAATACACAACCAAGTAAGGATGGGGGACCCGTCTTACCTCATTTCAATCTTCATAACAAGCTACATTATTAGATAGGATCTACCTGTTCCATCATGTGTGCCTTTTTTATAATGTATTCTTGAGTTATTGGTTATAGATGCAAAAACCAATTCCCGGTCTTTTTAAAGACATCAACCAAAAAAGAAATGAGATACAAGGTATTAAAAACAGGGTAGTGTGTAAAAATGACTTCAACTTGGAAATTAAGATTCCAGATTGCCATTTATTTATGTCACTGGTTTCCTGCAAGTTTAAATTTACATCTACCTTACAAAACAATCAAGCAATGGAATAATTGATATTTAAATCAATACTTAGTTTCATCATCAACATCTCACGGAAGACCTAGGAACAGGTGAATTTACATGGTTTGAAATAAAGGGTTGGACTTTGGTTTAGCTTTGGTCAAGTCAGCAGATTTCTTAGAAATTACTCTCCAGCTTTAGGCGACTTTACTCAGACATCCTTAAAACTAATTTAAAAAAGTAATACTGGGTGTTGGCTACTGGTATAAAGTTATTTACGAGAATTTACAGGACTTGGTTAGCCCTAGATTTTTGGATAAAATTCAAACAGTTACCAACTGTAAGTTCCCTTTTAGACATTAGATGGGATTTTCCAATTTTGGATACAAACTTCTCAAAGCCACCAATTGTATACAAGATGTATTTTCCAGCTGTATCAAATCAATGTTTTAGATATAGAATAGCTTCTTTGGGTGAATGGTTACATATCTTGCATATTTGCCATGTTTTGAGCACTTTTTGGATTCAAATTTGCGATTATATTAGTCATCAACTCCCTCAAGGTTTAATCTCAGACCACTGTACTGTTTAATTTTGTTATGCGATTATATATATATTAACGCTTTAATTTTGCGTTTGTTAACAGAACCTACTGAAAGGGAAAAAGTATGCTGCGGAAAGAAACTACAAGTTCCAGCATGCAAGGCGGTTTTAGAACACTCACCTGAGAGACATTACTGACGATAAAAGCCACTGGAGGGCAGGAAATAATAAAGCATGCTGGTTTGTGAGTGAAAGCCACAGAGAAAGCTGTTCAACTGCAAAGCATGCCTATGATTAAGGATTTTGGGGGCTCTGAAACAGGTCAGGCACGTACAAATGCGAGCATGTAGGCGCTGGCTCCCTCCAAACAAAATATGTCCTGTGGACACGTTGCTGTGGAGTACGTCCTTAAGCGTTGGGCAACCTCAGAAAGGATATATATATATATATTACCTACTGGCGGTCGCCAGTAGGTAGTTTTAGTTAGGAACTATTTTCCATAGGAAATCCGACACATTTTATTTGGAATAACTTTGGCGCCCGTTGACGAATCTTTGCAAAATTTTCAAAACTGGTGGGGCGCTCCGGTCCGCTCCTATCCTGGAAGTCTCAGGGTGATTCGTAAAGGGGGGCAGAGAAAAAAAGGGGGGTCCCAAAATTGTGTTTTCCCCATGCAATTTTCCATAGGAACCGTTCATCGCGGCTACAGCCCGAACTGCGCAACCGAATTACACCAAATTTTGAAAAGAGGTAGACCTTGGTTCAGACTCGTGCCTTTTAATTAAATGCTGTAAATACGTTCAGTAGTTCCTGAGAAAATTACAATTAAAGTACATATATAGCTATGGCCTCGGTGGATCCGCGCATCCTGCACTCACTCCTAGAGCACTGTTCCAATCACGCGCTAAATGCTAATTGGCTGTCAAGTGGTTGTCAACATTCGAAACCAGGAAGTGTTGCCAGCCATTTTGTGCCTCGGTAGAATCGAGGATCTAGAAACTAGTGAAAAAAGTGTTCAAAACGTGTAAAGGCGGAAGGTAAGAAACATTTTGACCCTCTCGACCTGCTTAAGGGGTCCCACAAGGACCTCTAGGGCCCCAAAAATCATTTTTTCTCTTTTTATTAAAACTGAGAAATGTACACTGGGTGCATGGATCCGCCGTAAAAAAACTGAAAAAACGAAGCCCGGGCTCTCGTGCTTGTTCAAAAATTAGCTACCTTTGAGGGCCAAATTCCGGGGTCTAAAATATTACATTTGAAGGGGGTTCAGAGGGGCCCTATAGCACGGGGACCGCCATTCCTCGGTGCTACAAAATAAATGGGTGAGGGAGCTCAAAGTTCAGTCTAAGCCCCGGGGATTACCCCCCTCAGGGTCTTTTTGTATTTTGGGAGGGTGCTGCGTGGTCTTCATTCTGAAGCAGTCGAAAGCCCTGGAGAACACCACCCCCCAGGAGCGGCTCTTGCTGTGTCTTGGGGTACCTACCCCCGGGACACTGCTGTTTACGTACATATTAGGAAGTCCCCTTTTGCCGCAATTAAAAAAAAAAAAGCATAAAATGCGGTGAAAATGATATCGCCCTATTTACTAGGCGCAGCTAAGACGCATTACTGCATGTTAGCAGCTGTTTTGCTAACGGCTCGCATCGTATCTCCAATGAGTTGCAATGTAGGTGTTCCCAGTGGCAAGGTAGGTGTTCCTATGACAATATAACATGGAAGAGGGAGGTATGACAACAGCGTTGTATTTACAAGGCGGCCCTGGATTTGAAGACCAATAGCAAAACTCGTGGTTATTGCGGTTATGTCGGATTCTAACATCTGTTGTGAAGTAGACTTAAGCATGCTTATATGGCTGAGATACCCGCCACCCCCTCTCAACACAATCCCCAAGAATTGGGAAACCGGACACAGTTCTTGAACTTTTGGAAGGCGGGAAGGGAGTTACCCTTCCCGGCCGTATTTATTAAAATATGAAACAAAATCAAAACATTAAAATAACAGTTTCATATCATGTACAATTTCATATCCACATTACGATGTTTGGCTAACCTTAACATATATCTAATACAAAGGTTCTCCTAGCCGATACTAACATCCTTACAAAATTGCATTTCAAATTGAAATTGTACATCCTAACGTTAAGGGCCAACGGCAAGGTCGTAACCGGTGTCAGATCCCTAAACCAGAACTCCCCCCTCACTTGTGAGGGGCGGTCGCACAGAGGACTTCACCTCGTGTGCCATACCAATTTCCCTTGTCTTGACGGGGGCCCCTGTTAACTCGACGCCATGTACGTGGTCGTCCGAGGACTCGTGTGAGGTGTCTAGAAGGTAGCGTAGACCCCCCTCCCCACCCTACACAACTTACCACATCTGCCGTCCCAGATGCCCTGGCCCCGGGAAATTCCCAGGAGGGGCCCGTAGCCCCTCCTATCCAGGGAGGGGCCTTGACCGCCTTCCCTTTCCTTTAGGCGTCCCGTCCTTAGAAGGGACCGCCTCCCCGTTGAGGGGCCAATGGCCACCTCCCCCCGGGTGCTCCCATCCGTAATGGGTGACGCCCCCCCCTAGGGATCTTCCAATGACTGCTCACCGATCATGACCTTACCGCCCGACCAAACAATAAATACGACAAGATCAATGACTAAAAAAAACAAGAGACATACCTAATTAAAACGGATCAGATCTCTACCTAAAAACATCTAAACATTGCTAATCACTCTGATGAATGTCTTTAATCAAGTATACGCGCAGAATTATCACTTTATTGCAACCGAATCATAAACTTTATTCAGAAACAACCTGCAAGAAAAAACCAACTATGAAAAAACGAACTTTACACCCAAACAACTTGCTGTCTTCAGGGGATGGTGGGTGGGTTCAAAAATGGCTCTTCGTTCCGTCTCGAGCTCACGTGCAGCGAGGAGGTGCAGCTTCAGAGCACAGGAACAAGAGGATGCTTTCTTGGCTTGTGGCTCCTTTTATTCTTCTCGGGGCGGGCGTGAACCCGCCCCCTTCCGCCTCCCTGGGCGTGGCGGATGGCTTCGGTGTCTAGGACAACCCACTCTTGGGCGGGAAAAAGCGCGCCCCGGCTACGCCGCTTCGGGCATACCAGCCGAGACGCGCCTCCCGCCCAAAATGGCTTCCCGGGGGGATCGGGGTACTCCACCATACGTTCGGGGGGACCGATTGGTCGCCCCTTTCCATATGGCTGAGATACCCACCACCCCCTCTCAACACAATCCCCAAGAATTGGGAAACCGGACACAGTTCTTGAACTTTTGGAAGGCGGGAAGGGAGTTACCCTTCCCGGCCGTATTTATTAAAATATGAAACAAAATCAAAACATTAAAATAACAGTTTCATATCATGTACAATTTCATATCCACATTACGATGTTTGGCTAACCTTAACATATATCTAATACAAAGGTTCTCCTAGCCAATACTAACATCCTTACAAAATTGCATTTCAAATTGAAATTGTACATCCTAACGTTAAGGGCCAACGGCAAGGTCGTAACCGGTGTCAGATCCCTAAACCAGAACTCCCCCCTCACTTGTGAGGGGCGGTCGCACAGAGGACTTCACCTCGTGTGCCATACCAATTTCCCTTGTCTTGACGGGGGCCCCTGTTAACTCGACGCCATGTACGTGGTCGTCCGAGGACTCGTGTGAGGTGTCTAGAAGGTAGCGTAGACCCCCCTCCCCACCCTACACAACTTACCACATCTGCCGTCGCAGATGCCCTGGCCCCGGGAAATTCCCAGGAGGGGCCCGTAGCCCCTCCTATCCAGGGAGGGGCCTTGACCGCCTTCCCTTTCCTTTAGGCGTCCCGTCCTTAGAAGGGACCGCCTCCCCGTTGAGGGGCCAATGGCCACCTCCCCCCGGGCGCTCCCATCCGTAATGGGTGACGCCCCCCCTAGGGATCTTCCAATGACTGCTCACCGATCATGACCTTACCGCCACAGGCCGGATAGTTGACCGGCTATCCGGACCCCCCACAAAAACTCCTACCTAAAGGTCATGTTGCAAACTCCTTAGCCATGCTACGAGGTCTCCTATTAGTAAAGAATTCCCCACCCGGGACAAGTGGACCCCATCCTCTAGATACATATTGTCCCCCCTGATACAACCATGAGGAATCGAATGCAAAGTACTGGTACGGAACAGTCTACCAAGCTTGTTGTTAATCTTTTTCACAGAATGATTTATAGCAAACACTGAATTAGCCCCCCGCCACACCTTTCGTGGAATCATATGGGACCATGCAATTGTGCACCCTGGAACCCTCCTCGCCAACCAACTTACTGTGGATAGTATCGCCTCGAGAAGTAGTCGTCTACCAGTGGTCACCAAATCATTGCCCCCAAGATGTACTATGATTATAGCTGGCGGTGACCTTGTCCGCCCTAACAAACCCTCAAGAAAAGGTTGAAACTGGTCAATACAGAGCCCGCCCCTTCCGTAGAAGGTCACCCTGTACCCGTATTCCCCAGCTGTGTGAATCATGTCACCTGCTTTGAATACGTCCCCGGCACGCCTCACGTATGAGTGGCCCCCGACCCACACCACTCTTTCATCAGCCGGTGATCTCTGACCGCTGGTTCCCAGGTGTCGGGCCGACTGCACAGTCCGCCCCGCCTCGTAGGTTTGCAAAACTGTAACCAAACAAAAACAAGAAGCGTGAGTACATGATATCAGCTTCACAACATGTGCAACCGCACATACCTTTTGTAACAATTCGAGGACCAACGCCCCAACTGTTTCACTTTATCAACACTCAGACCCCTGGCTGTAGCCTCTGTAGCAGCCCCTATCCAGAAGGAATGAGTCCCAAACTCGGCCGGGTTCAGACCCGCGGCCGAGATTGCCATTGCAAGCACCCGCTGGAACTGAAACTTTGTCAGTGGGGTGGCATCTGCATGCCTCAGCAAGGTCCCTCCCCACGATGCCGCCCTCTGCGCCAAATATTCCTCGACGCATGCAACCGGGCACATGGGAGATCCGGGGATCCACTGGACTACTACACTATCCCCGATCGCGCCCTGATCGGTCTTGGACCTGACAAACGAGACAATCATCGTCTCCCCCTTTACATGAATGTGCTCTCGGCACAGTCCACCCCCCGTATCCTGCTTATTCTTTGCCACCAGTTCGCTTACCCGCATAGCCCCATGAAATGCTAATGCAAAAGCGGCCCGGAATAACACTGTTTCCGCCTGGGATGAACAAGTAGCAGGGAGTACGGACAGTAATCGGGCCAACCTATCCAGACCTATCGGGTGTCTTTCATCTACTCTGCGACCCTTAAGGCGTTGCCACCCACGCAGCGCTTTCTGTACCACAAAAGACGCTGTAGGGTCCTGGATACCATGAGCCCGCGCCATGAAGGAAATGGCAGCCCGATGCCTCTGGGCCGTGGCCACCGATTTTCCTGCCCTGCGTAGAGACAGTAAAAACTTTATGACCAATTCTTCCTGCCCCCAAAGCTCTCCCCTAGCTGAACCGAAAAAGGACCAATAGGAACGGAACGCCCCTTCATATGCCTTCCTTGTCCTGGGTGCTAAACTCTCTCCCACGAGGTTTTGTAGTTCGGGGCACCGAGAGACCAGAGAGCTTCGGGAAATGGTGCCGCCACCGGGTCCGCTGTGGGCAGAAAACCCCAGAAGGCCTGCATACGGAAACGAGAAAGCGCATCAGCAGCCTGATTCAATACCCCTGGCACATGCCTCGCTCTAAAGAGCACGTTCAATTGCATACATAGTAAAACAATTTCCTTGAGCAACCTCAGGATCCACTTGCATCGTGCTGCCTGACTATTGATACACTCAACAACGGTCATGTTATCAGACCAGAACACCACAGAGTGATCCCTAAACCCCTCAGGCCATGTCTTCAAAGCCACCAGAATAGGGAACAGTTCAAGAAAAGCAATGTTACTTGTAAGTCCACACTCGTGCCACCATGACGGCCACGTTTGAGCCGACCAGTGATTGCCAAAGATGGCGCCAAAGCCTATACTCCCCGCCGAATCTGTCCACAGCCCCAACTCTCCGGAGGACACCGCCGGCTTCGTCCAGACAACCCGACCATTGAAGTCCGCCAGGAATGCCAACCAAATGCGCATGTCCTGGCGAATCTCGGCCGAGAGCCTCGTGCGGTGATGCCCCTCTTTAAGACCGACCATGGCTTGTGCAATCGAACGGGAAAAGGGGCGGGCCATTGGCATCACCCTAAGGGCGAAATTCAACTGTCCCACAGTCTGCTGTAATTGATGCAAGTTCACCTTAGTTTCTCTAATACATGCTTCAAGGGAAGCCCTGAATTTCCGCACTTTTTCTTCTGGCAAGCGGAAGCAACCTTCTTCGGAATCAAGCTCTATTCCAAGAAACTCGAGCGAAGTTGAGGGCCCCACAGTCTTACCTGGTGCCACACCAAACTGTCTCATCAAATCACAAAATTTACCTAGAGCCTGTGCACATTCTGTGTCCCCGGCTGCCCCCAGAAACAGAAAATCGTCCAGATAATGCATGACATGCTGGAACCCCGTAACCCTTGTGAATGCCCATTGCAGAAAACAACTGAATGTTTCAAAATAAGCACACGATATGGAACAGCCCATTGGCATACATTTATCCATGTAATAGCGCCCCTGAAACATAAAGCCCAGGAGACGCTGATCGTCCGGGTGTACCGGGAGCAACCGGAAAGCGGACTCGATGTCAGATTTGGCCATCAGTGCTCCGGGCCCCAGGCGATTTAACATGGCGACTGCATCATCGAAGGATGCGTACATCACCGAACAAATCCCTGGGTCTATTGCATCATTAACTGACAAATGCTTCGGTGCTGACAAATTATGTATCAGTCTAAACTCACCCCGGTCCTTCTTGGGGACCGCTCCCAAAGGTGAACAAACGAAATTAGGAACTGGTGGCGTGTTGAATGGTCCTGCCACCCGACCCCGGGCTTCTTCTTTCCCAATCTTTGCTTGCACCACTGCCATATTATGTAGGACCGAGAGTTGGTTCCTACACTGTGCTTTCCCCTGAAAATTCCCCACCGGGATGCGGAAACCATAAGAAAACCCATCTCGCAGCACCCCAGCGGAGACATGATCAGGGTATTCGCTGAGCCAAGGAATCATTGCCATGGTATCAACCGGTGTAGGTAAAGCCGCCCCTTGGACTATGTCAGACCTGTTTTGCGCTTCCCCTACTGCCGTTATCACCCGTTTTGGCTCTGCACATGGTCTCGGGATGCGAAGACTGTCCACACCCCCCACATTCATGTCTAAACTTGCATGACCCGTGGGGCCTCGTACACTTTTCCCTGTTAAAGTTCCAGCATACCCCTTTTTTACCTGTATTGCCGTTCGGCTTTGGGTGATGCTCGTTACTTGCTCCTGTCCGAAAGGGCGCCCCGGATGGTTGGCGGGAAAGTTCACCCCCGCCCCCCCCCACCAGTGGCGCCTTCAACATGCCCGATTGTTCCATCTTTTGCCAAGAAATGGAGTCATAACAATCCCACGTCAGAGACGCATCGAACTCTTTGGCCTTACGAAAAATATTATCATAACAAAACCACTCATTGCCACTATATGTCTGCGAATATTCCATAATACGTGACTGGTACACAGGTAACTCGGTCAATAAATCGGGTCTCCGTTCCCCCATAATTGAAGTGAATATGCTAAAAGCCCTACCCCAGTTACCTATCGTCTCATCGACTCTAAAGGCGGCCATTTTTGCGCGCCAAACACTCGGATGCATGAGTTCCTTCTGAACTTTCACATGCTTGATCTCATAATGGTCGGTTAGTAAGGAGAACATGTTTACGTATTTCTCAGCCCATATCCGTTCTTTGACCTCCATCGGGATATGCTGAGCCAATCTCTCCCTCCTCGAGGGTACCGACCCCTTCCCCGCAATCGGCATTAGCTGCTTACCTGAGCTAGAAGCTGTAACCGCCGTTGCTGCCGAACTCGTGCCCGCTGCGGGTTGCTCTACTGGGGCCTGCGGGGAAATAAACGGACAAGTAGGTTTCGCGGCCTCTCGAGACTGCCGCAACTGCCTCATTATTTGCTTGGCTTCCTCAGGCGTTTCCCCCGGAGCCGCGGGACGCCCGCTGCTATTACCCAGCCATGCTGCCAACTGGGCGGCCAATTCCGGGGGCATGTCCCCTTCGTCCACTGGGGTAACCACAACGGGGATCCGTTGACCTTCCGCAGGAGCCGGCGCGGGAATCTCCACTGGTCTAGGAGGGCTCATCGGGGGAGCCTCTGGGACCTCGTCCTCATTTGACCCGTTCCTGGCCCCCTTCCTTCTGCCGGCCGGGGCCTCCGTCGGGTTGGGTCTTTTTGGCCTTCCCGCACCGTCCCTGGCCGCCATTTTCCTTTTCATCTCTGCCATGTCCTTCACCAACATCCGGAGCATCTGGTCGGTGCTGACCTTCTTCGCGACTCTCTTGCCCGGCATGATTTGCAGCGCTAGAAGAGAAAAGAGAGAAATTACAAATTTCAAAAATGGCTCTTCGTTCCGTCTCGAGCTCACGTGCAGCGAGGAGGTGCAGCTTCAGAGCACAGGAACAAGAGGATGCTTTCTTGGCTTGTGGCTCCTTTTATTCTTCTCGGGGCGGGCGTGAACCCGCCCCCTTCCGCCTCCCTGGGCGTGGCGGATGGCTTCGGTGTCTAGGACAACCCATTCTTGGGCGGGAAAAAGCGCGCCCCGGCTACGCCGCTTCGGGCATACCAGCCGAGACGCGCCTCCCGCCCAAAATGGCTTCCCGGGGGGATCGGGGTACTCCACCATACGTTCGGGGGGACCGATTGGTCGCCCCTTTCCAATATGCAAGGTGGATTGATATGTTAAGTTCACCGTCTTATATTAACAAGCTTTTCACTTGCGAACATGAATTATCGCTGTATTTCTCGCGATATTGGGGGCATATTTACAAGGACAGCGTTAAAACTATCATCACTTCAGCGTTAGGAAAGTGCTGTTAAAGCGGCCATAATGGGCCTAAAAATAGGCTTTTGAGAATTCGTGAGAATTCAAATAGAAGCCCAGGTTTACACCAGAACAATTTAACGCTGTCCTTGTAAATATGCCCATTACAGACTCCAAATTTTACCGTTAAAAAAAATATCACCTATTTCTAATTTTAATTCTTCCTCTGGATCCCATCCGATGGGTGTATATTCAACGATGGGGACTGTGGGTGGAGGCCCAATATTCCCTACGGTGCCAGTCAGCTCCCTGCGTCCTTCGGAAGCCACCATTACTTTTCCACATGGGAACCTGCTAATATGCTATATTTTAAAAGAGAGAGTAGGTTTTCGTGTTCTCTCTTTCAAAATGCAAACCAAGTTTGCTATGGCAGGGCGGGAGACTCGGCTCTCACCCTGCCATAGCAAACAGCAGTGTTGAAAAATCTTCTGGTCAGACAACAAAGGATTTTGAAGTCCATTATCGCTGTTTTAGCTGTAGTTTGCTGCTGGTAAAGTGGCGATCATTTTAACTCTGTCCTTGTAAATATGCCCCTACATTTTGGAATGTCGACAATCCTGTCTCCCATTTAAATAGGCATGAAGTATTTAGTGAAGTGCACACAGTGAATCGTGAGCAACAGTGTCTGATTGTGATCGATAAAGAATTGCCTATTGTTGAGTGCTGAGTAAGAAAATTGTACATGGGGTAACGTAAGTGTCTATTCCTTGAGCCCCCTTTTGAGGTTAATTCGAAGAGTTGTGTACTTCTTTTGCTTGTAATGTACATAGTGTTCTGTCATCTCAGTTTGCTTTTCCCTCTGTCATGTAGAGAATTCTGGGTAAATATAACGGCGTCTGTACAGCCAGTACCTTTCAACACTACCCCCAAACTGTTTACTCCCTGTTACCATAATAACAGTTCATGGAACACTAAACTGAGCACACAGGTCACAAGTTAACCACACAATGTTGCTGATCAAAACAGCAAGTGTGCTGGACTTTTTTAAAATTTTCCATAGGAACCGTTAATAGTAGCTACAGACTCTGGTAAAGAGCTGGTGAAAAGTTAGCCTCAGTATTATACTTCTAGTTATAAACATCATTTCTACTTTTGATTTTTATATCTTCTGTAAGCATATGATTATCACACAAAATAATAGTGAAATGTTGTCAGAAAAAGAAGTATACCCTCAGTTTTTTTAATTAACTTTTATTAAAACAAAAAGTATAGAATAGAAACGTAACTTTAACATTACAGTATAATAAACAAAATGTGAGATGGACTTCAATGGTGGGAGGGTAGATAACCTGCAAAACAAAAATGAAAATAAGTCTTTAAAATTAGATCGATGTGACTGAATGAGGTCAAAGATCACAAAGTAAGATGTCGAAGTAGCCTTCTTATGCGTTGTTATGATGGCTATACATCATTGCAGAATCCTCAAACGTTGAGCTTTGGAGGTGTTTTGGGGTGACCCCAATTAGTGAAACACAACCTATTAGATAAAAAGAAAGTGAGAGAGTGACTGAAAAGAATATTTGCAGCTCACCTTTCTGTCGCCGGTGTGTCTTCCACCACGTGCCGGGACATTGTGCACCCTGAAGCTCTGCATCTAAAAGGTAGTAAAAGAAAGATGTTATGATTGGTAAATGTCACTATCTTAATGTGGAGTAGAATATCATCACCCTTTCGCACACCTTCCCTCCCGCATTAAAAATACAACTATTTAACTTGTTTAATGGGCTTCGATTTATGAAGAATTAGTAGAGTGATACATGTGGTTTCAATCATCATGAGCGACGGACTTTTGGCCGACAATAAAAACTTTCCTACTATAGTAAAAAAAATACAAATGCAATAAGACACGGTATATTGGACTGCGTATGCCTTAATCTCTGAGCTGCCTTTTTGTATCCAGTACGCCTAAATCGCTGCGTTGCCTTTTTGTATCCAGTCAGCTGCACCCCATCTACTCCCTCCGCTGCGCACCCAGGCCTCACTGCTCGCCTTTTCGCAGACAGGGTAGATTCTACATTATACAGTCCTGCTCTGTCACCAAGAAGTCTCACATCTGATATCACTATGGCAAAGGACATACTAGTGCACCCATCAACATCACAGGTTCCTCACCTGCTCAGTCCTTGCGGTACCACTAACTCAGTGAGCAAAGAGGCCACGCACGTGGTGGTGGGCCCCCTGTTTGGTAGTTTGGGCTATGCAAGATTTAGGTTGCAGTTTTTGACACGTGAAGGGCAGCTAATATATATATACGTATGTGGTCATTCGGGTATACTGTCGAACTTGGTGCTGGAAATCCGTGTTCAAGGCTCGGAGTCTCGCCAACATCCTGTTATTGTAGAAAAATGGCATAATCTATGCGTGCCTGAAAATGTACTTTAAATACGGTGCTCATGTAAATTGCTGATCTAGTTTTGGGTCGCGCTATATAAATATGCTAAACAAAATCGAGCAATAGCACACAAATTTACTGTACACTTTGTTTGCAGTATTGTAATGATCCAGTTTGTACATTCGTATTTGTAGAATGAGCGAGAGAAAGTTATATAATCAAACTTTTTGTTACTGGCAGAGGTAAGATGGTTGCATACCTTGTTGGAGAGCTTACAGGAGTTCATTTTCTGGCTTAATGCCAGCAATGATAATCTTAGGTTCACAGCAAATTGGAGTCCTTTTAGGGTTGAATTTCTAGACATCACCATTGATGGCACAAATGGACACTTGCAGGTAAGTCCCTATAGAAAACCGACTGCCAAGAATACTACATTGCAATTTGGAAGTTTTCACCCTAACTGTCAAAAGGACTCAATCCTCTTTGGGGACTTTCTCCGCATTCGGCGGAATTGTACAGATATGAAATCTTTCCATATACATGTTGATGCACTTAGAGAGAGACTTCTAAATTGAGGATATCCACATCGGTTATTACGCCACCCATACAAGAGAGTGAAATATTATCATAGGGAGGCATTATTACAAGGCACAAAACGTGCCCCACGCAACCAAATTACCTGCGTAATTAATCACTCAACACTGAATTTCAAAATAAAGAATGTGATTAATAAAAACTGGAGGATTCTTAATTCAGATGAAAATGAATCTCAGTTGCCCCTTCCTCTTGTTGCGTGTAGGAGAAATGGGGACCTCGGGGACCTGTTGGTTCACACACGTAACAAAACCAAGAATTCTGACAAAGAATTCTGACAAACAAAGATCCATTACTGGTCTACCTAGTATTCTAGGTAATCACAGATGTGGCTCGTGCCACGCCTGTGAGACTGCCTTAGTTACGGACCGGCTTAGCTATAATATTATCGAGGTTAAGTTGAGATGCCTTACCAATTGCAGAAGCAGTAACATTGTCTATATGCTCTTCTGCCCTTGTGGTCTTGCATATGTGGGGGAGACAGGCCGGGAATTCAGCCTGCGTTTAAGTGAGCACAAATCCGTGATTAGGAGCAAGAAGATCACTGCCCCTCTAGTACAGCACTTCTTAGAGTCTAACCATACAGAAGTAGACCTGAAATGGCGTATCTTAGAGAAAATACAGCAGAGGATGGGACAATCCATAGAGGTAACGCATAAGAAACGTGAAACTTTTTGGATATTCCACTTTGATAGTGTACGGAAAGGCGTGAATGAATATATAGCCTGGTATGTTACCAAAGCATGATCTACCCCCATATACTTTTGAGAACATCCTAATGGCAGTTTGCTCAGAATAACATAACACCATGGTAAAGAAAAGATCTCTCTATATCAAACTAGTGACTAATTACTGAGATGTTAGTGTTTAATTATATAATACACGCGGATTTAGTCTGCTGGATTCTAACCTCACCCTGTAGAAGGGGAATGGTTTACTGGAAATCTAAAGTCCTTTTAATCTTTTGGGACTCCTCTGAATATGGTATGGGGTAATACATAATACTGTCAAAGAGTCCCATATTTATAGTTGTGATATACAATTTGGGTAGGATCTCCCGTTTTCAAATCCTTTTGTTACATAGTAATTTTAAACATTGTCCAGTAGTATGTCAATTCTGGTAAGAGTCCACAATCTGGGTTGAAGGAATAGCGTGGTCAAGAATTGAGCTTTGCAGTAGGCTGCTGAGTGGTTTTTCTTCATAACAGACTAGCGTTTAGTTGAACATAGGAGGATTCAGTGCTAACTGTAGTGCCGTTTATTTATTTTTTGGGCTCTAGGTATAGTATTTATCTTAGTATATGTTGTATGTTTAGGACTTTAAGTACATAATGTCTGACAATTTCATGAACATAATAACCATCGTTATGAAGTTTACCCTTCCAATATGGCGACCACACTTAGTCCTCTTTCTATGCATGTGACTCGGGAGGCTCCAACTAGTATCTGTAATTATCGCTCGACTTCGAATGTTGACTGAACACTATAAATATCCATAATTGTTCTACAGGTTTTTCGCGTCTTTGCTGTGTGTCATTGGGCGGCCAACACAGCAGTAATACAATACTCAGGAGAAGGTAAGGCTTTAGGGACAGGGCCTAAGTTAGCGCAATTTCGTCATTGGAGTTAGCGTACTGTTGCCACAGTGAGGGTTGGCAGACATACTAACAGGCTCTACTTTAGATAGAGAAAGCCATACTATCGTAATTTAGGGGTCTTCTAATTACTAATCAGGCGTCCAATGTGGGATGGCAGACAGACTAACAGGCTCTACTTCAGATAGGGAAAGCCATACTGTCGTAATTTAGGGGTCTTCTGATTACTAATTAGGCATCCTACACGTCAAGCGGCTGGCTGCTGTAAAATGATAGAGGACAACTGCGCTACCATTTGTCAGGGACTCCTATCAATACTCGAGGGGCTTTTAGAACTAACAAAGTACAAACCATTGTGTAGTCCCCTCTATTTATGTCCTTTGTTTGCGCTATCCGCATTGTAACAACCGCCCTAGGTAGAACGGGTGTGTTAGGATTTAGTACTTATCAAGTATGTTGTAGCAAGGTAGCGCCTCAATAGATATACAAACTCTGTGGTGATTAGCTATAACGGAGGGGTCAGGACTTAGCACACTTCGTAGATGTTCCATCTAGAGTTTAAGTAGTAACGGAGAGCATTTTTTAATAAGAAACAAGGAGGTACATTTTGATAGTAAAACCTGTTAATATTTCTCACAGGCACTGGGTTGCTATCGTTTTTGGATCAAAAGATCTGCATAAAATATACCTAAATTAGGAAAAGAGACATTACCTCAAGAAAGATGATTAAATAAGGTTAGTATATTTTTAGGAACTGTTACTACTTATTTCGAAAGAATAATATGTGGATGGTTTCATTCATAGGGGTATTACTATTCTTTTTTTCAGCTGATACTTTACTTGCCGGCCCCCATCTTCATTTTGAGATGAATTCCCGTTAGTTAATACAGACCTTCATTATACATCAATTTTGGTAAAACATCTGTGCTAACCACATCTCTTGGCATTATTTTATGATAGAGTAATGGACTGACTGTCAGCTCTTAATTCATGATTGTAGGAGCGAGGAAAGTATATCTCTGAAATTTGGTGTACTCTCCTGTTGCTCAGCAATACAGAACTTAGCAGAACAAATTCTAATCCTATTGCATAATGTAAGTCAGCATGGGGTCAGAAGTACTCGTGCGCCAGGTGATGTTTATCACAGATCTCAATGTTGTTTGTTCACAGGGTGTTTGTGATGGTATTAGAACTACTGGGGTCGTTGGACTCAGAAATTTGAGTAACAGCTACTTATTTGTTCATTCTAATTCGCTTTTCTTTGCTGATTAAAAATTGCACATGTTCAATTGTGACTGGAACACTGTATAGGAACTTATGCTTGACTTGGAATTTGTTGATTTTCTTCTGGGAATGAATGTGGTCAGATTGAGTGTATTATGTTCATGAGTGACATGTGGGT
This sequence comes from Lissotriton vulgaris, assembly GCF_964263255.1. Lineage (NCBI taxonomy): Eukaryota > Metazoa > Chordata > Amphibia > Caudata > Salamandridae > Lissotriton > Lissotriton vulgaris. Next base: position 943,241 of record NW_028245946.1, read on the forward strand.
GTGAGGTAATATGAATTTTTATGGTCAATTGTGTCCCCTAACGTGAACCCCACCGTCTCCATGTACGAGCTTAAAGTGCATGTAACTTCCCGCCTCGACCAGTTATGAAGACGCAAATACATTTGCGCCCAACGTTAACATGTCCTCTTTCAGATCCACCATGAATGGATCGATAATTCAGTTCCTAAGTATGCCTTGCCAACGTCTTTTCATGGTACACTTTCACGTTTTCCTAGCCCTGCAGAGCTAGGCCCTGATTTCTGCCATCGAGCCTTTTTGCTCTCTGCCTCCTGAAAGCTGCAACGTGGGATACATCCCTGACCTCTGTCCTACTCCCTGCGTGGCGAGCGGTGCCCGGCTCGGCCTGCTTGCCTGCCAAAGACAGTATTTTGCCTTCAAGTTATCAGTATAGCCGAGCTCAGCTCCTCGAAAACACATTCCAGTCTAGCAGAATAGATAAACAATTCCCCGGCTGCAGAGCAAAGGGCCCGGCCTCTCTGTCTCCATGCAAGTAATTCATTGCTCCCGTTACCATGGTAGGCCCATGGCCCCTCGCATTACACGCAGACACGTAGTCACATATGCACGCATTAATATTCAGTATAGAGTAGCCTCTGCCCAAGAGACCTTTCCTTCTAGATAATATAGTTCCCCAAACACAAGATATCAGATATGATTTAGAAACGAGTCGATCTGACATGCCAGACTTCTGTCTCTTTCCTCTAGTGCTAAATGTCAAGTCCCCTGCACCCTCCAGCCTCACGTCAGTCACACGTCATGCTGCTGCGCGCGCATCCTTGCTACAGATTTCTGCTGACACTGCAAGATTCCACTATGTATCCACCCACTTGTGACACTTTCATGTGACGTTTCTAGCACACACCTCTGTGTACGCCCTCGTACACGCCTTTCTGTTACGCACATGTGTTCTTATCTCGTTTCTCTCAGCTGTTACGCCTTCTGTATCCATCACCAATATATGCATTGACTATATATATTGTGCTCTGTTAATAAAGTATTGTCTATCCCTTCCTGATCCTTAATGGTGAAAGGAACATGATACCCTGGTTCGAACCATTCCATTTTATGGAATAAAACCCTTATAAACTCAGATACCACGGATTCTGCCTCTCATTTCCGAATGAGTTATTTTATTGAACTTTACTGCATAGAAATTCCGACGGTAAATATTTATTTACCACATTAATTTGGCACCCGAATAGGGACCCCTCCCCCACCCCACGCGCCCGTAGGTGCGTCGCCGGCTTCGGCCCCTGCCACAGCCGTGACGGACAATTACGCGTACCCGCAGGATTTCCTGTATCTCCCTCAGGCCTACGGAGGTGACGGAGACTGCGATCAGCATCCAGACGAGGCGGTGAGGAGTGCGGAGGATCCCGACCAGAGCCCAGCCGAGAGAGCAAGATCCGAGGTGTCTAGAGGCCCACCAGTTCCGACGTGCCTGTGACGTCACGAGTCGAGTCGAGTCCAGTCCGGTCCAGTCCAGACGAGTTTCCGAGGCCTTCCGTTCTGTGCTTCCCGGTGAGTACCGTTGCTGGGGACGCATCTAGACGGGTGCATTACTATGTATCCGGTCAAGACGGGTTTGGGTACACAGACCCGGTCTGCACTGTTTTAGCAGTGTATCTGTACTGTTTAGCAGTATATCAAGTAATTCGTGTCTTCAACGGTTCGATTTTGTTTTCGTTATAGAATTCAAGCATAGTCAATATGTGTTCAAAATGTTTCTATGTGATTAATGTTGTGGTATGAGTGATTGTTTGATCTACATTACTGTGTTTCTGTGTAAAATTGTGTTCCAGTTCGAGCAAGTGTCAAGTGCCAAATATCAAGATGCCATTGTTTTCAAAGTTAAGACAGTTAGGAACTAGGAAAGGGATACTAGAGGAAGCGATTCCTATCCCACCTAGGGACACTCCAGGAAATTTTATGTATCATAAACACGGCTTAGATGCCATATTATATCTAGATTTATGGGTCGATTATACTAAGAACCTAGACGAGAAATATAGATGGCCTGTTACAGGGACATGGGATGCAGATTGCATCATGAGAGTAGAAGAAGCGCTATGGAAAAAGAAGGCCAGACAATCTCAGAAAGACGCCATAGAATTGTGGCGGAAAGAATCGCATAGACGTACAGAGAAAGAATTCAGAAAAGCAGAAAAACATAGAGAAGATTCAGATAAAGCCCGAGAAAACGTACTAGTCGAAGAAGGAATACGAGTTAAAGCAGAACAAGTAGACCGACAATAAAACACTCTTGTAAATGGTATGTATCCTCTTTTGGCCGAGGGTTTACCTAAGGCCACTCCGGAAATACCAAAAGATCTGCCCCCTCCATTGGTTCCGACTAAATTACGTCACAAGACCGCAGCAGACATTTTTATTTCTTCCTATTTAGACGATGTAGCTCCTACATATACTACTACACCTGCCCATGTACCCGCACCACCTGCACCTGCTGACGGCCTCCTACCCCATGATCATCAGCCCCCAGTTCCGCAACAGCAGATCCCTCCAGGTCCGCTACCCGCACCCGTTCCCGTTGTCCCCCCCGGTATTCAACAGCTGCATCCATTAAATCCTTTTGGGACTGGCGTGGTCCAGGATCCAACCCAGCTACAGCAGGTACCGACCCTACAGCCAGGTTATGCTCAAGCCTCCACTTCAGGAGGTGCTACAGGAGGTTATCAAACACCCCCACAGATACACCGAGTGACAATGAGAGATCTAGCAAAGGCTCGGACACCGAAAGGTGCACCGGCCGAACAACTTAGAAGAGAACTTACAGACTGCAGATATGACCCAGTGCCTGGTACGTCAGGACCCATGTTGTTAGCGTCCATACGTTTGAGACGCGTTACAGATTATTTGATACTACTACCAGGAATGCCAGAACATCTAGACAAATTGTATTATTTTATTAGAACAGGAGAAGGACCGGAGTCTGTTGCTGAAGCCATGTCACGTCAGAAAGTTGAGACTAAAGGTTTAATAATGCGATTTTTGGTAAATTGTTTAATAAGAGAACAAGATCAGGCAGGTTTTCCGCAAAGTGAGATGAATAGACTGATTAGATGGAGCCAGAATATGTCGGAGGGTAAACATGATAAGGAGAACAGTGTCCATCGTATGGTTATAAAGATCCGTAAAGAAATAATAGAAATACATGCCCAGCGAGCACCAGAAGACGAACTTGAATTAGACGATCCAACTTCCTCGCAAGAGGAGGATAATATAGAGGATCTAGCAGAAACCTCGCAACAGTCAGACAAAGAGTTGATAGCATATGTAGGTAAGGGAAGATACCTTAAGAAAACAATACGTCCAGAAAGCAAAAGACTTTTTCTCTCTGCTATATCAAATCCGAGTTCTCCTGAACATATGTTTCAGGCTACCGATAAAATACTTCAAGATCGAATGGGGTACCATGTACTCAATTCCATGGATGAACAAGAACTAGCCCAGTCCGCAGTACAATGGGCTAATAATTCTAGTACATATAATGATAATACAGTAGCACAGACGTTTTTGAACCTTTCCCCTGATGAACAAAAATTAGCTGGTATATACATGATTCAGCATCTCATTACGTTGTTCAAAAGCCAACACTCTGATCCAGGTCCCTTACCGGATATATTAGTAGAAATGCTCTTGAATAGATGGAGAGGCCTAGGTACTGATTTAATTAAAGAAATTCTAGAACATAGACACAAATATAGTGCTTTCCTGAAACAACAGTTTATTTCAGCTCCACCACCCTCAGAAAGAAAAATGTTTTACTTTGACAGACAGAATCCCCTACGGGAAGTACATCCGGTCAGAAAAGACGATAACACACTAGAACGTGTATTCGTATACACACCCATCACTAAAATGGAATTATTGGAAATGAAGAAAATAGTGCCCAGTCATGATAAAGACCCTGCAGGTTTTCACCGAGAAATTAAAGATATGTTACTCATGGGCGATTACACGTATACAGATATTATGAAAATGTTAAAAGTACTATTGCCTGCTGGCATTTACGAGAAACTAAAGGAGAAAGAATGGGAGGTGTGAGACACAAAAATTAATTGGGCTGCATTAGAAGTCGAAGAAAATGGTCGTACCGCAGGTTTAGGCCTTGGGGATAAAGCTAAAGCATTACCAGGTTTATTAGTACAGGTTTTGCCTAGACTGTTAACAACAAAAAAGGAAGACTGGGACGCAATATCAGCCTGTAAGCAGAAACACGATGAAGACACTAGTGATTTTTATTCTAGATTCGAGAAATGTTTTATTATTAACAGTGGTCTGAAAACAAGTAGCGAGTCATACCCACACCTTTTTGTATCAAAATTAGTCGAGAATTCTCTGCCTCAAGTTAAGAATCGTGTTTTGAAAGTCGAAAGTACATGGCAAGCAAACACGCCGCCCCAAATGTTACAAATGTTACAGTATCACCAGAATAGAATTAGGGAAGAACAAGATCACGAACAGAGACGTATGAAAGATACGAAAATGAAAATGTTAGTTGCTCAGTCAGTCCCAGCTGACGGTCAGAAAAAGGGGATGACACAGTCTAATCATACGGCGGCTCCCGTTAAAGGGACATGCAACTATTGTAAACAGCCAGGTCACTATGTGAATGAATGTACGGTTCTGAAATACAATATAGCAACAGGTAAAACTAAAGAGAGACCACGTCAGCCTAGACAGGACCAGGTCCAACATCAGGTTCAGCAACATATTCCACAGAACGTGCAGCCTATGCCTGCTCCACAACAGACAGTACAGACAGTAGCGGTACCACATCCACAGCCCATTGCCGTGACACAGCAAGTTTCACAGCAGATGTACCAGTATGCACAATCTGATTACCCCGACTATCAGCGATAATCATGAAACAGCCTAGAGAGGGAGGTTGGCTTGCCTCTAATTGAAGTTCCTGTAGATCAAGAGGGTCCTTATGTACATAGTCAAGTATTAGGAAAAGATAGAAAGTTTTTGATTGACACAGGGGCAAGTCGAACAACAATAAGTCACAACGAGGTTCCAGGGGCACCCCTCTCAGGCTCACAGAATGTTTCCCTTGGATTTTCAGGACAGCCTATTGTTAATGAAGTATCAAAACCTGTTCCCCTAGCAGTTGGTCCATTGTCACGTACTACAGACTTATTGCTCACGAAGTCATGTCCAGAAAACTTGTTAGGTATCAAGACACTGAAAGCTCTAGGAGCTGTGATATGTTGTTCTCCGGAAGGAGTTAGACTGTTTTTGCGTGACTTTAAGGGTCACTATGTATTACAAGATTTTGATGTCAGATTAAAAAATGTACCAGAACATTTGTGGGCGCAAGGCCCAACTGATGTAGGTTGTATGCACATTACACCATACCGAGTTACACTCAAGCCAGGAGTTGTACTACCCCGAATCCGACAATACAAGTTACCGCCCGATGCTGTAGTGGCTTTACTGGAAATCATTGAAGAGCTCATCGCGCAGGGAGTGGTTGTACAAACCGACTCCAATTTATGTAATTCCCCTATCATTCCGATTCTTAAACGTACTGACCCGAATGCACCTCCAGTTTATCGGTTGGTGATTGATTTACGAGAATTAAATAAATGCATTGTACCACAGTATCCTGTGGTCCCAGACATCTCATCATTATTGACTGCTATTGATTCAGAGGCGACGTTCTTTACTGTAATTGACCTCAAGAACGCCTTCTTCAGTGTCCCCATTGATCCGGAGAGCCAATACCTTTTCGGATTCTGTTTAAATAGCTGTAGCTTCAAATTTGCACGTGCACCTCAAGGATTCACAGAAAGCCCCAGCATCTACAGCCAAGCATTGAAAAGACAACTTGACAGTATTCACATGCCAGTTAACACTGCCCTACTCCAGTACGTCGATGATCTATTGATCACCGCCCGTAGCGAACCTGAATGTGAACAAGAATCACTGACGGTTTTGCATTTCTTGGCTGACAAGGGACACAAGGTGTCCCCTTCAAAGTTACAATTCTGTGTTCAGCAAGTGGTGTACCTTGGGCACTTGCTGTCCAAGAGGGGGAGACAGCTAACACCTGACCGCATTCAGTTAATTGACACTTACCGCAACCCAGGACACAAAAGGAAGTACGGGCTTTCATTGGCCTCACCTTACTGCAGACAATGGATTCCCCAGTACGCATTTTTAGCCAAGCCACTCATACAGTTGACAACACAGGAGGCAGCGACTTCGACTGTCCTCCCTTGGACTCAGGTACACACACAGGCTTTTGATGAATTAAAGAAAGCATTATGTCAAGCACCAGTTTTAGCAACACCATGTTACAGCAAACCTTTTACACTTTTCGTTACAGAACGTGATGGCACAGCATTATCTGTCCTCACACAAGACCAAGCAGGTTCACATAAGCCTTGTGCTTATTTTTCGAGTACATTAGACCCAGTAGCCCAGGCCCTGCCTGCGTGCTTAAAATCAGTTGCAGCGACAGCCTTAGCAATCCGACAAAGTGATTCCATAGTGTTAGGACATCCCCTGACAGTACAAGTTCCACACTCTGTGGAAGTTCTTCTAAACAGAACACAGACTCAACACTTGACTATAGCACGATTGACAGGTTATGAATTGACATTGTTCCAGCCACACATAGAAATCAGACGCTGCAATATGCTCAATCCTGCCACATTGTTACCCTCGAACATAACAGATCCAGCTCCACATGACTGTATAGAGATCCTTAATGCAGTAACAAAGCCCCGACGAGACTTGACAGATGTTGCACTGACTAACCCAGACCTGACACTTTATGTGGATGGTTCATGTATGAGAACAAGCACAGGAGAATTAGTGGCCGCATATGCAGTGACCACTGAAACTGAAGTCAAAGAAACACACCGTATTGATACACTGTCTGCTCAAGCTGCAGAGCTCATTGCTCTGACTCGAGCCTGTATAGTAGCCAAGAACAGGAATGTTAACATATACACAGATTCACGTTATGCATTTGGAGTCGTACACGACTTCGGTGTACTCTGGCAGGAAAGAGGTTTCTTGACCTCTCACGGAGCCAAGATCCAACATGGTCCCCTCATTCAAGCTTTATTAGAAGCAATACATTTGCCATCAGCCATAGCTATCATGAAGTGCAAGGCACATACTAAAGTTACAGATACTATTTCCCAGGGTAACGACCTGGCCGATCGAACCGCGAAACACACAGCTCTGACTCACACACATGCAGCTGATATGACAAAGACAATAGTTCCGACACCGACACATTGTATGACAGTTAAGGATCCCGCACTAGATGTAATTGACATACAGACACATGCTACTCCAGACGAAATAAAGAAATGGACTGAACTAGGAGGGATCCAGACAGACCAGGGATGGATGACGAAGTGAAAAGCCACATGGTTTCTCCCAGACTCTATGGTTCAAGTTATGATTAACACCACACACAGTCCAGCACACTTAGGAGAAAAAGCCATGTTAGACAGTTTACAGAATCTCTGGTACAATAAACATTTACGAGCAGCAGCAAAACAGAAAGTGCGTACTTGCATGATCTGTTGTCAGTTCAACCCAGGCAAAAGCATTCCTGTAGAGCGAGGTGGATTCAATCCTCCCGATCACCCTTTTGAAGTCCTCCAGATGGATTATATCCAGATGGAACGATGTCGAGGATTCAAATATGTCCTCGTAGTTGTATGTGCACTTTCCCGTTGGACAGAAGCATATCCAGTCCCAGATTACACTGCTCCGACCACTGCCAAACAGTTGGTTCGTGAATTCTTCCCACGGTACGGTTTGCCTCGTGTCGTGTACTCAGATAATGGTCAGCCATTCTCGTCCGAGTTAATGAAGCAGGTATCACTCCTGCTAGGATATCAGTGGAAATTCCACTTCGTCCGACATCCCGAGGCAGCAGGCCTCGTGGAACGCCACAATCAGACACTGAAAACACGTCTTGCCAAGATTTGTGCCGAGAAAGGGGTAGACTGGATAGTCGCCTTGCCAGTTGCATTGTTTTACATGAGAATGGTCGCATACTCTAGAACAGGGCTATCCCCGTACGAGGTGGTCTTTGGTTGGCCACCGAATATGTGGGGGACGCCTCTGCCTCGTAAGATCACAGATGTTGACTGTAATATGCTGACAAATTACCTTGCCTCCTTGATGTCTGCACTACAATCTTGTCGTTCACAGGTGGCTGCAGCCTTTCCCGACAACACCGAGGTGAAGCCACACGAGATCGTCCCTGGGGATCACGTCTTTATTCGGAATTTTGACAGGAGGAGTCCGCTGGAGCCCCGCTGGCAGGAGCCGAAGCTTGTTTTATTAACCACAAGGACAGCAGTGAAGGTGGAGGGCCGCAAGGGCTGGCTCCACTCGAGTCATATAAAAAAATATCATGGACTGCCGCCAGAGACAGACTCCCAGCCCTGCCCCGTTTCAGAGACTGATACTAAACTCCCCCTGGTAGAGAAAACTCCTCAGCAGGAGTATCGCATGAAATTGAGGTCTAGCAAGTCAGACAGTTTAATTGTTTAAGTCCTCTCCTAGGTGAAGCGGTTAGACAGGTTCCTGACATGTACAAGTTAGACCCCAATAGAGAGAGAGATAGACAGAAACAGCTCAAGAAACGAGAATATTGTAAATCTCTTCGTAGTCACTGCATCGTGACATTATTGATTATGTTTTTTCTGAGTCTTACGATTATTGCTGCAAGTTTATTATTACACATGTATTTTCCTATTTCCATACATGCACATTTCTTTCCAAATAGCACTGTCGAGCATACTTTCAGTGAATTACCCCCGCACGAGTTATCTTACCGGCTTGCGCTGTGCAACAATACTTTTATCAGTATGTTACATCATTCCCATCAGACCAGCAATGCTACCAATTGTTGGATATGTGGCCGACTCCCTCCCTACCAGAAATACAAGGGAGTCCTGCCCCTCTTCCCGTATCCGTTCACACATAATGGTTCCTGTGGTGCCTGGTTTAGTTTAATAAATTCCTTAGATTCTGATTCCATAGTCTACCAAGGCGATTGGGTATGGGGAAATCTGAACACAGTTATGCATAAAGCATGTTACCCTAACAAGGAGGGTCTTCCACAAAGGACAGGGACCGATCTAGAAAATGAAGTATATGGATTAGGTAATTATACACTTAACCTCATGATTCTGAATGTCCAGTCCGATACAGGACCAGACTTACCCTCTATGTCAGTGTTACCAGTCAAAGGCGAATTATGTGTCAGAAAGAATGGTTCAGTACACCTAGGTCATAGTAAATGTACTACTTTGATCGAATTCAGTGATAAAGGCAAGTCTACATTCAAAGCTACCCGCCATTCCTATTTCATTTGTGGTCATACAGCCTATATACCTTTGCCACTAGATTGGGATGGGACATGTTACATTGCATTCCTTCTGCCACCTGTTTTTCTAGCTCCACCTGATTATCATAAGAACTCCCGTCTAGTACCTAATATACCCAAGAGAGAACTCTCGACTATACTGAAACGGCATGGGATCAATATATAGATTTCAATAAAGGTTTCTTTCCCTACTTAGGAGCTATCTTCAATAGCAAATCAATACGTCACTTGACCAGAACCCTTGAAGCAGTGGTAAATGAAACTACTTCCGCCCTAGGCAACTTAACAGAGGAACAGTCTGCTATGAGACTTGTTGTCCTTCAAAATCGTCTTGTTCTTGACGTCATCCTGGCCGATAGGGGCGGAGCCTGTAGAGTCATCGGATCGAGTTGCTGTGTTTTCATTCCAGAAAACGCACCGTCAGTATATAAAGCCATAACCCGCCTCCATAAGATTGCAAGTCAGATACACCAGAATCCAGGCACCTGGACTTGGTCCGGTTGGTTCTGGAGGGTGTTATCAGTCTGGGGATGGAAAGTCCTATCCTTCCTCGGAATAGCCCTTCTCATAGTATTCAGTTGTTGCCTATGTATACAGTGTGGGCCAGCGATTTGCGGCTTGTGCGCCACATCATGTTTTCCTCATCCAAGTCCACGTTCTAAATCCCGCCTGAAAAAGGAAGAGCAAATGATGTTATATGAACAAATAGATGAACTAATGAAGATTGATATATCATGAAGGGTCCGTAGGGGACAAGGAGGGAATGAGGTAATATGAATTTTTATGGTCAATTGTGTCCCCTAACGTGAACCCCACTGTCTCCATGTACGAGCTTAAAGTGCATGTAACTTCCCTCCTCGACCAGTTATGAAGACGCAAATACATTTGCGTCCAACGTTAACATGTCCTCTTTCAGATCCACCATGAATGGATCGATAATTCAGTTCCTAAGTATGCCTTGCCAACGTCTTTTCATGGTACACTTTCACGTTTTCCTAGCCCTGCAGAGCTAGGCCCTGATTTCTGCCATCGAGCCTTTCTGCTCTCTGCCTCCTGAAAGCTGCAACGTGGGATACATCCCTGACCTCCGTCCTACTCCCTGCGTGGCGAGCGGTGCCCGGCTCGGCCTGCTTGCCTGCCAAAGACAGTATTTTGCCTTAAAGTTATCAGTATAGCCGAGCTCAGCTCCTCGAAAACACATTCCAGTCTAGCAGAATAGATAAACAATTTCCCGGCTGCAGAGCAAAGGGCCCGGCCTCTCTGTCTCCATGCAAGTAATTCATTGCTCCCGTTACCATGGTAGGCCCATGGCCCCTCGCATTACACGCAGACACGTAGTCACATATGCACGCATTAATAGTCAGTATAGAGTAGCCTCTGCCCAAGAGACCTTTCCTTCTAGATAATATAGTTCCCCAAACACAAGATATCAGATATGATTTAGGAACGAGTCGATCTGACATGCCAGACTTCTGTCTCTTTCCTCTAGTGCTAAATGTCAAGTCCCCTGCACCCTCCAGCCTCACGTCAGTCACACGTCATGCTGCTGCGTGCGCATCCTTGCTACAGATTTCTGCTGACACTGCAAGATTCCACTATGTATCCACCCACTTGTGACACTTTCATGTGACGTTTCTAGCACACACCTCTGTGTACGCCCTCGTACACGCCTTTCTGTTACGCACATGTGTTCTTATCTCGTTTCTCTCAGCTGTTACGCCTTCTGTATCCATCGCCATTATATGCATTGACTATATATATTGTGCTCTGTTAATAAAGTATTGTCTATCCCTTCCTGATCCTTAATGGTGAAAGGAACATGATACCCTGGTTCGAACCATTCCATTTTATGGAATAAAACCCTTATAAACTCAGATACCACGGATTCTGCCTCTCATTTCCGATTGAGTTATTTTATTGAACTTTACTGCATAGAAATTCCGACGGTAAATATTTATTTACCACAGGTGCCCGTGTTAGGTCAGACAATGTAGTGACAATTTTTTTTTAATTCAACCTGTTCAGGTTCACAGTGCTGCCATCTCTATGTATTTATAGGTCCCCTGGGAAATGAAAGTCTTATATCTGGAAAGGTCCTGAGGAAGGTGGTCCTAACATCTCTGAACCCACCGAAACACGCGTCAACCTAGTGCTGAGTCTCATGCTTTGCATTGAGATTCTGTTGTTGACAGAGACTCTCTCTTGTGATAGACAAACTCTACTGTGTACAGATATTGTATGAGTGTAGTTGGTGTGAGATTGGATGAAGTGGTATGATTGAAGTATGATTGTTTTTGTTTAATTTAATCCAGGGGTGTTTTGGTACATATGTTTGTTTTGCAATTTGATTTCATATTTGATTCGCTATGATCATGGTTTAAAAAGAGATGTACCAATGATTGGATACATTAAGGATTATTTATGATGATGTTTTTACTAAACACTTGAAGAAGAAATAATAGGCTTTGATGAAATAAAAAAAACTACGAGATGATCCTTTTTGTCACTGGTGTACTGTAGATGTGAATTAAAAAAAAACAGGAACAATGTCGAATGTAAAGGTATGATGGTCTATGAGGGAAATATTTATATTGTTGTATGTATTCTTTTCCCCTCTTTTCCCTGACGTAGAATTATTGCAGAGGTGATCCCCTTATTCTTGCTTACACTGGGTACAGCACAATATAATGTGGTAGGGAACCCTTGATGACCCTGGGGACCATCATTTTCCAGGGCCGGCTATTGCAGTGTCTCGGGGTGCCTATCCCCAGGACACTGCTGCTTGCTATGGTAGGGTGGGAGCGCCATGGCTCCCACTTTAGCACAGCATACCGGTTTACTATTTGAAAGAGAGAGCAAGTTAATCTCCTGTGTCTTTCAAGTAGGAAAGCAGATTGCTTTTTGTTAGAGAGAGCAGCATGTAAGCTGTTCTCTCTGAGACAGCAATGCCGGCTCTCGAAGGATGCGGGGAGCCGGCTGGGACCGTGGGGGCATTGGCGTTCTCTCCACGGTCCCCAATGTTATTTTTTGAGTCCCGGGAGATGGGGTCCCTTTGCAGCTCCTTAAACATTTGTTCATATAACTTTTGCCAAATCTTTTTTTTGTGTTTGGGAACAGAGTATTACTCCAGTGACTTTGTCATTCATGTATCTTTTTTGCTTTTTCTTTATTTGTATCCCGCCTTATTTACAGTATGTTACTACCTTTCTTCACAATGAGTTTCACAGCGTAGCGTCCGTTGCAGTGTTCTTAGCCTTTTTTTTTCTTTTGGTGACTTACCAGTTTGTGTTAAGATTCGGTGACCTATTTTTGTTACTTTCCTTTGTGTATCTTTTATGCAGCCTTTTTTGTGTATGTTCTTTTGTATCTAACTTTATTTATTCAGTGCTTAATCCAGTGTTCTGAATATAGGAGTACATCTATAGACATGTAGTTTACTCCTTTCATTTGCCTCCCTCTGCCCTAATTGTGAACGTAATGGGGTGAGTCAAACTAAGGCAGTGCTGTTGTCATTGTTTTAAGTTTGCAAATCCGTAGGTAGTATAAATAAATGCATTTAATTTTAGGATATTTTGAAAATAATATACACTCATGTACAAAATATTGTTGGTTTAATTGTAAGATATTTCATACGAATCACCACATATGCTTATATTACAGTGAAGATAAGATTAAGTGTTTATGTTTTTGTACGAGGACCTACAACATAAGAAATTAAGTATGGAAAATCAACAAAATTTGAAAGACGGTTTCGACATTAATAACAGTGTCACAGAAGAGCTAAACATAATTTTTATAAGTAGGGAGAGTGAAGAGGAAGTTATAAATGCTGTATATATCAGCTGTGATTTTCTAAACTAAACTTTAGATGCTGATTTTGTGGAAGCATTAGATGACATTGAGTATGATCACATGAATTTGTGTAAATAATCTCAAGCATAGTCAGCAGAGCTTGGAGTAAGGAACTATGTAAGAGTTTCTAAGTTCCTTAGCATACATTTTAGTTCTCCATGACGACGGTACCAGTATTCATAAATGTAAATTGATACTTGTATAGTGCACTACTCACCCGCAAGGGTCTCAAGGCACTTGTATGAATACCGCTGTGGAACCAATGCTGGCTTTCCCTGTGAGGTGTCCACTCCTGGGCACCCCCAAGGTGGAGGCCAGGCATCCTTAGTGTTGTGGGGGCCGTTGTTGAGATTAAGCAAGCTATTGCCCAGAGTTGCAGAGTGGGACCCATGATTGGAATAGGCACCGAGGCAAGAATTATCAGGTCCGTGGAATTTTGAGCCCAAGACCCGCCGATGAGGGGAATTGAACCCTGGGCCCGGGCCAGACCTCTGCATCAGGGTCTGCTGCTCTAACCATTGAGCCACACTTCTCCACTGTCATTACTACAATGCTGACATGCCATGAGATTAATGAGGTGAGATTCCAAAATATTATATTTCTGCTGTACTTTATGCATACATGTGTTTGCTGAAACATTTTGCAGATGTACACTTGTTTTAAATATATAGTTTTTCTGCATAAGATGTCCAGACAAATCACTCTCAAACAAAAGATGGAACAAATATGGAATACATTGTTGAAATCTTGGATTTTCCGCATATAATATTGATGTCCGGTATTCAGATGCAGGAATCTGCACAGGTCGGTCATCATATCGTCCTCTTTTTCATGTGGGAAGGAACTGAGGAAAAGAATGATCTTCCAAGCCTTTTTCGCATACAGTAATGGGACTTCCCTTTGCTTCTTTCATTTGGAATAGCTCTATAGTATTCCCCATCACTTCTTTAGAATGAAGTGGATGAATACTGCAATGTTCGTAGATTTCTTCAGTTACTGAAACATCCAGTTTTTCAATTTGTCTAGATGGTAAGTCAGTATCTTCTACAGGTATTTATTCTTTTCCCACATACACATTTTTGTAATATTCATTTTTTTATAGCAGATAGAACAGAACGTTGCCTTTTTCACTTTCCTAATATTCACTAATTCTTGCCATATTTTCTTACTCTTAGTAGGAACGCCAATGACAAGAATAACTAAATGTTCATCCTGTACATTTTGTACACCTATTGTCTGTGTTTTAAGTAAATCAAGATTGTATTGAATGTTTTCTGTAGTGCTAGCGCTCCTGGTATCTAATTGTGAACTGTACTGAGCGGAAAATTGATTGAAGGCACTTCTAAGCACACGTAGTGAAGAGACATTTACATTGAAACCTGAATTAAAGTTGTGAACCCTGCCGTCTGTAATGTAGATCAAAGGTACTAATTGATACACATATTGATGAATGCTATTTTGTACAGTTAACAGAATCTGAGGACAGAGTACAATTGTCTCTACGTTAAGGAAAGCAAGGGTAGATCCAATGGTGTCCTTAATGTAGAAGGAAAGCTGAATTGAAGTTTTAAATCACAGTGTCCGCAGTGTACATTTAATGGTGGAGTGTATCATCTGTAATCACGATTGAAATGAAAGATAGAACATGTATGGAATGCATTGTTAAAATATGTATGTTTCAGGGACATAATAGTTGAAATTGTGACCTGTGTTGTCTGTAGTGTAGACTGTCATTCAGTGTTCTTTTGGACTTGTAAGACAAATTTTGTTATTGTATTAAACCTATAACTGATATAAAACAAGTTCATGAAATTCAAGAATAATTGATAGCCTTAGCCAAGTAAGGTAGCAAGTGTGCACATTTTTAACTGTGTTTGGGCGGGGTAGTAGCTACATCAAAAAGGCTTGTTAAAGAGCCTTGAGTTTGAATCAGAATATGAAATTGAAGAATAGTTGATAGCCTCAGCGAAGAAAGGCAGCAAGTAGGTTTGTGTATGTATGGCTGATATGTTGATTGAGTGGAAGATGAATAAATAAGAAATGCTGAAGATGTACCCATTTCCTTGTAAGGGAAGTGGGTGTTGAGTTTTTCAGTCCATTACACCGACAGGGTGTCGGTTTCTGCAGTGGGAGACTGAGAAATGGGTACCACATATGAGGAGGCAAGCTAGTGCAGAAAGTAGACACTGTGCGGTAGAAAGGACGCAAGTGTGCACATTACCCACTGCTATTCATGGGTAGTAGTAGTTAACAAGAAGGGTCAATGAACGGCCTGTAATTTGAATTTCAATTTCAAGAAGATTAATTGATAACCCTAGCGAAGAAAGGCTGCAAATGTGGAAACTTCTACAACAAAAAGGCTTAATAAATGGCCTTGACTTTGAATCAGAATATGAAATTGAACAATAATTGATAATCCCAGTCAAGAAATGCAGTAAGTGTTCACTTTTAGTACAATAAATACATTAGTAGATAGTGCTCAAAGCTTTATTATTTTTCAACAATAAATTTATTCTATTAACGTCTCATAATTTAACAGACATTCCAATGCACCTTCATCAGATATGTCATTCATATCAATTTCCTCGTCAGCAGTTTCTGATTTAATTTGTACTAAAATTTCAACATAATTTAAAACTGTGCAGTATCTATATGAAAAAGAATTCGGACAGGGTAGTATCTACAACAAAAAGGCTCAATAAAGGGCCTGCACTTTGAATACGAATATGAAATAGAAGAATAGTTGTTAACTATAGCCAAGAAAGGCAGCAAGTAGGTTTGTGTACGTGTAGATGATGATGATGTGTTGATTAAGTGGTAGATGAATAATGTAAAAAATGTGAAAGTGTCCAAAATGCCTACTGCCATTCATGGGTAGTAGTTAGAAAGAAGGCTCAATAAAGGGCCTGTACTTTGAATTACAATAACAAACAGAAGATTTGATAACCATAGACTATACTGGCTCTTTTTCAATATTGTTAGACTTTTAAGCTTTTGTTTATACATGAACGGTAGGAAGTGCGCAAATTACCCACTGCCATTCACGGGTAGTAGTTACCAAGAAGGTTCAATAAAGGGCCTGTAGTTTGAATTTCAATAAAAAACAGAAGATTTGATAACCATAGACTATATTGGCTCTTTTTCAATATTGTTAGACTTTTAAGCTTTTGTTTATACATAAACACCAGGAAGTGCGCAATTACCCACTGCCATTCACGAGTAATATTTACCAAGAAGGCTCAATAAAGGTCCTGCACTTTGAATTTGTATTATCAGAAGGACAATTGACAAGCCCGGCCAAGAAAGGCAGCAAGTTTGCAAATTTCCCACTGCTTTCGGCCGGGGTAGTAGGTACAACAAAAAGGCTTGATGAAGGGCCTTGACGTTCAATCAGAATATGAAATTGAGGAATAATTGATAATCCCAGCCAAGAAAGGAGCAAGTGTGCATCTAAAGCAACAACGTTCTGTGGAGTGTGTGATGTGATGTGTGGTGCTAGCAGCACGGATTGGTAGCAAAATCTTTCAAATCAAGTTTTCTAATAAATATTGGTTGTCCATTCACAGAAGTAAGTTGAAGTATATTTTCAAAAAGTATAATGTATTTTTTTCTAAATAAGTCATCTCATTTAATACGTGACATGGTGATGATTTGTGGTGCACTGAGTTAGTAATATCTTTGGCGCTGAGCTTGAATGTACCCTGTGATGATGTGTGGTCGGGGTGAGGTACAGTAATTGAAGTAATGTCTTTTGTTGATTTAATTCTGCATCAATTCCATTTAAAAAGGACAGTATGTCTCACTGTGACATAAAAGTGTTCACTCTTGTTTGTGATTATTTATGGTGCGCTGAGTAAGTAGTATCTTTGGCGGTGAGCTTGTATGTTCCCTGTGCAGTGTGGATTGAAGGCAGTTGTTAACAGACATAGATGAATGTTTTTTGTCACTTATTTAAACAAAATGTGAAACACATATAGTAGAATTTTGTCTGCATTAAATCAATGAAGGCTGAATTTCCTAGTGTTCAAAGTTTATGAAAATGTGAGGATATTGTGCAATTGGCTGTGTTTTAAGTAAATCAAGATTATATTGAATATTTTCTGTAGTGCTGGTGCTCTTGGTATCTAGTTGTGAACTCTACTGAGCACAGAATTGATTGAAGGCAGTTCTCAGCACACATAGTGAAGATACATTTACATGGAAAAGTGAATTGAAGTTGTGAACCCTGCTGTCTGTAATGTAGATCAGAGGTACTAATCAATAGAAACATTGATGAATGGTATTTTGTGCAGTTAACAGAATCTTAGGACATAGTAGAATTGTATCT
Source organism: Lissotriton vulgaris (assembly GCF_964263255.1). Taxonomy (NCBI): domain Eukaryota; kingdom Metazoa; phylum Chordata; class Amphibia; order Caudata; family Salamandridae; genus Lissotriton; species Lissotriton vulgaris. The sequence goes on from NW_028245946.1 coordinate 960,832, forward strand.
ACTTTAAGGAAAACAATTTTGAATGTAATGCTGTCCTTAATGTAGATGGAAAGCTACTTTGAAGGTCTGAACGCAGCTGTCCTAAGGACAGCTTTCAAGCCCTCTCCTTTGCCATAAAAAGTGGCCATAGAGCCCTCCTAAATGGAATCTTGGAATACCGTCCCCCAGGCCTTCGAACTCATTTCGGGCAACAGTTGCTCCAAGTCCTAGAACCCTTTTTCGGCCAAAAAGACTTTACGATTCTAGGAGATTTTAATTTCCATTTAGAAAGGCCTGACAACAAGGATACCATCTCTCTGCTGGACATTATGTCAGCCTGCGGCTTTAACCAGCTGGTCAAATTGGCCACTCACCGAGCTGAGCATACGCTCGATGGTATTTTTACCAATGACGAGAGGCTATCGATTGAGGAATCTATTCCTCTGTCATGGTTTGACCTTCTGGCCGTCCCATTCCTACTTAGCTATCCCCACACATCTGCGCCCCCTAACATACCCAGCAAACAAGAATTCTGTAGGAACTACAAGGATATCTCAAATAGTTCCCTCTCCCTGTGGGCATCCAACTGGTGTCCATCTCAGGAAGAAAGTGCTTCCACAGCTGCAATGCAGTTTGAAAGAACCATGACGGAAGCTCTAGATGAATTAGCCCCGCTACAACCTTGCCGACGTACCAGGAAAAGGCCCTCAGCCCCTTGGTTCTCTGAACACCTTAGACTCCTGAGACAGGAGGTAAGGAGACAGGAGCGCCTCTGGCACACAGGATGGGACCTAAAAGATAAGGAAGCTCATAAGATCCTGCTTAGAAAATACAAGGCCGAAATTATAAAAGCCAAACAAGAGCACTTTACGACCCTGACAACTTCATTGTCTTCCCCTAAAGAGCTCTTTAGGGTTGTAGATTCACTTATAACCCTTCAATCCCCAGATCCTGTAGTGGCATCCCAAGAGCTTTGTAATAACATCGCCTCTTTCTTCCAGACAAAAATATCAGACATCTACTCTGCCTTGGAGTAACAAAAATCACTCATGAGCCCTGCTTTTGGGGTTATGGATCTCGCCACGGTAGAAATATCTCTCCCGGGAACGTTAGACTCCTTTCCCCCTCTCTCTGTGGACACGCTGGATAGCCTCCTTAACAAAACTAAATCAGGCTCTCCTTTGGATGTGTGTCCCCTAAGGATTCTTAAACAGTGCAGGGAAATTCTCCAGCCTCCTCTGGTAGACATAATGAATAGAGCCATGAGAGATGGCGTCTTTCCCATCCAATGGAAAAGTGCGGTGGTAAAACCTCTTCTAAAAAAGCCCTCCCTGGATCCGTCGGTCTTAAAAAATATCCGGCCCATTTCTTTACTCCCAGCCCCAACAAAGATGCTAGAAGCGCATCTCAATGCGCCCCTTGCCGCTTTTGTTGAGAGCTCGGAATGTCTCGATTCCTCTCAACATGGTTTCAGGAGGGAACACAGAACTGAGTCAGCCCTCACCATAGTGTTGGATAATATCCGCACTCGTGTTGGTGAGGGCCAGACCACCCTCCTGATCCTCCTAGATCTAACAGCAGCCTTTGATACCCTCTCCCCCTCAGTACTAACATTTCGGCTGAGGGAGATTGGGGTGCGTGGAGCAGCCCTGGATCTTCTCACGTCTTTCCTCACCCATCGAGTGCAAAGAGTGAAGCTGGGGGAGTACCTATCTCCATCCCTCCCTGTGCAATGTGGGGTCCCCCAGGGGACGGCCCTTAGTCCGACCCTATTTAACATCTACGTGACCCCACTTGCCAGGTTCATTAGATCATATGGGATGGAGATAGTTTCCTATGCGGACGATACCCAGATCCTGGTCTCTCTCTCCCACGCTAGCGTCCCGACTGCCTCCAATTTTAGATTTTGTATGGAGGCAGTCGGTAAATGGATGATCCTAAACTCGCTTAAATTAAACGGAGAGAAGACGGAGGTGATGGTGTTCGGAGGGAAAGAGGAAGTATGGTCATCCTGCTGGTGGCCAGACTCATTAGGAGCCTGTCCTACCCCCACCTCCTCCGCAAAAAATCTGGGGGTTATGATGGACCCTGCCCTTGACATGGGTAAGCAGGTCAGTCGAACCATCTCCACCTGCTGGGGCATTATCCATATCCTGAGGAGGATTAGGCATTACCTATCCTTACAGGCAAGGAAACAGCTGGCTGTTGCCCTTATCGGCTCCAGAATGGACTACTGTAATGCGCTGTATGCGGGCATGAAAAAGAGCCTACTGCAGCGCTTACAGGTAGTCCAGAATGCCGCTGCTAGGTATGTTTTGGATCTTCCCAGGCGCACCTCAGCCACAGCGGCTAGAAAGCTGCTACATTGGCTGCCTGTTGAGGCGCGGATCCACTTTAAGACCGTATGCTTGACATACAGGGCTTTGGCCAGAAATAGTCCCACTGATCTAGGATCTATCCTGTCCCGCTATACTCCCGCTAGGGATCTACGGTCTTCCGGCAGACTCCTGCTACGGCCCCCCGTTTCAGGAGAGTGAAATGGGGTGGCAGGGCCTTCTCCACCTTGGCGCCCAAGTGGTGGAATGCTCGCCCTCTGGAAATAAGATCGTTACCCACCTTTCAGGCATTCAAAAGGGCTTTAAAAACACACCTTTTTGCGCAAGCGTATCTGTAGTGATGTAGCGATTCCACTTTGGATCTCTTTTGTTAGGCGCCTTGATGCCTTCGGGTTATTGTTTGCGTGTTATAAATTTTACTCATTCATTCACTGTCCGCAGTGTAGATTGAAGGCAGTTGTTGACACAAAGATCGATGAATGATATTTTGTACAGTTAACAGAATCTGAGGAGACAGTATAATTGTCTCTGCCTTTAGGAAAAAAAGGCTGAATGCAATGCGGTCCTTAATGTAGAAGGAAAGCTGAATTGAAGTTGTGAATACAGGTGTCCCCAGTGTAGACTGAAGGCAGTTGTTGATACAAAGATCGATGAATTCTATTTTATCTTAGTTAACAGAGTCTGTACTGAGGACACAGTATTATTGTCTCTGCATTAAGGAAAGGAAGGCTGAATATAATGCTGTTTGGAGTATAGATTGAAGGTAGTTGTTGACAGAAAGATCTGTCAATGCAAGTTGTAAAAGTTAACAGTATCTGTGGACGCAGTATAATTTTGTCTGTCGTAAGGAAAGTAAAGCTCAATACAATGGTGTCCTTAATGTAGAAGGAAAGCTAAATTGAAGTTGTGAACTGAGCTGTCCGTAGTGTAGATTGAAAGCTCTTGTGAGCAGTTATAGATGAATACTATTTGTGACATTCTTTTATAAAATCGAAAGACATAAAATCCATTAGTCTCTACTTTAAATAAAGCAAGGCTGAATTCAATGTTTTCTGTAGTAGTGGAGCTCTCGCTATGAAGTTTTAATTTTTACCTACCGCATAATATATTGAAGGTTGTTGTAAGGACAGATATTGAAGATAATTTTAGTTCTAAAGCTGAGTAGAAGTTGTGAACCCTTCTGTCCGCAGTGTAGATTGAAGGCAGTTGTTGACACAAAGGTTGATGAATGCCATTTAATCACAGATAATAGAATCTCAGTATACAGTATAATTGTCTCTGCCTTAAGGAAAGCAAGCAAGAATACAATGCTGTCCTCAATGTAGAAGGAAAGCTGAATTGAAGTTGTGAACCCATCTGTCCGCAGTGTAGATTGAAGGTAGTTGTTGACAGAAAGATCGGTCAATGCAAGTAGTGAATGCAGCTATCCGCAGTGTAGATTGAAGGTAGTTGTTGACAGAAAGATTGGTCAATGCAAGTTGTGAACCCATCTGTCCGCAGTGTAGATTGAAGGTAGTTGTTGACAGAAAGATCGATGAATGCTATTTTGTCACAGTTAACAGAATGTGAGGATACAGTACAATTGTCTCTGCCTTAAGGAAAGCAAGGCTGAATACACTGCTGTCCTTAATGTAAAAGGAAAGCTGACTTCAAGTTGTTAACCCAGCTGTCAGCAGTCTAGATTGAAGACAGTTGTTGAGACAAAAATCGAAGAATGCTATTTAGTCACAGATAACAGAATCTGAGGACACAGTATATTAGCTTATGCCTTAAGGAAAGCAAGGAAGAATACAATACTGTCCTTAATGTAGAAGGAAAGCTGAATTGAAGTTGTGAATGCAGCTGTCGGCAGTGTAGATTGACGGCAGTTGTTGACACAAAGATCGATGAATGCTATTTAGTCACAGATAACAGAATCTGAGGACACAGTATAATTGTCTCTGCCTTAAGTAAAGCAAGGCAGCATTTAATGATGTCATTAATGTAGAAGGAAAGCTGAAGTGAAGTTATGAACCCTGATGTCTGCAATATATATTGAAGGTGCTACTCGACACAAACATTGATGAATGTTATTTTGTACAGTTAACATAATCTGAGGACATAGTACAATTGTCAGTGCCTTAAATAAATTAAGACTAATATGTCATACTCTGTTTTAAGAGTTTGCAGCATTCTTAAATGCACAAAGGCAAGCAATACATTTGATACCATGCTTCATTTTCTCGAAGAGTCTTCACAACAAGCTTCTGCAGATATCTTGTGGTATTGTAATTTGTTGTTATGCTACATAAGTAGTATAAGTAAAGGATGTAATGTAGCATTGGTAATGTTATCATTTGGTTATATTTTTAATATAAGGAAGTTATTACAAATATGCAATAAGGAAATGATGCTGAATATGGAACTATTCTACAAGAAATAAGAATTGGAGAAATGACTGAACATGTCAAAGAAGTTTTACAGAGAAGATTAGTTTGAAATTTGTTTCCAAAAGAAAATATTGTTGCTAAGCTTGTAGGTACTTTTAAAATAATTGACAACCCCAGTGAAGAAAAGCAGCAAGTGTAAAAATATCCTACATTGTTCGGCCGGGGTATTAGCTACAATAAAAAGGTTCAATAAAGGTCCTTGACTTTGAATAAGAAAATTAAATTGAACAATAATTGATAACCCCTAGCCAAGAAAGGCAGTTAGTATGCAAATTATCAGTGCCAGAGTCGTAGGTACAACAAAAAGCCTTAATAAAGGGAACAAGTTTGTATCAGAATATGAAATTCACGAACAATTGATAACCCCTTGCCAAAAAAGGCAGTAAGATTGGACATTTTCACTGCCTTCGGCCGGAGTTGTAGGTACAACAAAAAGCCTCAATAAAGGGCCATGAGTTTGTATCAGAATATGAAATTCACAAACAATTGATAACCCCAACCAAGAAAGGCAGCAAGTGTGCAATTTTTTACTGCCTTCGGCTGGGGTACTTGTAACAACAAAAAGGCTTGATAAAGGGCCTGTAGTTTGAATACGAATATGAAATAGAATAGTTGATAACCATAGGCAAGAAAGGCAGCAAGTAGGTGTGTGTACGTGTAGATAATGTGTTGATTGAGTGGAACATGAATAATGTAAAAACTAAGAAAGGCTGTAAGTGTGCAAATTAGCCCCTGCTATTCATGGGTAGTAGTTTGCAAGAAGGCTCAGTAAAGGGCCTGCACTTTGAACTAGAATAACAAAGAGAAGATTTGATAACCATAGACTATACTGGCTCTTTTTTAAAATATTGGTAGACTTTTGTTAAGCTTTTTTCATACATGAGTGGCAGGAACTGCGCAAATTACCCACTGCCATTCACGAGTAATAGTTACCAAGAAGGATCAATAAAGGGCCTGCACTTTGAATTTGTATTAGAAGAAGGATAATTGATAACCTCGGCCAAGGAAGGCAATAAGTGTTCAAATTTCCCACTACCTTCGGCTGTGGTAGTTGATTGAAGAAAAAAGGCTTGATTAGGGGCCTGCACTTTGAATAGTAATATAAAATTGAAAAATAGTTCATAACCCCTATGAAGAAATGCAGTAAGTGCACAAATTTCCCACTTCCTTCTGGCAGTGCAGTATCTAAATGAAAAAGGCTCAATAAAGGACCCGCACTTTGAATACAGATATGAAATAGAAGAATAGTTGATAACCATAGCCAAGAAAGGCAGCAAGTAGGTGTGTGTATGTGTAGATGATGTGTTGATTGAGTAGTAGATGAATAATGTAAAAAATATGAAAGGCTGAAAGTGTCCAAATTACCCACTGCCATTCAGGAGTAGTAGTTAGCAAGAAGGCTCAATAAAGGGCCTGTACCTTGAATTACGATAACAAACCGAAGATTTGATAACCATAGGCTATAATGGCTCTTTTTTAATATTGCTAGACTTTTAAGCTTTTATTTATACATGAACTGCAGGAAGTGCGCAAATTACCCACTGCCATTCACAGGTAGTAGTTACCAAGAAGGCTCAATAAAGGGCCTGTACTTTGAATTTCAATAACAAACAGAAGATTTGATAACCATAGACTATACTGGCTCTTTTTTAATATTGTTAGACTTTTAAACTTTTGTTTATACATGAACGGCAGGAAGTGCACAAATTACCCACTGCCATTCACGAGTAATAGTTACCAAGAAGGCTCAATAAAGGGTCTGCACTTTAAATTTGTATTACAAGAAGGACAATTGACAACCCCAGCCAAGAAAGGCAGCAAGAGTTCAAATCTCCTACTGCTTTCGGCCGGGGTAGTAGGTACAACAAAGAGGCTTGATAAAGGCTCACGAGTTTGAACCAGAATGAAATTCAAGAATAATTGATAAACCCAGCCAAGAAAGGAAGTAAGTGTCCAAATTTACCACTGCCTTCGGCCGGGGTAATATGAAATTCAAGAGTAATTGATAAACCCAGGCAAGAAAGGCAGCAAGTGTGCACATTTTCAACTGCCTTCGGACAGGGTAGTTTTTACAACAAAAAAGCTTGATAAATGTCTAATAACTAATGTTGAGGACAGCGCTGCTCCTGTTTCTTGTTTTGTTTTTGATGAGGTTGATATAGTGTTTGCATAACACAAAAGGTCATCACAATAAATGCATAGAAATTTAAGTTTACGAAACTCAAGATCAATATGCGAGTATGGACTGTTTGCTAAAGATGGTGTTGCAGCTGTTGATGTTCTTGGTGCAGCAGCAAGTGGTTGTCCTGCAATCTCTGTGTTGCAGCTCAAGCAAAGTTGTTGGGGTACAAGTAGTTTATGTGTTTTGTAATATATTTGATGTGCCAAAGGAGTATTTTTTGGATTGATCACACCTTGAAAGAGTTGTTTGGCAAATTGTACAGGTTAATAATGGTTGGTGTGTTTCAGTTAGTATGTGTTTGGACTTCGCTTGAATGTCTAAGGGAAGCATTAGGGATTCCATAATACAGAAACACTTTGTACTTAGTGACATCCAATTCTATTTTATGAAGAACGGTTGAATTCTACATCCACCTCTAGGACTAGTGGGAGGGCAGTATTTCAAAGTGTTTGACAGGTTACACTACATGTTTCTATGTAGCTAAAGAAAAGTTAGCTTGGTTATGTATGGGCATGCTCTCACACAAAACTCAGCACTCAGCATTCAGGATTGTTAAGGCTTACCATAGGAGTGACTGATGAGTTTACATATGTCAGTTTACAAAAGAGAAAACAAGTACGATTGCTTTACATTAGAGATATACAGACCAGAAAGACTATGCATGTAAATTCATGAAATCTTTTTTGATGGTTTGAAAGAAAGCAGTGAAAGGGTGTTTAGAAGCAATACTGTCCAGCATAAAAAGTGCATAAGTATCAGGACACTCCTGCAGTCTAGTCTTGTGTCCAAATTATCTTAAAAAGTAATGTTGAGACACACTTTTTTTCACCTGTTACGATTTGCACATGCTTTTAGAGTTGGAGCAAACTTCGTCTAAGATTCCTACTTAATTTTCTTTTTGAAATTGAGTAAATATTTTGTTTATCTGTTGAAATATAAATTTAAATCTTCCTCTTTGAAGGTGAAGAAGCAACACCGCTCCTCTACACATTATTGTTGACTAAAAAGTAGTGTTAATTCCACTACCACCAAGGTAGATATCTGACAATAGAATGAATTATATTTTTATACCACTATTCCATAAGGTTTGTTTATACTCAACAAAATTAAGACATTTTTGACATATACCGGCAGTAAAAGGCAAGTATGATTTACATTTGCTTTTGTGAATTGAAGGTGGTCATCTGCTGCATTCGAAACATTGGGCCTGTTGAGAGAAAGTGAAAAGTACTTTGTAATTAATATTGCATTGTTTAAAGGTGAATAGCTTCTTGAAATAAAAACGTTATATGTATTTACATGGTAAACAAAGTTCCAGGGTCAGAATGGCCTTTTGAGTCTGCAAACCCACTAACTTCCATGTTTTATGGGTTTTTAACAACTTTTTCTAATCTTTTGTCATAGTGAAGAATGTTGGAAATTTCTTCCCGACAATGGCAGACATCAACCTTCTTCCTGAGTTGGGAAAAAGGGTGTTGGAGGAAAAGTGAATTTGTAAACATTCTGATTTTCGCATGAGCAAATCTACACATGCAAATTTGCTTATGTTAAAATGTAGTTCACAAATATTTTCTAGGACTACTATTTCTTGTCCTACTTGTGTACATTTTTGGAAATTCACAAAAGCTGTATAGCTGCACTTATTGCTAGGACATATTCCATGGGTGCACTTTTGAGACTTTCTTGAATAATTGGACCCCTAATTTGGTCTGGCATTAACCGTGACCTTTTGCGTTTATTACATCTCTCTCTCTCTCTCTCTCTCTCTCTCTCTGTTCCCTCCACTCTCGTCCACTCTGTTCTCTCTCTTGTCTCTCTCTCTCTCTCTCGCTCGCTCTATCTCTCTCTCTCGCTCTCTCTCTGTCTTTGTATCGGATGGCTTCACTGTGAGTCACACCATTATGCTGTTTCACAAGGAGCATATCAGCACATAAAGTACATTTGTTCAGTGCCAGTAACTACTGTAGAAGTTTGTGCTTTTTAAAACCAAAAATATTTTTTGCTTATGCCAAAGTTTATTACATGCCAATATAGTTTTACAAACACAATGCCAAAACGAGTCACACAATGACAAAAGTAAAAAGATGACCATCAATTTCAGACCTACTGTGTTTGCCAGTGCTTGTTGAATTTTGTTTCCCATAATCTTATTGAAAGTAGTTGCAGAGATTTTCAATAATGAATATTTTTGGGAAATACTAGCATAGATTAAAAGTTATTAAATGATGCTGCAAAGAAATGGTAACAGAAATTTTATAGTAGTTTAGCAAAATGTTTTTTTTCCTGCTTTCTCTTTTTTATGAACATTTTATTTTGAAAGCAAAGCATTATCAAACTTGCTTTTAAGCTTCTGCAATTATTTGCGTCAAATCGCAGAGTTTCTGGGAGCAGTTTACATAGCCTCATAGTGCTAAACTTTGGAAGTGTGAGTACACTTTTTTTACTACAGAAACTGTCAGTAGTGCAGTCTGAGTTTACTACATTTATTTGGAAGAGTCACTCTAACTAATAATAATGACTGCATCAATGTTGTACAAGTTTGAAGGTCTTTAACATATGGACACAAATATTAACTTGGAAGCAGACATTTCTGATAAGCATACGTGGGTCAGGCGTGTTTCAGAGCTGCACACTTTTGTATACTGGAGCCACTGACAGTTGTGCACTCAGATGTTACAACATTTACTTAGAGTGCGCGCCCGAGTAATAAATGCATTCAGTTAATGAACCATAAATACAGGTTTGAACAGTATTAACATATGGACAAACATATTACGTTAACTACAGACAATGCCCTTTTCTGACCCATTATGTGGTACTGCTAACTGTCAGCCATAGGGCTTGCGCTGGTGGGAGTTGGGCCTACTTGTGCCAAGGACGAAATACACATGAAAACTTGTTGCCCTTGACCTCCAACAATATGTGCTGTGCGTCGGGCTATAGGAATTACACATCCTCGACGGTGCATAGTCAGCTTTCAAATATAGTGCACGCAACTCATAAAAGATTCTTACCATAAAGATTTCTGTATAAGTTGCTGAAGCTTTTTGGTTGCAGACACCACAATACTTTTCAATATACTGTAAATGTAAAAAAGATGTATATTAGGGAATCATAATAGCAATGCTAACCATTGAAAAGGTAGTTTGCAAAATAAATGTTATCCTTGAAAACCCTCTTTGGTATTTACGAGTATTTTAAAGAAGTTGCATCAAGCAAAAAAACAGTCGCAAACAGGCAGATTCTCAGAATCTTTCGATTTGTGACCGGTATTTTTGCATTTGGGAGGCATCATCCAAAATTCGCAATTAAGGAATCTCTGAATTGAGATTCCTTAAATTGCGATGGCATTTAAGCAGCCACGGCTCTTGCAGGGCGTTACGCCAGGCTGTGACGTCAGGCAGAGGAGTGGCAGGGTGGGGGTTGTAAAATGCAGGATATGGATGATGTCAGGTAAGTACTCAAAAATAAAAATAAAACTAATTTCGTTACCCACGCTGCATCGCCAAATGTGATGCAACACGGGCAACAACATTTTTTAATTTTTTTTTTCGGTACTTATCTGACACTGTCCATATCCCGCATTTTACAAACCCCCACCATGGCCCTCCTCTGCCTGACGTCACGCTCAACGTAACGCCCTGCATGAGCCATGGCTGCGGACGCCACTGCCCGGCGTAACGTCCTGCACAAGCCGTGGCTGCCAATTACATTCGATTAAACTTATAAGTATTCAAAAACTAATACAGGCTTGGGAGTGTCACGTGACCCAGTAATAAATATTAAAACTAATGGGAGAATTAAGAGGGAGCAAATACGATGAACCAGAAAGAATATATTCCAGAAAATTAAAGCAAAGCAGAGCTGGGAGGGCCCCGTGATGGATTAAAAAAAAATAGTATTATGAAGGCACAATGTATAGCAATACAGGCTAAAGCACGTGACAGTTAAAAAATACGAAACCGAAATGTATATACGCAGAATTTAAAAAAATACAGGTCTGGAGGACTTTGTGACACAGAAAGAAACATTTATACTATGTACATACAAAATCATTGAAGAGTAGGAGGGGCATGTGTTGCAGAAAAGAATACCATCATGAACATACAATAAAAAGAACACATTGTAAAGCACGTGACACACTTCAAAAATAGGATACAGAAATTCATGGAAGCTCAATATATAAAAAAAGGCGTGGAAGTGCTCCGTAAGGCAGAAGGAAATATTAGGATCAACATAGGAAGATCAATAAGAATGGAGGCCTGGGAACAGGGCCGAACTGGGAACCAAAACCGGCCCTGGCAAAGTGTCGGCCGCCCCCCACCACCCCTCCCCCGGGAGGGGGGGGGAGTTGGGGGTGCGTTCGAGCTCTTTCCAGGGCCGATTTTGCAGCTATCCTGCAAAAACGTCCCTGAAACAAAATCGGCCCCAGGGCTCAATACCAGCCCCCACCCTTTTCGGCGCACCAGGGGACTGCCTGTGCCCGCACTGGCCAGTCCGGGCCTGCCTGGGATGGCCTGGTGATGTGGAAAAAAAAATATCATCATGGAGGCACAATTAATAACGATAGAGGCCTAAGCACGTGGCGTAGTACAGAAATACGACACTGAAATTTATGGATGCATAATTTATAAAATTAGAGGTGTATAGGACCTCGTGACGCAGATAGAAACTTTTATACTATGTGCAAACAATTTAAAACCATTAAGGGGTAGGAGAGCCATATGATGGAGAAAAAAATAGCATCATGCACATACAATTTACAGCGGAGTCTAAAGTTGTGACGGCTTCTCCTACCTTTGCTTCTCTTGTTTTTTGTCGTGTCTTGAAAGGCTGTGGTTTCTCTGGGTATGGGGTGTTTTGGGTGCGAGCGCCGCCACCTCCACGCCTAAGGTATTGGCTGAGTGGCAGCAGTAGTGATACCACGTTGTTGTGAACGTATCTAGGACCCTAATTCAATATTACCGATTTAGGCGTTTATGTGGTTATAACAAATCATATCCTTATAAAGGCATAAGAATCATATCCATATTTAGTCATAGCCAATGCAGTCCAAATATGGCAAGGCTACTTCCCTATACTCCTAGAAAGTACAACGTGTTCTTTAAACAAACCAAACCTCCAGCAGCCCGGGAATTCCCCCTGCTTCTGTTTTGATTTGTCCTAGAACTCCTAAGAGTCCTGAAAGAACTGCCAGTTCTTAGTGACAGTTCTTAATTACTTCTTATGTCCAACCTTATGTCAAACATGGCACCTTCCAGGTATAAATATACCAGCATTTGCCTTAAGCTACACACAGTGGTTTGGAGGAGAGCGGCTATCTACTTACCCAAAGCCCAGCTGATGCGAGTGCTGAAGGAAGCCGACCCTCCCATTTGACACACTGAGAGAGACTCTGTCTTTTCTCCTGCTGAGAAAATCCAGCTCCAGTGTTTCCAGTCACCCTTGCGGGTTGCTGTTGAGATCGAGTCCTGAGAACGAGATACAAGACCTTCTTCATTCTAAAACCAAGGTACGGAGCCGATTAGATCCTTAGAGAATTCTTGATTCAGATTCTTGGCAAAACTACCTTAAACTTAACTTAAACTGCAGGTCACTTACTCCTTCCCACGTACTAGGCTTAGGTTAGGTACACCGGGGTAGGCGTATTTTAGAAGCACCAGTTGAGTATGTTTAGTCAACTTTTATCATTGTATGTAATTGTATATATTTTATCCGTTTTAAGTATCATATGGCTCAGAAACCATAGAAATGCTTTTACAGTATTATTTTATAATACTCCTTTTACTGTACACACTTTACTTTATGACAAGTATTGCAATTGTGGCAATTCACTTCTCTTGCATGAGAAAGAAGACTGCTCAATAAATAACACCTTTTATTGAAAACGCCCGTCTCTCTATTTCTCTGCAAGCATGCACGATTGACTGAGTGAAATAGCTATCTATTGTTTTCACACGACTCTGAAGATATACTCCTTATTCTGGAGGGAGCAAAGTTGTCATGTTTATGCGGTTGTCAGAAACTAATCCCTTTTTGTCTAATCAGGAAAGTTAACTCCTTCCTGTTCATTCGAGAAAGTTTCTAGTGACCTCTGAGCTAGCTGGCATACCTAATTACGTCTAACATATTCAGTAGAGACCCAGTCGACCTCAGTCCTACGTCTAAACTACTGTTTATGTTATTCCTTTGCACAGAGCCTATTGGGAATATAGTCACTACACTACAACGTCGAGTGTCAGGAGTCCTCCTCTGCTTGAGCTGTGAGTTTGTAGTAAAATCGATGACGACACTCTGTCTGTCACCGCAGCACAAGCAGGCAAAAGAGAGCATGCTCATGTCAGTGTTCGGATTATATGGGAACCACGGGGGCCGAGCAAACCAAGCCCAGGAGCATCATTGGTAGCATTTTCGCGGTCTATAAGAATGAAGGCCTTGGGGGACATCACATTGGCTAATGTATTGGTTTCCAGGCTTAGTGATAGCAAGCAAGCTAGATGGTGGCATGTGGGGAGTGGGCGTGGGCGTGCACCTTGCATGTGCAAGTGTGTTCACCAACAAATAACAACAGAGAGAAAAGGGGGCGCTGTTATCATGTGCGCAGAGGCAGGTCCAGAATCGGATCTCCAATGAGTGACCACTTCTAATCATTCTCATTAGCGCGCCCTGTGCTCTGATTTGTCACCGAGAGGGTGATCGCACCATACATGTACTGCTAATCATACTCAGCGTGTACCCGCACGTACAGTACGAATATGGTTTGACGTTACGCGTCGCATCAAAGCTTACATGTGATGTCATGAACGGCGCCCTGTACACAAAAGGCGCCAATGTTTCTACATGGTTAAAAACATATATTTATGTACATACTAAGGGAAGATATTATTTGGGATAACTATGAACATTTTAATTAAAGTTTTAACAATCATATATTGCTTTTAAAAACAATTACACAAATCGCGGTAGAACATCATGCATAATGGTATCGAAACAGCTGCATAAGCGCATCATAAGCGTACGTAAAGTCATGTGACTTTAAAAGGAGAGGTTTTATTGGTTCATAACTTTTCCTATTGCAACTGTTGAAAGTTCCGTCCCATTATAATCATTCGACTTTGACTTTCTAAGAAAAAGCATGTCTTCTGAGAATTTGTTCAAATAGAAGGAAGATCATTATAAGAGCAATGGACTCTTCCAGCAGTTCTTCAGAGGGAGGTTTCATTCCTGAAGAACCTCCAAAGAAGAGAAAAGAAGCTCTAATTTGGCAATTTTTTACTTTTCCAGATGGGCAAAAAAAGGTTAATGCTCCAAAAGTAATCTGTAAAATTTGCCAAAAAAATCTTTCAAGGGGTGATCCATCCCAAAAATACTCCTTTGGCACAGCAAATAACTTTGCTCGAGCTGCAAGATGGAGATTGCAGGAGAACCCACCTGCTTCTGCACCAAGCACATCAACTACTGCAGCAGAATTTTCAGCAAGCAGTCCACATCCACAAATTGATCCTGATTTTGCTGACGTTAAAATTGTATGCATTCATTGTGATAGACTTTTGTGTTATAGGGAACAGTCTGTTGATCTGATGAAATGCAGGATGCAGGAGTATCGCTGTCCACGACATTATTTTTTTTAACTTTTTTTCATTCTTTTCTTCCTGTTTGATACTTTTTGGGTTCCAGTTCAATTTTTTTGGTTTAAAAAAAAACTTGTTGACAAAACACAAATAAAATTGAAAAGTAAAAACAGAAAAAAAACCAGTTATTTTTAGAACTACCTTCACTGGTCAAAGAAAGAACTTTATTTCTATGTTAGTGTGTATAAGTTTGTCAGAATGAATGTGTAGTTTATAAATGAATGAATGAATATATTACTAGTGTATGGAGAATGTGACAGTGCAGAACTATAAGGAAGTGCTACAGCATAAATCTATAAGGTGTTTACCTATAGTATACTGTAGTATGTCCGAAGCACTTGAATGTAACATATGTACATAAATATGTTACAAGTCTGTGCTTCAATTTGCGCTGCTGGTGAAACTGTCTGGGTGAATTGGAATGTGTGAGGTGCGGATTTACAATCCCCTTGAGCCTCATTTACACAGCTGTCGCATCACTTTTGTTACACAGCGGTGGTGCAAAAGATGTGCCATGGTGTGTTGTATTAAGAATGTGATGCATCTGGAGGGTGCATTACATTGTAAAGCCCTGTCCCAAGAAGGAGGCTTTCCTGTGGAGGAGGGGTGCAGCAACGCCTCCTAAAAGTGACTGAGGGAAATGTATAACATTTCATTCAGTCACTTTTGAGCTTATGCTGCGTCAAAACCTTACATATGCTTGAAGCAGGTGTAAGGATTGATACACCATTGTGCGCATACGGCCCAAGAGCATTGCTGGAGTTGTGTTATGCTTGCAACCGAAGTCAAGCAATAATTAATCCCAAAAATATTTTGCAATTTAGTTTTGTTAGTATTTTATAATAAGAATATGAAATATAATCTAAAAAATAAAATCAATATAAATATTTAGATTAAAAATATAAGAAATTAGTATACAAAGAAAGACATAATAATTAATACATTTATAAATTATTATTTACAAAACCTTTGAAATTCACTGAAAAAACCATAGGTTTCAGGCACGTTATAGTTAGGAATTAGCATTTAAAAAACTTTAGAAATTCACTGAAAAACCCATAGGTTTCAGCCACGTTATAGTTAGGAATTAGCATTTAAAAAACCTTAGAAATTCACTGAAAAAAACATAGGTTTCAGTCATGTTATAGTTCGGAATTAGCATTTAAAAACACCTTAGAAATTCACTGAAAAAACCATAGGTTTCATCCATGTTATAGTTAGCTGGACATTTCTCTCATACAAAACCATTGAAATTCCTCCGTTATAGTTAGTTCAGCTAACTATAACTTGCGCGCCCGCAATGCACTACTGATGACATCACATATTACATCACTCATGACATGGTCAGTGACATCACTCATGACATCGCTGATGACACCATCCCAGTTTGCCACTTGATATCAGATGGTGAGTTATGTCATGGACTGTTTTGAATTTTTTTGAAATTGCGCCAACTTTATGTAAAGCTATGAATTAATGTAACATGATTATACATAATTTACAAACCTAGCAACGGATGTATACACGTGTTTAAGAGGTGGCTGTGATAATTTTTCACACTTCGAAATGGCCGATAACAACAATGCCAAAGCCCACCTGGGCAAAATCCTCTCAGCTCGCTACATGAAATGAGACTGCGATTCATGTTATGAATTGTCATGATTCATTCTGAAGTTACGCTAATTTCACGTAAAACTATGAATTATTGGTACATGTGTAAGTTACAAATTTAGCTACGTGCGCATATGCTTGTTTACTGGGTGGCCGCTACTTTTCTGTAAACTTCAAAATGGCCGATACACTTACCTGTATGAACAGAGCACCTGAAAATAGTCCTATGTTGATGTTTATGTTTTACACCAATGGATTTAAATTTGATTGTGTGCATAGGGACTCTTGAACGTGATCAAGGCTTAATCGCCAAAACGCGTTGTTTGTTGCCGCAATAAATCACTCTTTGCAGAAGGAAGGTGTCCAAGTATCTTTTTGATTCAAAAGAGATTGGTGAAAAAACGTTTTGGGACTTCCGGTGTCCGGTGTCCCTGCTCGGACCGCCCGACGACAGCTTCTTCAATTATACCGTAGATCGGTGGGAGAATATATATATGTCATGTCATGAAGATTCATCAAACGACGCCAAAGTTATAAGCAACAAAAAAATCCTCTTCCTATGGAAACTTGGTCCTAACTATGACTACCTACTGGCGACCGCCAGATATGTATGTTATATATATATATTTATTCACTGAAAAAACCATAGGTTATAGACCATATATAGTTAGGAATTAGCATTTACAAAACCTTGAAAATTCACTGAAAAAACCATAGGTTATAGACCATATATAGTTAGGAATGAGCATTTACAAAACCTTATTTTACTCACACAAAACCATTGAAATTTGCATATATAGTTAGTTGCGCTAACTATATATCGCGCACCCGCAATCCACTGCTGATCATGTCACATATTACATCATTCATGACATGGTCAGTGACATCACTGATGACATCACTGATGACATCTCAAATGACATCACTGATGACAACATCCAGTGACTGTATGTTTCTGTAAAGTTAAAATATGTCTTACATATTGAAGAATGAGTGGATGTATAAGTGTTGGATGAAGGATTTAGTAGGTGCATGACTGACTGTATGAGTGATTAAATGTGTCTCACTGAGTCCAGACTTTTTGCTTATGACCCTTGATGTTTCATCGTTATATACCTCTATTTGCCACTGAGATGGTCTCAAGGCAATTGAACATTTCCTGAACAAACGTTCTATATATTATGGGGTGCACAACAGGATGCTGTTATCCATGGTTCAAATGTGTTTGGAGCAGAATTTCTTCTTGTTCAATAATCAAATTTACCAACAAATAAGAGGTGTCGCCATGGGGGCCTGTTTCTCCCCCAGCTACGCATGTTTGCACATGGGGCTGTGGGAGGAACAGGTCCTGGCGGGGGATCTGCGACTTATCATGGACAGCATATGGTCACCTACGTAAGATATATAGATGATCTATTTTTTGTTTGGAGAGGGACGGAGGAGGCAGCAATTCAATTTGTTGAAAGGTTGAATGTTAACTGTTTGAATTTATGCTTTACATCATGCATTCATGCAAGGACTGTTAATTTTATAGACATGGAAATCTATATCGATGATAACCGCATACAAACAAAATTATTTAGAAAGCCCACAGCGGGCAATACCATCCTGCATGCAGCTAGTCACCATCCTAGCCACTTGATACGAAGCATTCCCTATGGGGAAATGTTGCGTATCAGGCGCATTTGCAGCAGCGCTGAGGAATGCGAGTTAGCTCAGGAGGCGAGCAAGAGTAGATTCCTTGCCAGGGGATATTCGATATATATAGTTGATACTGCTCAAAAAAGAACTCAACTAATATCCCGGGAGATTGCTCTAGTCCCTAAAAATAGGGAGGTAGATACATCCCCGGCTGGGGATGTTATCAGACCATGCATGATTGCCACATATAGCCGGCAACATTCAGCCATTAGAAAAATATTTAACCAAAACTGGAACCTTATATTGGGTGATCCAGTTATTGGCAACAAAATATTGAAGAAACCACTCCTCACTTTCAGGAAATCAAAATCTATGGCCAATGCTTTGGTCAAAAACACCTTGGAACCACAAATGTCGGCCACTTGGAAGGCCTTAGGCAGCGGATTTAAGAAGTGTACACAGTGCAAGGCGTGCAAATATGGGGTCAACAAGACCAAATATGTTGTCCCATTTTCACAAACACCTAAAAATATCACCAAACGCCTTAACTGCAAGACAGACTATGCGGTCTATGTGCTGGAGTGCATGTGTGGACTCAGGTATGTGGGTGGTACCCGCTTGCCGGTCCACAAGCGTGTGCTCCAGCACATCAGAGCCTTCAACAATAAAGACCAGGCCTACCCTGTGGCTAGGCATTTTGAACAAGAGCATAGTTCGAATCCGGTGCACCTATCATATTATGTTATTGATGCAGTATGGCCAATCAAGAGAGGAGGGAATCGAGATGCGAAACTGCGTCTTCTCGAGACGAGATACATCTTGGAGTTAGATAGTAAGCAACCGCATGGGCTAAATGCAACTGAGGATCTGTACACTTGTTTGTGAATTGTTATGATTCACGCGTGTTCAGACCTCGACAGCATTTAATATAAGTTGGATATCCGTATATTTCCCTTAAGAAAATAGAATTTTTTATAATGAAGTACAAGGGACTACTCCATAGAGACGTACATTACATTCTATAAGAACTTCTAAAATGGTTTCTGGAGGAAGGATATTAGGATTCCGTATTCATTAATTTGCTAGTGTTGCACTGCTGAAATGATATTTGGTTTTTTAAACATGATGAATAGTATTTTTTCTATAACAAGTGAATGCCGCTTTTTCCTCATATTTTGATTAGAAGAGCTTTTCAAGTAAGGAGAGGCAACCCCGGAGCTGCAGCTGCTGGATTGGTTTTTAACCTATTTCTTTGAATAGATTTTTATTTATATTTGGCACTTTATGCACCAGCACTTTAGAAAACAATGACATTTTGCACTTTTTCAATTGCCGATGACATAGGAATTAAATTGTTATATGTATGCAATTTTATAAGGGTTTCTGCCCACTGGGGCTTGATTTTTTCACAATGTGCATTGTACATTTGGGATGTGAAATGAGCAATGAGATCAGTAATATTTATATTATCTAATAGGATGTGATATTTGATTACTCCTACTCATTGATTGACCTGTATTTATCCAGAGATAAATAGCAGTGGTTTTTTAAAAAAATGTTTAAATACGTATTTATATATTTTATAAATTTAGCCACTTGTACATCTAACATTGTATTATGAAAATGTATGCAAATGTTAGCACATGAGGAAGTAGTATTTTTTCCATGTTGTTATAACCCATTTGAAAAATTGCGCGCGCATTAGCACTTTAAAAGATCGGCATTGGCTCTCAGCAACTCGCCATGTGATCAAGCTTTGTAAAGGCGAAACGCGTAATGGCGGCGGCAGGCTTGCTGGCATGAATAAATCACCTCGATTAAGCACTCATCATTGGGTCTGTTCTTTCGTCATTTTTTGACTCTGGGACTGAGGCGGCTGCTTCAGCTTGTGGTGACGAATTTGCGTGCATATATATATATATATATACAGATATAGATATATATATATTCACAGAAAAAACCATAGGTTATAGACCATATATAGTTAGGAATTTGCATTTACAAAACCTTGAAAATTCACTGAAAAAACCATAGGTTATAGACCATATATAGTTAGGGATTAGCATTTAAAAAACCTTATTTTATTTGCACAAAACCATTGAAATTCCATATATAGTTAGTTGCACTAACTATATATCGCGGACCCGCAATCCACTGCTAATGATGTCACATATTACATCATTCATGACATGGTCAGTGACATCACTGATGACATCACTGATGACATCTCAAATGACATCACTGATGACATCACTGATGACATCTCAAATGACATCACTGATGACATCACTGACATCTCATTTGACATTACTGATTACATCACTGATGATATCATTTATGTGATAATACATCTTCAGACTCTAATATAACCTTAGATACACTCAGTGTAAACAGGCACTCACAGACTGTCACACATCCATGGAGTTACTCACACACCTAGTCAGTCATGCAAAGAATCAATCACACCTCCATTTCCTCAACTATACCGTTATACACACCTTACTTATTCAAACATATACTAACACATATTTACTCTCTTATACAATCCTTGATACAAGTTCACAATGATTCATACAGCCACTCTCACATTCACTGGCTCTTATGTTCAGTTATTTATATATGTCAACTCTCACATGGAGTGTGTTTTACATATGTACTTACTTTGACATGCAGAACTGAGATATCCATTCACTCACCAATACACTCATGCACACAGTCAACTGTCCATACAGCTGTTTCTACATGCACTTTTGAACCCATACACCTAGGGAATCAACTGCTCACACATCTATGCACAGAGTTATACACCTCCCAGCCACCCACACACATACTCAGTCTCCCATACAAATACTTGGGCAACCATTCAATAACCCATATAGTTACTGATATAGCTACTGATTTAAACATGCAGCAGTTTACAGAAGAACATAAATAATGATTGCCAAATTAAGACACTTTAATCACTAACCCATGCACTCAGTGAGACACATTTAATCATTCTCTCATACAGTCAGTCATGCACCTACTAAATCCTTCATCCAGACACTTATACATCCACTCATTCTTCAATATGTAAGACATATTTTAACTTTACAGAAACATACAGTCACTGGGTGTTGTCATCAGTGATGTCATCAGTGATGTCATTTGAGATGTCATCAGTGATGTCATCAGTGATGTCACTGACCATGTTATGAATGATGTAATATGTGACATCATTAGCAGTGGATTGCGGGTCCGCGATATATAGTTAGTGCAACTAACTATATATGGAATTTCAATGGTTTTGTGCAAATAAAATAAGGTTTTTTAAATGCTAATCCCTAACTATATATGGTCTATAACCTATGGTTTTTTCAGTGAATTTTCAAGGTTTTGTAAATGCAAATTCCTAACTATATATGGTCTATAACCTATGGTTTTTTCTGTGAATTTCATTGGTTTTTTAAAAGCTAATATCTATAGCTGTAAAATATATTCTTTATTAAGTGACGTATCACGTAGCCCGTGAGACGCCTCATGATGCATCGCATAACCGTGACGTATCGTCTCTGCAGCGCAAGCCAAACCCAAAACGTAAGCGCGCCAGAACACGCTTAAAGATATATATATTTTTTTTTAACCTTAATGAGACAAAATCCACACGTGCACATATCACAAACGTTTTATAATGTAACTAAAGTCCTAAAACCCTCTATTAACTACAATGCTTTTTAATGAGGTGCTATCATGTATATTGGTCCCAAGATGGCTGCCAACACTTCTTGGATGAAGTGCTGACAGCCAATCAGATCAGATGTGTGGTTAGGCTCCGCCCAGATATATATCTTTTTTTGAACCTAAATTACTCAAAATCCACGGGAGCACGTATATTGAGACCTAGCAAAGGCACATCGGGCTAACAGTCCCTACAATTTTGCCAAGTTTCGTGCAAATCCATTCAGCCGTTTGAGCTAAAAGTGAGGCCAACCGCCCTATGGAAAAATGAATGGGAAAAATGCGTTTTGGGACCCTCCTTTTTTCTCGGCCCCCCCTTGACGACCCCCCCCCAAATTTTCAGGGGCTGCTCAGAAACAAAATGTGCCATTTTCCTGAAAATTTCAGCCAATTCCGTCTACAAACGCCAAAGTTATTAGACATAGAATTTTCAAAAGTTCCATAGAGAAAAAATCCTAACTATATAGAGACAAGATGGCGGCCGCTCCGGACTGTTTACAATGTTGACAGCCAATCAGCTACTCCTCAGACTCCCGTTACACTGCCGGTTAGCTTCCCGGTTAGCTGCCCGGTTAGCTGCCCGGTTCGCGTACCGGGACGCGTCTCTACGGCGAAAAAATCGGATTTTTTATTTTTTTATTTTGGGCCCCGCGTGACTCTATAATATCCCCCTCATCAATCCTAGGGGGTCAGAAGGGGTCTACCTCGCCCCCTTTCCTTCATTTCCCCCTTTGTTTTGGCCTCCTCTTGTCTCTCGATCCTACCGAGAGACAAGATGGCGGCCGCTCCGGACTGTTTAGAATGTTGACAGACACCGGAGAGCCAATCAGCTTCGCTTCGCAAAGTTCCGATACGCGAAAAGTACGCGAACCGGAGCGCTGCCCGGAGCGCTGTTACAGATATATATCTTGTTTTAAACGTTAATTTCTCAAAATCCACTGAAGCACATATATTGAGACCTAGCAAAGGCACATCGGGCTAACAGTCCCTACAATTTTGCCAAGTTTCGTGGAAATCCATTCAGCCGTTCGGGCTAAAAGTGAGTCCAACCGCCCTATGGAAATTAACATGGGAAAAACGCGTTTTGGGACCCCCCTTTTTTCTCGGCCCCCCCTTGACGAACCCCCCCCAAATTTCCAGGAGCTGCTCAGAAACAAAATGTGCCATTTTCCTGAAAATTTCAGCCGATTCCGTCCACAAACGCCAAAGTTATTAGACATAGAATTTTCAGAAATCCCATAGGGAAAAAATCCTAACTATATATACCTACTGGCTATCGCCAGTAGGTAATATCAATATCTATATATATATATATATATCTATAGATATAGATATATATATATATATATCTATATCTATATTCACTGAAAAAACCATAGGTTTCACACCAGTTATAGTTAGGAATTAGCATTTAAAAAACCTTTGAAATTCACTGAAAAAACCATAGGTTTCACACCAGTTATAGTTAGGAATTAGCATTTAAAAAACCTATTAAATTCACTGACAAAACCAGTTATAGTTAGCTGGAAATTTTACTGACATAAAACCATTGAAATTCCCACGTTATAGTTAGTTGGACTCACTATAACTTGCGCGCCTGTAATGCACTGCTGATGACGTCACATATTACATCACTCATGACATGGTCAGTGACATCACTCATGACATCACTGATGACACCATCCAGTGAATGTGTGTCTTTCTGAAAAATAAATTTGTTTTATATATGTATTTGTAAAGGTCGATGGAAGAATAAATGTTTAAATACGTGTGTAAATGGATGTTTTTTAAAAAAAAAATTGGTTGGGTAACTGGCTTATTACGTGTATCTTAGTGAATACATATATTAGCGAGTATTGTTTAAATATTTAAATGTTTGTATCAGTGTTTCTCTTTGTGTATAAGTGGCTGCAGGGGTTGGTGACTGACTCACTGTTTGTATGTGTTTTGAAGACAGCATATGTGCAGGACTGTATGGGTGGATGAGTGTGTATATGTGTGTGTTAGTGAGTGAATGACTGTCTCACTAGTGTCTTCATTAGTAACGACATATGTTTTAATCTAGTATATGTGAGTATTGATGTATATAAGTGAGTATAGTATATATAGTGAGAGATTGTAGGAGTTCCTGTTTAAATAAGTATGTGTTTCTATAAGTGATTGTTTAAGAGAGTAAGTATGGGTAAGTTTCCTTAGAAGTAAGGTGGTAGTGTGTGTATAAATGTATATGCAAATAAATGGATGTTCAATAGTTTATTTGCATGTGTGAGTATGTGTGTGAGTAACTTTTGGATGACTGCTGATGTGTAACAGGATGTATAGGTGTATCACTACATATGATGAGTGAGTATATATATGAGTGACTATATAGAACTGTTGATGAATGAGTGGATGCGTATATAGATGGTGGAATTACTGAATTGGTTGTTGTTACTGGTTTGGGTATCTCCATTTTTTTGAAAATGTTTGTTTCTATTTTTGAATATGTGTTTCAAGCATTACATTACACTGAAATTAGGTCTGTCACTCTGTCACAAGGATGGTGTCATCAGTGATGTCATGAGTGATGTCACTGACCATGTCATGAGTGATGTAATATGTGACGTCATCAGCAGTGCATTACAGGCGCGCAAGTTATAGTGAGTCCAACTAACTATAACGTGGGAATTTCAATGGTTTTATGTCAGTAAAATTTCCAGCTAACTATAACTGGTTTTGTCAGTGAATTTAATAGGTTTTTTAAATGCTAATTCCTAACTATAACTGGTGTGAAACCTATGGTTTTTTCAGTGAATTTCAAAGGTTTTTTAAATGCTAATTCCTAACTATAACTGGTGTGAAACCTATGGTTTTTTCAGTGAATTTCAAAGGTTTTTTTAATGCTAATTCCTAACTATATAAGACCTGAAAGCCCACCAGGAATCTCCAGTATGCGCCAGGGGACTGCATTGCAGAGAGGTGTAATGAAGCCACAACCCTTTTTACACCTCTCTGCAACGCAGCCCCCGTGCATGTTTGAAGAGGGGGAACTAATTCCCCTTGCATACTGGGGGCCCCTGGGGGCCAATTAGCCCACCTGGAACCTCCAGTATGCGCCAGGGGCTGCATTGCAGAGGTGTAATGAGACTATGCCCCTTGTTCCACCTCTCTGCAACGCAGCCCACTGCCGCGTTTGCAGAGGGGGAACTAATTCCCCTTGCATACTGGGGGTCCCTGGGGTCAACTGGTCCACCAGGAGCCTCCAGTATGCGCAAGGGAGCTGCATTGCAGAGAAGTGTAATGAGGCCACACCCTTGTTACACCTCTCTGCAATGCAGGCCACTGGCGCGTTTGTAGAGGGGGGACTAATTCCCCTTGCATACTGGGGGTCCCTGGATCATATCTGCCCAAACACCGATATTCCGAACGATTGTAAATTACTTTTCTTGAGAAACATTTGGATTTGGATTATCATGTCCTATACTTTGGAATATTTGAAAGACTGACTTTGAGGATGCTATAAATTACTCAAGTCTGCCCGAATTGTGTGGGTAAAATTGATACCTAGTCACTTTGAATAAGAATATACTTATGTCTCGTCTAACATTTGGAAGAAATATCTAGTTATATGACAACTGGATACCGACATAACTTGAAGGAAATAAGAACGCCCTGAAGAAGTTCTGTTGTACAGAACGAAACCTTTCGGCTGGCTGTGGTACATAAACTTAAGGAAAATAAAAGCATTTGAATATACACCAAGATTCAGCGCTTCAATAAGGACTCTAAGTGATATGATTTGATTGGACTCATTGTGAAAGTGGTGCTGTGCCAAACTTTGGAATATTCTCCACTACTCTCTACTACTTACTCTCTCCTACTCCACTACTCTCAAATACTCACTGTCTACTACTCATTCTCTACTACTCTACTACTCTCTACTACTCTCTCTCTACTACTCACTCCCTACTACTCGCTACTCACTACTCCCTACTACTCACTATCTACTACTCTCTACTACTCACTCTCTACTACTCTCTCTCTACTACTGTCTACTACTCACTCTCTACTACTCTCTCTCTACTAGTCTCTACTACTCACCCTACTACTCACTCTCTACTACTCACTACTATTCTCTCTGCTACTCATTCTCTACTACTCTCTACTACTCACTCTCTACTACTCACTCTCTACTACTCACTCTTTACTACTCTCTACTACTCACTTTCTACTGCTCTCTACTACTCACTCTACTACTTACTCTCTACTACTGTCTACTACTCACTCTCTACTACTCACTCTCTACTACTCTCTACTACTCACTCTACTATTCACTCTACTACTCTCTACTACTCACTCTCTGCTACTCTCTCTACTGCTCTCTACTACTCTCTACTACTCACTCTCTACTCTCTATTACTCACTCTCTACTCTCTACCTCTCTACCTCTCTCTTCTTCTCTCTCTACTAATCTCTACCTCTCTACCGCTACCTCTCTACCTCTCTACCTCTACACCTCTACCTCTCTACCTCTCTCTACACGCACACATATACACATATATGCATATATATATATATGCATATGCATTTATATATATATGTATGTGTATGTATAAAAAAAAACAACAAAACATTTTTTTTTTAAACAGCTACTTTTAAAACTGTCATTCTTTTTCCCCATGGTACGCTCCACGGTACGCTTACCGGTGCGCGTACCGGGCGCTCACCCCGCGAAAATCAAATTTTTTTTAAATTTTTTTTTTGCTCCGCGGGGCCCTTTTATGGCCCCCACATCAAACCTAGGGGGTCAAGGGGGGTCTACTCTGCCCCCTTATGGTCATTTCCCTCTTTGTTTTGGCCACCTCTCGTGTCTCGATCCTACCGAGACACAAGATGGCGGCCGCTCCGGACTGTTTAGAATGTTTACAGACACCCCAGAGCCAATCAGCTTTCTGCGCGCAAGTCGCGGTAAGCGCCCGGTGCGCGTACCGGTGCGCGTACCGGAGCGCGGCTATAGATATATATATTTTTTTGAACCTTAATTACTCAAAATCCACTGGAGCACATATCTTGAGACATAGCAAAGGCACATCGGGCTACCAGTCCCTACAATTTTGCCAAGTTTGGTGGAAATCCATTCAGCCGTTCGGGCTAAAAGTGAAATCGACCGCCCTATGGAAATTAACATGGGGAAAACGCGTTTTGGGACCCCCCTTTTATCTCGGCCCCCGCTTGACGAATCCCCCCCAAACTTTCAGGGAAGGACCGGAACGCCGCGAGGCCATTTTGAGGAAATTTTCAGGCAGATTCGTCAACCGGCGCCAAAGTTATTCCAAATAGAATTTTCAGATTTAACATTGAAAAAAATCCTAACTATAACTACCTACTGGCGACCGCCAGTAGGTAATCTATATATATATATAGATATATATATATACTCCAACCAGAAAATTCGTGCAGCGCCTTCGCACGAAACCCAGTGCGCAGACGCAGGTGAATGAATCCACAGCCAGTCTTACTTGGATATTCTTCTTCCTTTATTGCATTTTAAAGTGCAGAGGTGCAACACACTGCCAAACAGGCGCGTTTCGGGCGTGAACGCCCTTGCTCACTGTCAGCGGGTAAGCGGTTAGATGTCAGTTTAAATAATACATTGCTTAATTGCCACATCGCGCCAAAACTCCACCAAAGGCTAAATGACATAAACAGAGGACTGCATTGATCGCTAGGTGAATATACACCTTACATTTTTGTCGGCCATATTGGAATGGTGATAATTCGGATCAAAAGCTGTTATTACTGCCCAATACATAATGTGACGGGAACTATAGGTTTCACAAAGGCATTATTGAAATGGGTACTTAAATATAGGGAAATTTCAATTGTAAAGTGCAAATGCATGAATATTATGACAGTGCAAATATTTTACTGTGCAAATACGCAAAATTCAACTTGTGCAAATACGCTTGTAAACAGATACTCTTATTATATCTATATACAAAAATAAAATGAATTTCCTCAAAGGTATTGTAGTAACCCATATTCATAATTGTTTTTTTAAAAAGTAGTTCTATGGCAGATAACACATTGTTAGACAATTTAAAAGATTTGGTCCCAAGTAATGTAGTTCTCTTAAAATACACAAAATGTGGCACGTGGATATCAATTTTGAAAACGATGTGTTGGCATAATTCACATTGGACAATCCAGAAACAATGTATTTACAAACCGCTTAAATAATTGAATAAACTTAAAGTGAAGGAGTGCTAGGATGTCCTGCTCAGGTACAGAAAAGACATTGTGGGGTATGGGAAACAAAAAATTAATAAATCAAAACCGTGTTAAAATATGCAATCGCATAATGTACCAGATCAATTTATATATCTCATATTACCCATGTGTGATACAGGGTGGTGAGATACATTATTCACGTGATGAAGCCATAAGTCCCTGCCACAGACCATCGACTTCCCTATCGTGTGTTATGTAACGGTGTACCTTGTTGTCAAAAATGACAGTGGAATAGTCAAGTCAAGTCAAGTCAAGTCAAGGAATTTATATAGCGCACTACATACCCAGAGGGTTTCAATGCGCTTAGCAAGGGGAGGAGGATTACTTGTCAAATATCCATGTTTTAAGTTGCTTTCTGAATGCTAGGTGGTTCTGGGTAAGGCGAAGGTGAGTGGGGAGTGAGTTCCATGTTCTAGCAGCCAGGTATGAGAAGGATCTGCCTCCCATGGTGGTCTTGTTGATGCGAGGAAAAGGATAGCGCTTAACAAAAAGCGCTTAACAAAAAGCATCTTGTACAATACACTTTTCACTAGGGAAGTACGGATGTTAACCTGCCCTAGTAAGAATGAATATAATAGCGACCCATAAAATAATGCAGATGCCAGATCTCAAAGAAAGGTGCTCAGATCTTCGCCCATGTTCAAACCTCCTGGAATCTTAGTATTGAGGCGAACAATGTACAGGGACTCCAACTGTCTTAGCTGCCTTTCATAGTCCCCACCTTTCTTGTTAGTTCTAACCGCATCTATTACAAAATAGCTCAGATGGGATAGATTTCTGCTATGGAATTGATCAAAATGCCGAGCTACAGGATAATTTTTGTCACAGTTCACTATAGCCCGTAAGTGCTGTAGGATTCGTTAGTGCACTGGTAGTTTTGTGCTGCCAACGTATCTCAGATTACATGAGCATGTGAGTACATATACTGCTAACTCAGTTTTGCAAGTATAGTGGCCTTTTATTTTGGTTGGTTTGCTATCGAATGGTGTCATGTATGTTCTAGTGTTGGTGCCAAATTTGCACGCTCTACACGATATACATCGAAAGAAGCCCTTCCGAGGTGACAACCAATCATCATTTCTAGTTAGTTCTGGTGAACTGGACACTAAAGCATTTCTCATGCTGTAAGCTCGTCTATAGGTCACTTCAGGTTTTTTGGGCAAGATGTCCTTGAGAATGGGGTCAGTGAGTATGACAGACCACTGTCCTCTGACTAGTTTGGAAATCTGGTTGGCCTGACGACTGAACCCAGTAATCAACCTCATTGTATTGCTGTTCTCTTTTAGATTCTCAGATGTATATATATATATATATATATATATATATATATATATATATATATATATATATATATATATATATATATATATATATATATATATATATATATATATATATATATAACATTTCTATGGCAAAAAGAAACCCCTCATTTTGTTCCTTTTCAAATTAAATGTATTAAGTGTTACCACTTTATTCCAATCAAGATGACTTCAGGTGTGCCATACTTTTGTCATAAGTAAGACTGTTAGCGTTCTAGTTCTTCTTTAGAACACTCTGGGACATTCTGTCATTGGGCTATAGTTGGGCTACATCTGGCTGATATTTGGGCTACATTTGGGCTCTTTTGTCTCTGGTGGCCATCTTGGGAGACTGCATATCAGAATTTTTTAAATGAAATATAAGAGGATTTGAGAAGTCACTCAAAATGTGCCCTAATTTTTCTTTCTTCAGCACTAATCATAATTTCTATGGCAAAATGAACCCCCTCATTTTGTTCCTTTGCAAATTAAATGTTTTAAGTGTTAACACTTTATTCCAATCAAGATGACTTCAGGTGTGCCATACTTTTGTCATAAGTATGACTGTTAGCGCTCTAGTTGTTCTTTAGAACACTCTGGGACATTCTGTCACTGGGCTATAGTTGGGCTACATCTGGCTGATATTTGGGCTACATTTGTTTTTTTTGTCTCTGGTGGCCATCTTTGGGCTACATTGGGATACATTGGGCTACATTGGGCTACATTTGGGCTCTAACATATATATAGCCCAATGTAGCCCAATATATATTTTTCAAAGTTAATTTTCGTAAAAACCACTGGAGCATATATCTTGAGACATAACAAAGGCACATCGGGCTACCAGTCCCTACAATTTTGCCAAGTTTTGTGGAAATCCATTCAGCCGTTCGAGCTAAAAGTGAGTCCAACCGCCCTATGGAAAACTCAATGTTAAAAACACGTTTTGGGACCCCCCTTTTTTCTCGGCCCCCGCTTGATGAAACCCCCAAACTTTAAGGGCTCGCTCAGAAACAAAATGTGCCATTTTCCTGAAAATGTCAGCCAATTCCGTCCATCAACGCCAAAGTTATTCAACATAGAATTTTCAGAAATCCCTATTCAAAAAAATCCTAACTATATATACCTACTGGCGACTGCCAGTAGGTAATATATAACATTTCTATGGCAAAATGAAACCCCTCATTTTGTTCCTTTTTAAAAATTAAATGTATTAAGTGTTACCACTTTATTCCAATCAAGATGACTTCAGGTGTGCCATACTTTTGTCATAAGTAAGACTGTTAGCGTTCTAGTTGTTCTTTTGAACACTCTGGGACATTCTGTCATTGGGCTATAGTTGGGCTACATCTGGCTGATATTTGGGCTACATTTGGGCTCTTTTGTCTCTTGTGGCCATCTTGGGAGACTGCATATCTGAATTTTTTTTAATGAAATATAAGAGGATTTCAGAAGTCACTCAAAATGTGCCCTAATTTTTCTTTCTTCAGCACTAATCATAATTTCTATGGCAAAATGAACCCCCTCATTTTGTTCCTTTGCAAATTAAATGTTTTTCCTGCTGTGCTTTCTGCCGAATCTTGCTGAATTCCTACAGCCCGAGGATTGCCATAGCCTGGGGCTCTGCCCACCCGCCTCCCGCCGCCTGACTCCTTCTTCCACCTTGGGGTCTGGCCGCCGAGTGGAGCATGGGTGAGGCCCAAAAGACCACAAGACCCAGCATCCTCTGCAGCATACTCCGTGACATTTGCGCGCCAGGAGGCGCTCAAATACAGCATCACCCCGGTTGAGGGGGCGAACTTTGTTTAATCTGCCACTTTCCTGCTGTGCTTTCTGCCGAATCTTGCTGAATTCCTACAGCCCGAGGATTGCCATAGCCTGGGGCTCTGCCCACCTGCCTCCCGCCGCCTGACTCCTTCTTCCACCTTGGGGTCTAGCCGCCGAGTGGAGCGTGGGTGAGGCCCAAAAGACCACAAGACCCAGCATCCTCAGCGGCATACGCCGCGACATTTGCGCACCAGGAGGCGCTCAAATAAAGCATCACCCCCGTCTCGCGGGACGCCGGGCAAAGCCCGGGCCAAGGGCTGGCCCGTTTAAGCCCGTTCAAGACCGGGTAAGACTGGACTGGGCCACCCTATTGACAATTGTAGTCATATCACCCTTTCCGTGACATATTAACCATCGTTGCTTCGTTGTGTTCCGGAGCTACCTATTATTCACATTACTCTGTGCAGCTTCACTTTAAGCATGTCGCCCAGAAATACTAGAAGTAGTAAGCCATCACATGCTGCTCAGACCATCGGTCCAATTGACCAATTCATCTCCAGGGCCAATGATGCTATTAACCAAGGTGTCCTCTTGTTGGAAAGGAGGGTCTCTCAAGATTTAGCTATAGCCAAACGTTCTTCACTAGGACTATTGGCTGCAGCTAGAACTCGACAGCGCCATTTAGAATCTGGCGCACCAATGGACTCCCACACCATCCCAGGTACTGTGGATCTGTCAGTATCTATTGATCTATCAGCCACTCAGTTATCCCAGTCTCCCTTACCCCAATCCCCCTTATCATTGGAGAGAACCCCGACTCTCTTCACAATTCCGAGTGGGGAGCACTCCAACACCACCAACAACAGGGGTCTGAGGGAGGGAGCAATACCGAAGAAAAGAAAAGGGAAAAAAGGGAAAAAGAATACGCCCCAAAAAACCAACTCTCGAGTCCAGCCACAATCCCCGACTCAACCTAGTTTACAAACTTCATCCTCTAAACAAAGTATCAGCCAATCTGCTTTAACCCAGCAAGAGGCTAATTCCATAGCACCAGATATTATTAATCTCTCATCCACCATGCCTAACCTCAGTCCTAGTACTAATGTGGGAAGAGGGCGTGACCCTTGCACCTTAGATATCCACTTATTGGATAGACTAGAGGCACTAATTAAGTTGTATGTGCAACTCATCGAGCTTTCCCTGGCCAAAGTTGAAAAGATGTTGGAAACGTTAACTCTAGAACTTAAATCCAAGAAGAGTTCAGTTTCGACTCTTCCTGTGGCCCAAAAACCCAACCCTAAACCTACCAAAGTAGGGGCAACAGCGACACAACAAGTACCCAAACTCGCGACTACAACCGCAGTTGTTCACCAAAAACCATCAACCACAGCCGTTCAACAAATAACACTATCCACAGCTGCGAAGAAGGGCCCTGCTGTACCATCAGTCCCAGCCTCAGCCCCCACTCATACTTAGGCTCCCACTCTAGCAAAAACTCCAGGAATCCAAAATGCTGCCTATAATACGAGACGGAAAGGTGGTTGCTCCTTCCATCTTCCCCCAGAAGCTACCCCGTTCGTTGTCATCATGACTGGGGTCCTCGAGTTAAATCCAAACACAGAAGAACCAGGCTGGTCCCTAAAAAATAAAGTGTTACACTGGCTATCTGCCAATAGGCCCCTCCCTCATTACTCTAATAATAGAGTCACAACGGTCCGTAGGGTCCCTTGGGTAGGTAAAGAGCCAAAAACAATTCACGGGGATTGTGTTGTCATTAACTTCGAAGATCCCCATACAGTCGAGCATATTTGCTCCTGGGGTTCCCACCTCACACCAGACGGAATAGGCACCAAAAGATTGTCATTCTTCTATCCTCCTCTTAATCACTATGCCTCAGGTCCAAAATGGAACTGGACCCAGGTAGGAAACTGGAACAGGAGACCTGATTGGCTAGATTGGGCGGGTCAAGGGGGCAGAGATCCCGCGCCAACCTTTGGCTGGAGGGGCGTCCCCTTGTTTAATAGATATGATTGCCTGGAGATGGTGGATTGACCACCATCTGTTAACACCCAGGATAACATGAATCCCCTTTCCCCAGGGTTAAAATTATCTATTTCACCTAAACCTCCATTACCTTCAAACTTATCTCCCAGTTCCTTGCCGCCACCTCATATTGAAGGCTCTCCTGCACCAGTAGTAATGCCCCCTTATTCATCCTTAGATGCACAATCCGCCTCTGTCACTGAAGACAACCACACTATATCCTATATTCCACCTCGATTAGGAAGCCCAGCTGTTAACATCTTAACTCCTTCTACTCTGTCATTATCTGTATTATATTGGAACGTAGCAGGTCTTCGTTCAAAGATCAATCTTAAATCATGGTTGGACTTTGTATACACCCATCAGATAATTTGTCTACAGGAGACCTGGGCAATAGACCCAATACATTTACAGGGTTACCTTACCCCAGCCAGCACTACCACCCATGGCAGATCTAAGGGAGGCCTAGCCGTGTACATCTCAAACAATTTGGCAGTAAAGAAAATCACTGTTCTCCATATCACTTTGAATTTTCAAATTATAATGGTTATTTTTAACAAATGTACGTCATACTGTTTTATTAATTTTTATAATAACCTATCCCCTGCAGACTGTGTGAAAACTGTATCTGATATTTCCCATCTTACAAACGAGCAACGATCCAGGCAACCATCACCTGCCTGTAATGTAATATGGGGGCAGGGGGATTTTAATGCCCCTTTGTGCATTAATTATAAGAAAGGCATCTGTGGGCTTCTAGATGAAGAGGATTGTCCATTGACCCATTTTTCGCACTCCCATTTAGGTGATTCCCTCAATGACAGTCTTATCTCATTAGAACTGATGTACGCAAATGATCTTGTAGACCCCCCCGTAGATTTCAGACCCACATTCCACGGTAGGGGCTTGTCAAGCACTATAGACTTTATTTTATGTTCTTATATTTTAAAGGGCAAACTCCATAAGTCATTACAGGCTCAGACATCTCAAGCGACCACTTCCCAAACAGTATTACCCTCTCGATTACCATGGATGACTTTCATCCTAATAGGATGAGTTTACTGACTCAGCAATCTTTGGCCATGGATCGAACCAATGGTTTTTCTGTGAAATGGTCTAAGATTGATCCCACAATAATTACCAGTACGGTCATATCCAAGGCTCTTCCTTGGATAAATACCTGTTTGGCAGACGAATTCCCACCTGAGTTGATTTTATCTAGTTTCCAGGAGATTCTAAAAGTTATGAAGGCCGAATTATTCCATCACCACAAACCCGGTAAACAGATTTTTCCAAGATGGTTTAACTCGGCCTGCCGTAAAGCACTATCTGCCTTAAAAAAGGCATTACATAACCCAGTTAGAGACAAAACTGAAATAGCCAAACTTAGAATAGAGTATAAAAAGGCTCAAAATAATTGTAAAAAGGATCGAAAGAGAAATCTATGGGCCCAACTACACGTGAGTTGCCGTAGTAAAGACAGCTCTCAGTTTTGGCGTGCAGTCAAATCTCCCTTCCTGGCTGATGTAAATTCACCCCAGCACTTGGACGTGGCTGTGACTGCAGACGAGTGGGTGACCCATTTTTCAAAGATCTTTGGTGGTTCCCCCGTGGGCAGCACAACACTGGCCACGCTGACAACAGACCTTTCTAAGACGCGGGCATACCCAATAGACCTCCACTTCGGCCTAAGCAAAGTCATACAAGCTTTATCGTCCTCAAAAACCAGAAAGGCCCCTGGCCCTGATGGAGTCCCTCTCGACATCTTCGTCACCAACATTGATCTGTGGTCCCCCATCGTCACCCAGGTGATGGCGGCGGTCTAAAAAGTTGGCCTATTAGACTCCTGGTCCTCTTCTATACTCCTCCCGATTTTTAAAAAGGGCGATCGAAACAACCCAGCCTGT
This sequence comes from Lissotriton vulgaris, assembly GCF_964263255.1. Classification (NCBI taxonomy): domain Eukaryota; kingdom Metazoa; phylum Chordata; class Amphibia; order Caudata; family Salamandridae; genus Lissotriton; species Lissotriton vulgaris. The sequence continues at coordinate 995,643 of NW_028245946.1, forward strand.
TACAGGCCCATCTCCCTCCTGGACTCCATTGGGAAGGTCGCGGGACGTCTGATCCTGGAATGTCTCCAGGACTGGGCACAGGAGAACAACGTCGTGACCGACCTCCAGTATGGTTTCCAGGAGGGACTTGGTATTGTGGAACAGGCTTTAAATTTAACCCTCCTAATAGGCAAGTATGTGGGGGCAAAAGGGGGTAACCTGTACCTGGTATATGTCGACCTCAGTGCAGCGTTCGACTGCGTGATACATTCCAGGCTGTGGTCCATCCTAGAAGAATTGGGTGTTGATCCTTCACTCATCAAGTTTTTACGTGAGCTCTATTCCGATGCCACAGCTTGTGTGAGATACGGGATAGGTGGCGAACTATCGCCCTCCTTTCCAATAACAAGAGGAGTTAGGCAGGGTTGCGTCCTGGCTCCTTCCTGTTTAACTTATACACCAACGGCTGGAAACAGCCTTGTTAGCATGGAACCAGGACCTACCAACTATTAAGCACCGCCCCATCCCTGCACTACTCTACGCAGACGACTCCGTCATATTAGCCAGAACGCTAGTCCAGCTACAAAAACAACTGGATAAATACTGGCAGTTTATGCTCTCTCTGGGGTTAAAAGTGAACAAAAGCAAAACCTTTGTTATGTATACAGGGCCCAAGGTAAAGAATCCCAAACCTCTCTATATCGAGCAAGTTAGATTAGAACGAGCCAGGGAATACCCATACCTAGGTATTTTAATTGACGACCAATTATCTTGGAAAAGAGCTATGGCAAGCAGGAAGCTGCTTTATCGGAGAGCAACTTCGGCGCTTGTTTCTTTTTCCAAGAAATTGGGCAATCCTGCCCCATCTGAGTTGCTTAAAATTTACCACGCTAAATGCCACAGCATAGCAACCTATGGCGCAGGCATCTGGGGCTATGTACCTACAGACGAGTTGCAAAAAGTCCAAAATGGCTTTTTAAAATACCCACTGGCACTTCCACAAAGTGCTCCAATTTAAGGTTGCCATATTGAGCTTGGCATCGACTATCTATCAGATAACATCAAATGTCAGCCAATCCTCCTATGGCACCGTATCTGGAACAAGCCACAATGTCATTTAACACGTTCTTTGATTTCCGATTGTTTAACTATGGTGTGCTGGAAAAAAATTCCATGGTTAACGTACGTTTCTAACTTCTTAAAGGACCTTAACCGCACATCATACTTCACTGAGCCTTCCTCATTGGTCGATATCAGCAGAGGTGCCTTGAAAAACCTCTGTCTGAATCACCTAAGGGAACTACGTCTCTCTTGTGAAGTAACCAAGCAAACTAATGTGCAAGCACTGATGGTCCAAGTTTCCCCTGGTATCCAGCCTTACCTTACCTTTTACCTCTCCAATCACGAAAAATATTTACTAACTAGGTTTCGTTTTAATTTATTTTTTCGTCTTGTCACTTTCCCCACTGTGTCAAACTGGTCCCATGACTTGATTAAATGTCCGTGTGACAGAGTCTCTCCCCAATCGACAATCCATCTTATTTTGTTCTGTCGATACTATGAGCAAGGGCGTAAGCGTTGGATTATTCCACTTTTACGCCAAATGGGGTTGAGGACCTGTCGACCAGCATTCTTGGCACTCCAGCTGTTAGATTCACAATTTGTAGCAAAAAATGTAGCTCTTTTTCTAAAATCATGTTTGACGACTCGTAGCAAAATGGGGCCACCATCTCTTTGATCTTATGCTTAACTGAATCAACTTGTAAATAGATTTTATGTAAAGTCTTTTAAATGCCACCTTGTAATGTAATAATGTGTTTTTATGTAATTGTATTTAAATTGTATGATGTACTTTTCATGATTATCCAAACGTTAATCGAATAAAAGTTTTGAACTGAACTGGAATGTTTTAAGTGTTAACACTTTATTCCAATCAAGATGACTTCAGGTGTGCCATACTTTTGTCATAAGTAAGACTGTTAGCGCTCCAGTTGTTCTTTAGAACACTCTGGGACATTCTGTCACTGGGCTATAGTTGGGCTACATCTGGCTGATATTTGGGCTAGATTTGGTTTTTTTTGTCTCTGGTGGCCATCTTTGGGCTACATTGGGCTACATCGGGATACATTGGGCTACATTGGGCTACATTTGGGCTCTAACATATATATAGCCCAATGTAGCCCAATATATATTTTTCAAAGTTAATTTTCATAAAAACCACTGGAGCATATATCTTTAGACATAGCAAAGGCACATCGGGCTACCAGTCCCTACAATTTTGCCAAGTTTTGTGGAAATCAATTCAGCCGTTCGAGCTAAAAGTGAGTCCAACCGCCCTATGGAAAACTCAATGTTAAAAACACGTTTTGGGACCCCCCTTTTTTCTAGGCCCCCGCCTGACGAAACCCCCCAAACTTTCAGGGGACGCTCAGAAACAAAATGTGCCATTTTCCTGAAAACTTCAGGCAATTCCGTCCATCAACGCCAAAGTTATTGAACATAGAATTTTCAGAAATCCCTATTAAAATAAATCCTACTTATATATATCAATATATATATATATATATATATATATATATATATATATATATATATATATATATATATATATATATATATATATATATATATTACCTACTGGCTATCGCCAGTAGGTATATATAGTTAGAATTTTTTCTCTATGGGACTTTTGAAAATTCTATGTCTAATAACTTTGGCGTTTGTGGACGGAATCGGCTGAAATTTTCAGGAAAATGGCACATTTTGATTCTGAGCAGCCCCTGAAAATTTAGGGGGGTTTCGTCAAGGGGGGGCTGAGAAAAAAGGGGGGTCCCAAAACGCGTTTTTTCCATTCATTTTTCCATAGGGCGGTTGGACTCACTTTTAGCTCGAACGGCTGAATGGATTTGCACGAAACTTGGCAAAATTGTAGGGACTGTTAGCCCGATGTGCCTTTGCTAGGTCTCAATATATGTGCTCCAGTAGTTTTTGAGAAATTAACGTTCAAACCAAGATATATATCTGTAACAGCGCTCTGGGCAGCGATCCGGTCCGCTTACTTTTCGCTTATCGGAACTTTGCGCGCAGAAAGCTGATTGGCTCTCCGGTGTCTGTCAACATTCTAAACAGTCCGGAGCGGACGCCATCTTGTCTCTCGGTAGGATCGAGAGAGAAGAAGAGGTGGAAAACGAAAGGGGAATTTAATGAAAGGGGGCAAGGTATCCCCCTCTTGACCCCCTAGGAATGTTGTTGGGGTTATTAAAGGGTCCCGTGGGGAAAATTAAAAAAAAATGATTTTTCACGGTAGAAGCGCGGCCGCGAACTGGTAGCGAAACGGGAATTCGCCATTTTGTGCTTCGTTAATTAAATTACTAGTTATAAGTGGGTGCGGGAGACGTATCCTAATCCCCTATGTTTCCTGAGGGTGGCTGAGGAGGCTGATATATGTTGATACATCTCTTCCAGCGGCTGTGCGTGAGCTTTTTTTTTTTTTTGCTGCGTGACAGTCCGGAGCGGCCGCCATCTTGTCTCTCGGTAGGATCGAGAGAGAAGAAAAGGTGAAAAACTAAGGGGGAATTTAATGAAAGGGGGCAAGGTATCCCCCTCTTGACCCCCTAGGAATGTTGTTGGGGTTATTAAAGGGTCCCGTGGGGAAAATAAAAAAAAAATGATTTTTCACGGTAGAAGCGCTTCACGGGCCGCGAACTGGGCCGCAAACTGGTAGCGAAACGGGAATTCGCCATTTTGTGCTTCGTTAATTAAAGTACTAGGTATAAGGGGGTGCGGGAGACGTATCCTAATCCCCTATGTTTCCTGAGGGTGGCTGAGGAGGCTGATATATGTTGATACATCTCTTCCAGCGGCTGCGCCATCTTGCCATTTTTCGAATGCCACAATTTTGTCGTGCACGGCAGCCATTTTAGATGCCAGGCTGGTCCCAGGCTATCACCTAACCCTGCGGATGTAGTTTATGGCCCCAGCTGTAGAGAATTCAGACATGCCAATCCTCCTGATTCAGGCGTGTGAGTACTGATTTCAGTGCTAGTCTCCCGCCTCCCGATTTCTGCAAGCAAAAACCCGGGGGCATATTACGAACAACTAGCGATAATTTTTGTCTCTAACTTGTTTAGAGACAAAAATTATCGCCGCACATCGGCGATTTTTATTGCAGATAAACCTTGCTATTATCGCAGAAAAGTCAGCGATATTCATGTATTATCGATCTAATGCTCTTAGCCATGTTATCCACCTCCCATTGGATAACATGGCTAAGAACTGCTCAGGGCAGGTGAAAAGTCAGCGATATTCATGTATTATCGATCTAATGCTCTTAGCCATGTTATCCACCTCCCATTGGATAACATGGCTAAGAACTGCTCAGGGCAGGTGTTAGATTTTGGAGATATTCGCGCTTAGCGCGAATATCTCCAAAAGTTGGTAATAGAAGGTAGCGATGTTAGGGACTGTTTCCAGTCGCTAACATCTTGGCACGCCACTTTGCATGTCATTAGTGATAAGTATCACTGACATGCAAAGCGGGGCCCAAGATGGTCGCTATCTCCTTTTAGTTGTCACTAACTGGTGTTAGCGACAGCTTGGTAATAGGGAAATAATTTTATCTCCGCTTTCATGGCTTTTAAAGCCAAAAAAGCGGAGATAAACCCCCTTGATAATATGCCCCACGATTCCTTGGGGGTTTCAGCTGACAGGGCTTGGTATTGTGTTACATGGTAATTATATTCATGTATTATCGATCTAATGCTCTTAGCCATGTTATCCACGTCCCATTGGATAACATGGCTAAGAACTGCTCAGGGCAGGTGTTAGATTTTGGAGATATTCGCGCTTAGCGCGAATATCTCCAAAAGTTGGTAATAGAAGGTAGCGATGTTAGGGACTGTTTCCAGTCGCTAACATCTTGGCACGCCACTTTGCATGTCATTAGTGATAAGTATCACTGACATGCAAAGCGGGGCCCAAGATGGTCGCTATCTCCTTTTAGCTGTCACTAACTGGTGTTAGCGACAGCTTGGTAATAGGGAAATAATTTTATCTCCGCTTTCATGGCTTTTAAAGCCAAAAAAGCGGAGATAAACCCCCTTGATAATATGCCCCACGATTCCTTGGGGGTTTCAGCTGACAGGGCTTGGTATTGTGTTACATGGTAATTTTTCCATGAAACGTCAGAGGGTCGATGCAGGGGTTCTAGAAGAGGTGATAAACCATTTAAGCCTCATGAACAAGCGCATGGTCTTTTAAAGATTTGTGAAGTACTCGGGGCGGCGGTGTGTGTGTGCCCTCTTTCAGGAGCGGGCGGGGGGGCACTGCCAGCAACTTGCCAGGTCAGGTAGTGTTCAACACGTGCATCACCCTTTCTCTGCCTGCTATTGCGCTCCATGCTTCGGAAAGGTAAGAAAAAGAACGTGCATTTGAGTTTGAAATGTCCGATCCTGCAGCAGCACACTTCCAAAGCCCACACATGACAATAACCCGATTCAAGGCCCCATTCACCCGTTTTTAAAAAAATAGATAACACTCCAACAAAGTAAGGTTATAAAACTTTATTAACTACTAACTTTAACGAACGGAACAAAAACTAAAAACATTTAAACATTTCTCAACACAAAAAGCAACAATGGTTAGAAGCTGTCTTTTGTGCGAATAGTCCCAAGGCAGCACAACGTGCAGAGTTCTGGACGGCACCCAGGTGATGTCGCCTGGGTGCCGCACTGGTTTAGGGATCCTACAATGCTGCTCCGAAAATTGGCGTGGGGCGTCCCGGGTGGGGCGGGGGGAGGCCTCGTCAGTAGCGGTCTGTTGTGCGAATAGTCCCAAGGCAGCACAACGTGCAGAGTTCTGGACGGCACCCAGGTGATGTCGCCTGGGTGCCGCACTGGTTTAGGGATCCTACAATGCAGCACAGAAAAACAGCGTGGGGCGTCCCGGGTGGTGCGAGGGGAGGCCTCGTCAGTAGCGGTCTGTGTCCAGTGTCACATGGCTGACACAACATGTACGACAGGCACCCAGGTGATGTCCAGTAAACTGCCGCACTGGTTTTGGTATCCTACAATGCTGCTCCGAAAATTGGCGTGCGGCGGCCCGGGGGGGGGGGCGTGGGGGAGCCGGCGTGAACGGGCCTCCCCAGGTGGCGGCCATCTAGCTGAGTTGCGCTCGCTCTTGCGGCCACAGCGTCTCGCTCACCATGTTGTTGAGTTGCTCCCACTCTTGCAGTGCAGCGATAGGCAGCTGCCACATGGCTCTTAAAATGGCGGACAGCTCCTCGGTTTTAGGCCTGGTCCACTGAAATGGTCCTGGGACACTTTGGAACTCGGACGCTTGCCTGCTAGGGCTTGGGCTCCATTCTCGAAAAGCGTCCCCTCAGCCGTGAAGATTGTATAAAAGTCTTGGGGGCCCCCGACTCCCGCAAGCTTCCGGTGGGGAGCGGCTGCCATGATTGCTCGCGGAATGACCACGACGGAGCCACGAGATGGTGGTGCTCTCATGCTGACGCCAGCTTCAGTCTGAATGATCCAGAAACAAGGTGGGGCTTTCATCGTTTGGGAAAAAAAATGTTCTAAACCAATGAAAAGTGTTATTTTTAGGTCATATGACCAAGCCTTCCATCTTTAGGAAACCAAAAGTAAAATGAACCAATGAAAAGTTGTATAAACAAGTCACATGACCTGTTATGCGGCATAGGGCTACAAAAAGTGTAGAAAATCCGTTGGCACGTGAGGCGGCGTCAGTAGCGGACCGATGTGCGAATAGGCCGAAGGCAGCACAACGGGCCGAGATCCGGATGGTACCGAGGTGGTGTCCAGCAAATTGCCGCACTGGTGTGGCCATCCTACAATGCTGCGCCGAAAGACGGCGTGTCCAGCTGAGTTGCGCTCACTGTTGCGGTACAGTGACTCGAACGCGCCGAGATCCGGATGGCACCGAGGAGGTGTCCAGCAAATTGCCGCACTGGTGTGGCCATCCTACAATGCTGCGCCGAAAGACGGCGTGTCCAGCTGAATTGCGGTCACTGTTGCGGTACAGTGACTCGAACGCGCCGAGATCCGGATGGCACCGAGGTGGTGTCCAGCAAATTGCCGCACTGGTGTGGCCATCCTACAATGCTGCGCCGAAAGACGGCGTGTCCAGCTGAGTTTCGGTCACTGTTGCGGTACAGTGAGTCGAACGCGCCGAGATCTGGATGGCCCCGATGTTGTGTCCAGCAAGTTGCCGCACTGGTGTGGCCATCCTACAATGCTGCGCCGAAAGTCGGCGTGGGGTGCCCCGTTGGCTTATGAGGTGATGTCAGTAGTGGACCGATGTGTGAATAGGTCGGAACCAGCACAAGGCACCAAGATCCGAATGGCAAGTCCTGGATGTTGAGTGCCTCAGTTGAGAGTTCTGAGCAGTGCTTGTAAGACTATCTGAAGTTTATTATAAGAATCAGAGTAAGTTGAAGACTGTCTGAAGCTTATTTGCACCTGCTGCAGCTTCACTAGGTCCGGCGGAACTTTTTTCCTTTTCCTTTCTGCTTCTTTTCCTACAATGCGTTTCATCTGAAGACACGACCAGGTCCCTGAATGTGTGCAGGGGGACGCTATTGATTGAATGAAAATGGCGGCTTGACACAAAGCTGACTCAAGCGTTACTGTTGGTGCTATACAGACAAAAATTGGTTTTCAGTTTGTACATTCTTCAGGTTTTTTTTTTCCATCCAAGTCTGATTGAGAGTTTGTAGAAAAATGGCTTCAGATTTTCCACATACTACTCTTCAACATTCTTCCTAAATGTAACAATGTGAAACTCACTAGGAGAACGGCTGTTTCTGTTTCCTTTCAAAATGCTGCCACCAATATTTTCTGAATGGAAGACACCATCTTGTAGCATAAAGGGCCGAAAGGGGTTCTGGTCTGGCCGATGGTTGGTGGAGACATTTTGACTATATCTTGGACCTGCCCGGCCTCGCCCAAAATGGCGCCGGTGTAAATGGGACTCGTAACTCCTTGCCCGCAAATGTATATCTAGAAAATGTTATTGTAAGTGGCCCTGTCGTATTTTAATTACAAAATGTACGTCCACCGATTCCGCAACTGTTAGACACCTTTGTTCTTGTCACCTAATGGCCCGCTCGTTACGTTCTTCTACAATGTAAATGTCTCCTCATCATATACGATTTCAGTTTGCTCCGTGGCCGGCCCACGTGGTTATAGGCCCGTATTTGTATACTGACATTTTCACAATAAAGGTTTTTAAAACAAAACACGGTAGTAGTATTTACATTTGTAAAGTTTTTACTTTTAGTGACTGTTTTCGAATCAGTAAAAGGCAAGTGAAATAAAGCAGTCCAATTACATGACGGATAAAAGGTATAATATGTAGGAACGCAGTAAAGATAAATGGTCAAGGGCAGTTGTGTTTTTCATGTCTGCAACATAAAGTGATCGATAAGAATCTGATAATCAGGCGTATCGGCGACTAAGACAGCAGGCCGAATCTCTTTTACTCAACGGCTCCGTCATGGAAGGAAGAAACGCCCTTTTTCTCGAAAAAGGAATATATTTTACTTGCAAGACAGTTGTAAATTTTCCGGGAAAGTACATTAGCCTGGAATATTATAACATATGTTTGAAAAAAGAAATATTGTTCGAAAATAATAAAAAGCGTAATTTTTAGGTCATATGACCAAGCTTTTCATCATTAAATTAACAAAAGTAAAATGAACCAATGAAAAGTTTTATTAACAAGTCACATGACCTGTTATGCTTACGTTACGCGCTGCGCGCCGCGCCTCGGATCACTTCCGGCTGCGCTAACGGGGCGTGTCATAAAACGCATTACGCGACAACGTAGGTCAAGAATATAGTCTAAATGTCTCCACCAACCAGCGTTCAGAACACAACCCCTTTCAGCAGTCCAAAAAGTTCTGTTAAATGACAACAGAGGGGACAGGCAACAAGAACCATCAGTCAAAGAGGGGAGGGCAAGTTCTTCTCTTCCGGGTCATGTTGGGGCGCTACCGGAACTGATCGAATTGGTAGTCTATAGTGTTTCTGGATGTTTCAGACTAAAGCTGGCGTCAGCATGAGACCACTACCATCTCGTAGCTCCGTCGTGGCCATTCCACGAGCAATCATGGCAGCCGCTCCCCACCAGAAGCCTGCGGGAGTCGGAGGCCCCCAAGACTTTTGTAGAATCTTCACGGCTGAGGGGACGCTTTTCGAGAATGGGACTCAAGCCCTAGCAGACAAGCGTCCGAGTTCCAAGGTGTCCCAGGGCCATTTTAGTGGACCAGGCCCAAAACCGAAGAGCCGGCCGCCATTTTGAGAGTCCTGTGGCAGCCGCCTATCGCTGCAGCGCAAGAGCGGGCGCATCTCAACTACATGGTGAGCGAGACGCTGTAGTCGCAAGAGCGGGCGGTAAACAGCTGAATGGCGGAAGAGGCACAGTGTAGCAAAAGCGGGCGGAATGGCAACTAAAACGATAAAGGGGCGCCCCACTACAGCTTGTCTTCAGGTCAAACGGATTGTGGGACAAGGTCCAGAATTGAAGAGTCATCAAAAGGCAAAAAGTTCCGCCGGACCCCGGGAGCCGGCCGCCTATGTCGGGGCGATCTCAGGCTACACCAGTGCTGTAAGACTTGGGGAGGGTGTCGGAGCCAATCGTCTTCTCCGAGTCCATGGCCATCACACCGCCCCTCAGGGGCCTCCGTCAAGCTGTTTAGGAAGGTAACATATCACATTGTTTTCTAATGCAGTCAGGTCCACAAATGACACTCACTTACTTTGAGAATAGTGAAGCTGCAGTAGGTGGAAATAAGCTTCAGACAGTGTTACAAGCACTGCTCAGAACTCTTAACTATGGCACCCAACATCCAGAACTTATGCTATTTGAGAATGGTAGTGACATCGAAGCATCTCAGGGACCAAAACCATTAACGTACTTTCACGTATGAAAATCTTACTTGGGGAGGGGGCAGGAGCGAAGCGCCCCCTCCCAGTCAGCGCCACCACACCGTATGTTGAAAATCTGAAGCCATCGTTCTACAAAGTCAACCAAACTTGGATTGAAAAATCTAGAAAAATGTACAAACTGAAAACCAGTTTTGGTCTGCATAGCATCAGTAGCAACGCTTGAGTCAGCTTTGTGTCAAGCCGCCATTTTGATTCAACAAAGCACAGGCATTGAAAAAGGCTGAAATTCAGAACTCTAAACTATGGCACCCAACATCCAGGAGCTTGCCATCCGGATCTTGGAGCCTTGTGCTGTTTTCGATCTATTCACACATCGGTCCACTACTGACATCATCTTATAAACCAACGTTATGTAAATAGTTTTTTAATAAAATGTTTTACCCTGTTTCTTTGCTGGTGTGTTGTCTATATTTTTAATATTTGCATAGGGTTTGTCGTTATTTTGTGCGGGATGGGTGATGGAGCCGAGCTGTCTTGCAGCCCTCATGGTGTGGAGCTCAGTTCATCTCACTATTTTCGTATTTCTCATGAAGGGTTGTTCCTAATATTTCTATTTTAGCGAGGTCAAAAAGAGATCCAATTAGTGGCCTACTGATTTTGCTCGATTACTTTTATTTTTTTACACGATTTTTCACTATCTGCAAAGACTAAACAGAGTATTGCGACTTTGTGCTTGTTTGTAAATAGAGAATGATCCAAAGAGAACCAATTCTAAAACAGTAAATGCTTGGACAACAATCAATCAAATGGAGAGACAAGGAGGCACGACGGATTACAACGGGGGTAAAGGCCTGCGTTAACTACCCTTCAGTATCTGCAAAGAGAGAGTACTACTAAGACAAAAGAGGGGAGGGGGGGGGGGTGCAGCGTTCAAAGCACATCAGCGTGCATAAATACGAAAATGTTTTTATCTATCACGTACTTGACATTTTAAAGCTTTTCATATTTGCTATTAAAAAACCAATGAAATTCACAGAAAAAACCATAGGTTATAGTGGATATATAGTTAGGAATTTGCATTTAGAAAACCTTGAAAATTCAATGAAAAAACCATTGGTTTTAGGCCATATATAGTTAGGAATTAGCATTTACAAAACCTTATTTTACTCGCATAAAACCATTGAAATTCCATATATAGTTAGAAGCGCTAACTATATATCGCGCACCCGCAATCCACTGCTGATGATGTCACATATTACATCATTCATGACATGGTCAGTGACATCACTGATGACATCACTGATGACATCTCAAATGACATCACTGATGACAACTCAAATGACATCACTGATGACATCTCAAATGACATCACTGATGACATCACTGATGACAACTCAAATGACATCACTGATGACATCTCATTTGTCATCACTGATCACATCACTCATGTGATAATACAATGAACCTCTTCAGACTCTAATATAACCTTACATACACTCAGTATAAACAGACACTCACAGACTGTCACTCATCCATGGAGTTACTCACACACCTAGTCAGTCATGCAAAGAATCAATCACACCTCCATTTCCTCAACTATAAAGTTATACACATCTTACTTATTCAAACATATAATAACACATATTTATTCTCTTATATAATCCCTGATACAAGCTCACAGTGATCGATACAGCCACTCACACATTCACTGGCTCTTATGTTCAGTTATTTATATATCTCAACTCTCACATGTATTGTGTTTTACATACGTACTTACTTGCACATGTAGCAATGAGAAATCCATTCACTCACCAACACACCCATGCATAGTCAACCGCCCATATAGCTGTTTCCACATGCACTCTTGAACTCATACTCCTAGTGAATCAACTGCTTACACATCTATGCACAGAGTCACGCACCTCCCAGCCACCCACACACACACTCAGCCTCCCATTCAAATACTTGGGCAACCAATCAATAACCCATATGGCCACTCTTATAGCTACTGATCAACACATGCAGCAGCTTACACAACAACAAACATACTGATGCACAAATTAAGACAGTTTAGTCACTAACCCATGCACTCAGTGAGACACATTTAATCACTCACTCATACAGTCAGTCATGCACCTACTAAATTCTTCATCCAGACACTTATACATCCACTCATTCTTCAATATGTGAAACATATTTAAACTTTACAGACACATACAATCACTGGATGTTGTGATCAGTGATGTCATCAGTGATGTCATTTGAGATGTCATCAGTGATGTCATCAGTGATGTCACTGACCATGTCATGAATGATGTAATATGTGACATCATCAGCAGTGGATTGCGGGTGCGCGATATATAGTTAGCGCTTCTAACTATATATGGGATTTCAATGGTTTTATGCGAGTAAAATAAGGTTTTGTAAATGCTAATTCCTAACTATATATGGCCTAAAACCAATGGTTTTTTCATTGAATGTTCAAGGTTTTCTAAATGCAAATTCCTAAACTATAACCTATGGTTTTTTCTGTGAATATATATATATATATATATATATATATATATATATATATATATATATATATATATATCAAAAAAAAAAATATATATATATATATATATATATATATATATATATATATATATATATATATATATATATATATATTACCTACTGGCGGTCGCCAGTAGGTAGTTATAGTTAGGATTGTTTTCCATAGGAAATCCTCAACATTCTATTTGGAATAACTTTGGCCCTGGTTGAACAATCTTAGCGAATTTCTCAAAGAAGATGGCTCGGTCCGCTGCGCTCCTTCCCTAAAAGTTTGGGGGGGATTGGTCAAGTGGGGGCTGAGATAAAAGGGGGGTCCCAAAACGTGTTTTCTCCATGTTATTTTCCATAGGACCTTTAGACTCGGCTACAGGTCGAACGGCTGAATGGATTTATAAGAAATTTGGCAAAACTGTACAGTCCGGCTCGCAGATTACGCTTTTTTTGGAATGGTGTAAATCCGTTCAGTAGTTGCTGAGGAAATTAAAGTTAAAGTCAATTATATATCTATACGCGCGGACAGGTGCGCGCACTCAAGCGGCTGCGCGCGCGAGCGGAATTTTGCTGCGTGACGTCTGTTAACGTTCGATTCGAAGGAAATCAGGAAGTGTTGACCGCCATTTTGTCATTGCGAGTAAATATATTGTTGATTTCAAAGCGTTGGAACATGGAAAGGGGAGAAGGTAGAGATTGTTTTGCTGCGTAGGTTTTCTCAGGGTGTGCAGTAAGGCCCTTAAAGGCGAAAATATATATATATATATATTTTTTTTAAAGTTGCGTGGTGCGCGCACTCGGTCGCGCACACCTATTTACAAGAGTGTGAAAATGGAGATAAATCAGAAGTTTGAGTGCTTTGATATAAGGTGGCTCTGAAAAGAGCCCTTGTGTTAATTGAGTTTTTTCTGCATTTATAAGTAAGTACCGATGCAGAGCCTGATGTTGCAGAGGAAGATTCTGTTTCCCTCATCCGTGAAATGAACAACATCTCTCCTATAGATGTCTTGCATGTGGTAACGCAAGTCGTTGTGGTAAATAGAACCCATGCTATAATCTCTGAGGAATGCAGAAACAGATTTATTTACATGTCTCCTTGCTTTCTCAATTTGTGCACAATGTTGATTGGACCAATTCCATTTCTGTCTTTAGCATATATTGGAATATGCCAAGGCAGTTCGAGGAAAAAGTGTCATCAATTGTTGAAAGGTGTCTTTTAGAAGCATTTCCAGACCTACCCCAGTCAATGTGCCTAGATCGTTCCCACCACAGTGCACAATTATAAGGTCTGGTTCTGGTTGATGCATAAAAGTTTTCACCAATGGGATTAATTGGTGACATCTCAATCCTCTTTGGCCAGTCCACGTTATTTGCACATTTGGTAAATGAAGGTTGGAAATTCGTCTGCTTGCTGCATATTTTCCAGTCCAGTGAATATAGCTGTGTCCTAAAAGCCAAACCTTCATTTTCAAGGCAGATGCACTCGTACTCCGATGGGTTCTGGAAGTGGAATGGCAGTTAGAAGCTGAAAGTCAGGATAAAAAAATGGATGAGGCTTGGTGTGGTTGAAAAACAAAAAATGATTGGTTGATTCTAATACGTGAAGATTGAAGACTACGTTGCATGTTAATGTTATGTAAAACTAAAAGTACTATTGGGTGTGAAAAAAATGACATGTAACAGAGCTGTGGATAGGCAGGTGTTTCTGGAGGGAAAACTGTGTTGTTACTTTGCTGTAGAACGTTGAGATATGAACTTTTGACCTGTGCCTTCAGCCAGGTGCAGAATGAGGTGTTACCATGGAAACAGCCAGAGATGGCAGTGGGTGATGGGTGACTTTTATGTGACATTGAAAATATTGTGAGGGAGAACCAACTGAAATGTAAATGCTTACGTTACGCGCTCCGCGCAGCGCCCCGGATTGCTTCCGGGAAGCTGCGCTTCGCGCCTCGCGCACCGGAGCACTTCCGGGTGCGCTAACGCGGCGCATCATATGACGCATTACGCAACAACGCGATACGTCGTTGGGGCTCCACCGGAACTGATCGAATTGGTAGTCTACAGTGTTTCTGGATGTTTCAGACTGAAGCTGGCGTCAGCATGAGAGCACCCCGTGGCTACGTCGTGGCCATTCTGCGAGCAATCATGGCAGTCGCTCCCCACCGGAAGTCTGCAGAAGTCGGGGGCCTCGGTGACTCTTGTAGAATCTTCAAGGCTGAGGGGACGCTTTTGGGAATGGGGCCCATGCCCTAGCAGTCAAGCGTCCGAGTTCCAGGGTTGCCCAGAGCCATCCTTGCAGGCCAGGCCCAAGTCTGTGGAGCCGACCGCCATTTCCTGAGCTCCGTGGCAGCCCCCTGTCGCTGTATCGCAAGAGTGGGTGCAATTCAGCCGGATGGCGGGTGAGACGCTGTAATAGCAAGAGCAGGCGTAATTCAGCTGGCCGAGCGAGGCACTGTGCCGCAGGAGCAGGCCCAACTCAGCTGGCCGAGTGAAGCGCTGGGGTGTAGCTAAGAAACCTCCACCTGGGGAGGTGGGAGAGGCTCGTTCGCGCCGCCTCTCCCTTCCAGTGCAACCCACGCCGTCTCCTGGCGCAGGTATATGTGATGGTCAGACCAGGGCACCGCAGGACGTGTCTTCAGGTCAAACGGATTGTGGGACAAGGTCCAGAATGGAAGAGGCATCAAAAGGCAACAAGTTCCGCCTGACCCCGGGAGCCGGCCGCCTATGTCGGGGGCGATCTCAGGCCATACCAGGGGAACAAGACTTGGGGAGGGGGCAGGAGCCAAGCGCCCCCTCCGAGTCCGTGCCACCACACCACCCCTCGGGGGCCTCCGTTAAGCGGCTCAGGGAGGCACCGCAGGCAGCCGTTCTTCAGATCAGTTGTTCTCACCGGCAAGCAAGAGTGGGTGCAATTCAGCTGGATGGCGGGTGAGACGCTGTAATAGCAAGAGCAGGCGTAATTCAGCTGGCCGAGCGAGGCAATGTGCTGCAGGAGCGGGCGCAACTCAGCTTGTCGAGTGAAGCGCTGGGGTGTAGCTAAGAAACCTCCACCTGGGGAGGTGGGAGAGGCTCGTTCGCGCCGCCTCTCCTTTCTAGTGCACCCCCCGCCGTTTCTTGGACCCTGAAGTATGGCACTCAACATCCAGAACTTATGACATTTGTGCAAGGCAGGGACATCGAAGCCTCTCAGGGACCAAGCATATCCAGAGTCCTTCCTACAGAAGGTGGTGGGGGTGGCGGCATTAGGAAGGCATCCCCCCACACAACTTGTCGGACATCACCTCTGGATGTACTGGGTGTTCAATTCCAGAATTGAAACTACTAAGAAGCAATTAGAACTGTTGTTTTCATGTTGCAGCAGGCTGCCATGTAAATAGTTATTTAATAAAACGTTTTACCCTGTTACTTTGCTGGTGTGTTGTATATATTTATAATATTTGCATAGTGTTTGTCGTTATTTTGGGCGGGGTGGGCGGCGGAGCCGAGCTGTCTTGCAGCCATCATGGCGTCGAGCTCGGTTCCTCTCACTAGTTTCATGTTTTTTCTAACGATTTATATGTTATAGTTTGCTAGCACGATACAGCGGATAGTCCGCATTTTATATATATGTCCTTTTTATTAGGGGGTCCTCCGGTGGAGTCGGACGATCTACCTCTAATAAACGGTCCGTGTTGAACCAACTACCAACAAACGGGGCAGAGATAGGCATGACGGGTTACAAAGGGGACAAAAGTGTGCACTACCTATCCTTCACTATCTGCAAAAACTAAACAGAGTATTGCGACTCTGTGCTTATTTGTGAACAGAGAATGACCCAAAGAGAACCAATTTCGAACAATCATAGGCTATTGGCAGTGGGCAGAGAGGCCATGACACAGAAAATGGCTGTTACTTACATGCATGATGGGGCCTAAAAGGGACTAGATGGCGTGGCCACTGTTTCGCGACTTTCACTTTACTTTTAACAGTGGCTGTGGTGAACATAAATGAACGCCGCTTATGTATACCTAATTTTAGTCATTTTCCACAAAAAAGCTTTTGATATTTGCTATTAAAAAACCAAAGAAATTCACTGAAAAAACCATAGGTTATAGACCATATATAGTTAGGAATTAGCATTTACAAAACCTTGAAAAATCACTGAAAAAACCATAGGTTATAGACCATATATAGTTAAATATCTCAAGTCCATCTCTGCACTCGATGGAGATACAGGTCGTCGATCAGAAGATGTGCTGGCCACCTCTAATGGTAATAGCGTGGCCAGGGCTCTTGTCGTTGCCTCTGCAAATTGCACAGGGTGCACTTGTTTGACATGCCGCACCATGGTATGTATGGAAAAGGAATATTTTTTTGCTGGATTTCTTCTTGAGAGAACCAAGTCACATATCGTGCAGGTTACTTTTGGTGCATTCACTTTCTTTTGATCTTCAGGATAAGTGAAAAATTGCCAGATGAAAGATTTATTTTTTCTTATTAAAGGTAGTCGATCATTTTGGTCAGATTCGGAAGATGAATGAGATACGGTAGCCATTTCACCAAAGTCTTCCGAAAGATGTAGGACGTTGTTCTCTCTTGAGAGTAGAAAAGATAGTGAGGGAAGTGGGTGGAGTGCTGCGTGTAAATTCCAGAATTGAAACTATTAAGAACCAATTGAAAGTGTTGTTTTCATGTTGCAGCAGGCTGCCATGTAAATAGTTATTTAATAAAACGTTTTACCCTGTTACTTTGCTGGTGTGTTGTATATATTTATAATATTTGCATAGTGTTTGTCGTTATTTTGGGTGGGGTGGGCGGCGGAGCTGAGCTGTCTTGCAGCCATCATGGCGTCGAGTTCGGTTCCTCTCACTAGTTTCATATTTCTCATGAGGGGTTGTTCCTAATTTTTCTATTTTAGCGAGGTCAAAAAGAGATCCCATCAGTGGCCTACTGATTTTGCTCGATTCCTTTTGTTTCTTCTAACGATTTATATGTTATAGTTTTCTAGCACGATACAGCGGCTAGTCCGCATTTTATATATATGTCCTTTATATTAGGGGTGTCCTCCGGTGGAGTCGGTCGATCTACCTCTAATAAACGGTCCGGGTTGAACCAACTACCATCCTGATTTTGTATATCTTCTGAGCTGGATTTAAGCACACAATTGTTAAAGTATGAAACGTTTTATATTTCTAAAAAAAATACCAAGGTGTGTACATCCGGTAACGCACAAAAGTTTAAAAAGACATTCGGCTCCATTTACTGAAAAGTTTCATAAGAATAAAAAAGAAGTCTAGGTACAGTCTCTTTGACGTACTATAAGTTCTTTGAGGGGTGTATGAAGAAATTCAATAAGTTCAAATTGCAAAGTTTTCACGAAATACATAGGCAGGTGCGCGCACTCGGTCGCGCACGAAAGCCTGGAAATGCGATATCCATTTTATTGACAACTGTTGCCGAGAGTGCGCACACCGAGTCGCGCACGAAAGTTTAGTAAGGCTATTTTTATTTACAGACAAATTTTAATGCGTTCAAAAAAAGGCAAGGTACAGACTTTCGAATTCTGTATCGCTTTACAAGGAGTCTCTATGCAACTTAAACAGTGAAGGAAACGGCTTGTTTTTGAAAAAAATATTTGCCAGAACTTTATTGACAAAAGTATAGGTTGCATACACGACATATTTCTGAATTAGCATTTTAAAAACGAATGAAATTCACTGAAAAAACCATAGGTTTGACACATGTTATAGTTAGCTGGAAATTTTACTGATATAAAACCAATGAAATTCCACGTTATAGTTAGTTGGACTCACTATAACTTGCGCGTGCAATGCAGTGCTGATGACGTCACATATTACATCACTCATGACATGGTCAGTGACATCACCTATGGTTTTTTCTGTGAATATATATATATATATATATATATATATATATATATATATATATATATATATATATATATATATATATATATATATATATATATATATATATATATAGTAAAGCAGTCCTAGTGCCGTTCAATGATGGCGGAACCAAAAGGTCAAGACCTCATAAGCCTCACGCCCAGCAGAAAGCAATAGCCTCAAAATAATCAGGAATACGAGAATGGATAGCAGGGAAGACGATTTATTAAGTAATGGTGACGCGTTTCGCTCCACACGAGAGCTTGTTCACACAACACGTCAGGAACAAACAAAGCATATAAACAGTAATAATGAAGAAAGGACAATCAAAAGTGACCAATAGTGCACGCCTTTTCTGAGTAGTAAACATAGTGAAAGGACTCATAAAATAACCAGTGCTAGAAGAAATAATAATGATGGCGGAACCAAAAGGTCAAGACCTCATAAGCCTCACGCCCAGCAGAAAGCAATAGCCTCGAAATAATCAGGAATACGAGAATGGATAGCAGGGAAGACGATTTATTAAGTAAGGGTGACGCGTTTCGCTCCACACGAGAGCTTGTTCACACAACACGTCAGGAACAAACAAAGCATATAAATAGTAATAATGAACAAAGCACAATCAAAAGTGACCAATAGTGCACGCCTTTTCTGAGTAGTAAACATAGTGAAAGGACTCATAAAATAATCAGTGCTAGAAGAAATAATAACAACTGAACCATAGAGACGTGTAAAGCAGATCAAAAATCACAATTAAATCATCACATGGTAATATATTAAATAAACTAACAGAAGTGTGTTCTGAATAGAGAGAATGAAAAATCAGCACATGGACAAAATGCAGTGTATGTACAGCATGTGAAACCACCAGCTGGAATATGAGTGGATGTCTGCAATTCATTCAAACAAATAGTGACATAGTGCCATAAAGAAACGCAGAAAGCATAACTATTTATATAAGTGGATATCTGCAGATCATACGAATAAATAATGACATAGTGCCAAAATATATATATATATATATATATATATATATATATATATATATATATATATATATATATATATATATATATATATATATATATATATATATATATATATATATATATATATATATATATATATATATATATATATATATATATATATATATATATATAGATATAGATATTACCTACCGGCGGTCGCCAGTAGGTATATATAGTTAGGATTTTTTCTCTATGGGACTGTTGAAAATTCTATGTCTAATAACTTTGGCGTTTGTGGACAGAATTGGCTGAAAATGGCACATTTTGTTTCTGAGCAGCCCCTGAGGCTGGGGGGGTTTCGTCAAGGGGGGGCCGAGAAAAAAGGGGGGTCCCAAAACGCGTTTTTCCGATTCATTTTTCCATAGGGCGGTTGGCCTCACTTTTAGCTCGAACGGCTGAATGGATTTGCACAAAACTTGGCAAAATTGTAGGGACTGTCAGCCCGATGCGCCTTTGCTAGGTCTCAATATATGTGCTCCAGTGGATTTTGAGAAATTAACGTTTTAAAAAACAGATATATCTGTGACAGCGTCCCGGGTAGCGCTCCGGTTCGCGTACTTTTCGCGTAACGGAACTTTGCGAAGCGAAGCTGATTGGCTCTCCGGTGCCTGTCAACATTCTAAACAGTCCGTAACGGCCGCCATCTTGTCTCTCGGTAGGATCGAGAGACAAGAGGAGGAGAAAAACGAAGGGGGAATTTAATGAAAGGGGGCAAGGTAGACCCCTCTTGACCCCCTAGGAATGATGTTGGGGTTATTAAAGGGTCCCGTGGGGCAAATAAAAAAAAATTGATTTTTCGCGGTAGAAGCGCTTCCCCGTTCGCGAACCGGGTCGCGAACCGGTAGCGAAATGGGAATTCGCCATTTTGTGTTTCGTTTTAATTAAATTACAAGATGGAGGAAAAACAATGTGGGAAATGGGTATAAGGAGGTATGGGAGACGTATCCTGACCCCCTATGTTTTCTGAGGGTGGCTGAGGATGCTCGTCTGTTAACGTTCGATTCAAAGGAAATCAGGAAGTGTTGACCGCCATTTTGTCACTACGAGTAAATATATTGTTAAAAATAATTGTTATAAATTAATCCGTATTGATAAACATTGTCTGCGCCATCTTGCCTTTTTTCCAATGCCACACTTTTGTCGTGCACGGCAGCCATTTTAGATGCCTTGACCAGACCAACTCTCTGCACGCCGCCGATCCTCAGCATGGCTCCCCACCCTCGCAAGCATCTCCCCCAGGCACTGGTCACCCCCGCTCTCTCTCTAATGCATGGGCCATAAACCTCCCCCATCTGCGCTGCTCTTCCCTGAGATTCAAACCCTGTGCCCGCCCCACACCTCCCTTTCACCCTATTCACTACCGCACCCTCTGACACTCCTCTTCCTCTGTGTCCGATTGTCCAGGCCGGTCCCAGGCTATCACCTAGCCCTGCGGATGTAGTTTATGGCCCCAACTGTAAAGAATCACCCCTCTTCAAAGGAGTTACAGTAGATCAAGGCCCCCACCCCATGAGATCCGTCACACCACACGCGTTCCTACTATCTGATAACGATCCTGTATTGTGATTGGGGAGGGGATTCTCACTGTAAGGGTGTGTGGGACCGAGCCTGAAGCGGAAGATTCCAGGGATGCCTTTTTGTACATCAAAGTCTTCACAATTATGTGTCACATTAAAAATATATAGCACTCCAACAAAGTAGTAGGATTATAACACTTTAATAACTTATAAATATATACAACGCTCCAACAAAGTAAACACGTTAAAAAAACATTTTAAACAACTATTTACATGGCAGCCTGCTGCAACATCCATCTCAAAGCATTCACCATCCGCTTGATACTGTCCTTACCCCTCCTTCCCCGGAGTAGCAACAATGGGCTGCTTTGGTAAGTCTTTTAGTCGACTTTGGGTTATAAAAAGCCTACATATCCCGTCGGCCTGTGAGGTGGCGTCAGTAGCGGACCATTGTGCAAATAGGCCGAAGGCAGCACAACGCGCCGAGATCCGGACGGCACCCAGGTGGTGTCCAGCAAGTTGCCACACTGGTCTGCCATCCTACAATGCTGCCCCGAAAAACGGCTTGGGGCGCCCCGGGGGGGGGGGGGGAGGCGCGCGAACGGGCCTCCCCCGCCTCCCCAGGTGGAGGCTCCTCAGCTGCAGTGGGGCGCCCCTTGGCGTTTCAGTCGCCATCCAGCTGAATTGCGCCCGCTCTTGCGGCACAGTGCCTCATCCGCTATTCAGCTGAGTTGCGCCCGCTCTTGCGGCTACAACGTCTCGCCCACCTTCCAGTTGAATTGCGCCCACTCTTGCGGTGCAGCGATAGGCGGCTGCCACAGGACTCTCTAAATGGCGGCCGGCTCTTCGGATTTGGGCCTGGTCCACTAAAATGGCCCTGGGACACATTTGAACTCGGACATTTGCCTGCTAGGGCATGGGCCCCATTCCCGAAAGCGTCCCCTCAGCCTTGAAGATTCTACTAAAGTCATCGGGCCCCCGACTCCCGCAGGCTTCCGGTGGGGAGCGGCTGCCATGATTGCTTGCGGAATGGCCACGACGGAGCCACGAGATGGTGGTGCTCTCATGCTGATGCCAGCTTCAGTCTGAAGCATCCAGAAACACTGTAGACTACCAATTCGATGACTTCCGGTGGAGCCCCAACGTGACCCGGTAGGGAAGAACTTGCCCTCCCCTCTTTTGACTGATGGTTCTTGTTGCCTGTCCCCACTGTTGTCATCTAACGGAACCTTTTTGGACTGCCGAGTGAGAAAAAAAAAGGTGGGGCTTTCATCATTTGGGAAAAAAAAAAATTCCAATCCAATGAAAAGTGTTATTTTTAGGTCATATGATCAGGCCTTCCATCATTAGGAAACCAAAAGTAAAATGAACAGATGAAAAGTTTTATAAACAAGTCACATGACCTGTTATGCGGCTTTGGGCTATAAAAAGCCTACAAAATCCGATGGCCTGTGAGGCGGCGTCAGTAGCGGACCTATGTGCGAATAAGCCGAAGGCAGCACAACGCGCCGAGATCCAGATGGCACCGAGGTGGTGTCCAGCAAGTTGCCGCATGGTGTGGCCATCCTACAATGCTGCGCCGAAAGACGGCGTGGGGTGCCCGGGGGGTTGAGGCGGCACGAACGGGCCTCTCCCGCCTCCCCAGGTGGAGGCATCTCAGCTGCAGTGGGGCACCCCTTGGCGTTTCGCTCGCTATCCAGCTGAGTGGCGCTCGCACTTAAGGCTACAGTAGGCCAAAGGCAGCACAACGCGCCGAGATCCGGATGGCACCGAGGTGGTGTCCAGCAAGTTGCCGCACTGGTGTGGCCATCCTACAATGCTGCGCCGAAAGACGGCGTGGGGTGCCCCGGGGGGGGGGGGGGGGGAGGCGGTGCGAACGGGTCTCTCCCGCCTCCCCAGGTGGAGGCTCCTCAGCTGCAGTGGGGCGCCCTTGGCGTTTCACTCGCTATCCAGCTGAGTTGCGCCCGCACTTGCGGCACAGTGCCTCACCCGCCATCCAGCTGAGTTCCGCCCGCTCTTGCGGCACAGTGCCTCACCCTCCATCTAGCTGAGTTCCGCCCGCTCTTGCGGCACAGTGCCTCACCCACCATCCAGCTGAATTGCACCCGCTCTTGCGGCACAGTGCCTCACCCGCCATCCAGCTGAGTTGCGCCCGCTCTTGCGGCTACAGCGTCTTGCCCACAATCCAGCTGAATTGCGCCCACTCTTGCGGTGCAGCGATAGGCGGCTGCAACAGGACTCTCAAAATGGCGGCCGGCTCTTTGGATTTGGGCCTGGTCCACTAAAATGGCCCTGGGACACCTTGGAACTCGGACGCTTGACTGCTAGGGCATGGGCCCCATTCCCGAAAGCGTCCCCTCTTTTGACTGATGGTTCATGTTGCCTATCTCTCCTGTTGTCATTTAACGGAACCTTTTTTGACTGCCGAAAGGGGTTCTGGTCCGACCGCTGGTTGGTGGAGACATTTTGACTATATCCTGGACCTGCCCGGCCTCGCCCAAATGGCGCCGGTATAAATGGGACTTGTAACTCCTAGTTGTGTACTGGTTGCCCAGCCTTGATATCACGAGATACGTATGCAGTTTTGAAGCACATGGCGGGCCGGGACGAGTACTGATTGAACATTTGGACATCCCTATTGATATTAAGTTCTGATGTGTTATTGATTACTGTACTATTGAAAGTTCGAGTTAACGTCACCCATGGTACTTGCCCGCAAATGTATATCTAGATAATTTTATTGTAACTGGCCCTGTCGTACTTTAATTATAAAATGTACGTCCACCGATTCCGCAACTGTTAGACACCTTAGTTCTTGCGACCTAATGGCCCGCCCGTTACGTTCTTCTACAGTGTAAATGTCCCCTCATCATATACGATTACAGTTTGCTCCGTGGCCGGCCCACATGGTTATAGGCCCGTATTTGTATACTGACATTTTCACAATAAAGGTTTTTAAAACAAAACATGGTAGTAGTACCTAGATTGGTAAAGTTTTGAATAATAGCCACTGTTTTCGAATCAGTAAAAGGCAAGTGAAATAAAGCAGCCCGATTACATGACGGTTAAAAGGTATAATACGCAGGAAAGCAGTAAAGATAAATGGTCAAGGGCTGTTGTGTTTTCCACTCCTGCAACATAAAGTGCTCGATAAGAATCCGATATTCATGCCTATCAGCGACTAAGACAGCAGGGCGAGCCTCTTTTGTTCAATGGCTCCCTCATGGGACAAAGAAACGCCCTTTTTCTGGAAATAGGAATATTTTACTTGCAGGACAGTTGTAAATTTCCCGGGAAAATACATTAGCCTGGAACATTGTTAGTGATAAACTGTAAATGCATATGGGTCCTTTGCTTTACAAGTCAGAGTGAGAAAAAAAAAGGTGGGGCTTTCATCATTTGGGAAAAAAAATGTTCTAAATCAATGAAAAGTGTTATTTTTAGGTCATATGACCAAGCCTTCCATCATTAGAAAAACAAAGGTAAAATGAACCAATGAAAAGTTTTATTAACAAGTCACATGACCTGTTATGCTTACGTTACGCGCTGCGCGCCGCGCCCTGGATCGCTTCCGGGAAGCTGCGCCTCGCGCATCGGAGCACTTCCGGGTGCGCTAACGCGGCGTGTCATATGACGCATTACGCGACAACGCAGGTCCAGAATATAGTCAAAATGTCTCCACCAACCAGCGGTCGGAACAGAACCCCTTTCAGCAGTCCAAAAAGTTCTGTTAAATGACAACAGAAGGGACAGGCAACAAGAACCTTCAGTCAAAGAGGGGAGGGCAAGTTCTTCTCTACCGGGTCACGTTGGGGCTCCACCGGAAATGATCGAATTGGTAGTCTACAGTGTTTCTGGATGTTTCAGATTGAAGCTGGCTTCAGCATGAGAGCACCCCGTGGCTACGTCGTGGCCATTCCGCGAGCAATCATGGCAGTCGCTCCCCACCGGAAGTCTACGGGAGTCGGGGGTCCCGGTGACTGTTGTAGAATCTTCAAGGCTGAGGGGACTCTTTTGGGAATGGGGCCCATGCCCTAGCAGTCAAGCGTCCGAGTTCCACGGTTGCCCAGTGCCATCCTTGCAGGCCAGGCCCAAGTCTGTGGAGCCGACCGCCATTTCGTGAGCTCCGTAGCAGCCGCCTGTCGCTGTACCGCAAGATTGGGTGCAATTCCGTTGGATGGCGGGTGAGACGTTGTAATAGCAAGAGCAGGCGCAATTCAGCTGGCCGAGCGAGGCACTGTGTCGCAAGAGCGGGCGCAAGTCAGCTGGTCGAGTGAAGCGCTGGGGTGTAGCTGAGAAACTTCCACCTGGGGAGGTGGGGGAGGCTCGTTCGCTCCGTCTCTCCCTTCTAGTGCACCCCACGCCGTCTCCTGGAGCAGGTATATGTGATGGTCGGACCAGTGCACCGCAGGACGTGTCTTCAGGTCAAACGGATTGTGGGACAAGGTGTGGAGCAGGCGCAATTCAGCTAGCCGAGGGAGGCACTGTTCCGGAAGAGCGGGCGCAAGTCAGCTGGTTGCGTGAAGCGCTGCGGTGTAGCTGAGAAACCTCCACCTGGGGAGGTGGGGGAGGCTCGTTCGCGCCGCCTCTCCCTTCTAGTGCACCCCACGCCGTCTCCTGGCACAGGAATATGTGATGGTCAGACTAGGGCACCGCAGGACGTGTCTTCAGGTCAAACGGATTGTGGGACAAGGTCCAGAATGGAAGAGTGACTAAAAGGCAAAAAGTTCCGTCTGACCCCGGGAGCCGGCCGCCTATGTCGGGGGCGATCTTAGGCCACATCAGGGCAACAAGACTTGAGGAGGGGGTAGGAGAAATCCCAGGAATGGCGGCATGCATTTGGATCGATGTTGCAGCAGGCTGCCATGTAAATAGTTATTTAATAAAACGTTTTACCCTGTTACTTTGCTTGTGTGTTGTATATATTTATAATATTTGCATAGGGTTTGTCGTTATTTTGGGCGGGGTGGGCGGCGGAGCCGAGCTGTCTTGCAGCCATCATGGTGTCGAGCTCAGTTCCTCTCACTAGTTTCGTATTTGTTATGA
Organism: Lissotriton vulgaris; assembly: GCF_964263255.1. NCBI lineage: Eukaryota > Metazoa > Chordata > Amphibia > Caudata > Salamandridae > Lissotriton > Lissotriton vulgaris. The sequence goes on from NW_028245946.1 coordinate 1,021,559, forward strand.
GGGGTTGTTCCTAATGTTTCTATTTTTGCGAGGTCAAAAACAGATCCCATTAGTGGCCTTCTGATTTTGCTTGATTCCTTTAGTTTTTTTAACGATTTTTCACTATCTGCAAAGACTAAACAGAGTATTGCGACTCTGTGCTTCTTTATAAATAGAGAATGAACCAAAGAGAACCAATTCCAAAACAGTAAAGGCTTGGATAACAATCAATCAAATGGAGAGGGAAGCAGGCACGACGGATTACAACGGGGCAAAGGCCTGCGTTACCTACCCTTCACTATCTGCAAAGAGAGAATACTCCTAAAAGAAAAGAGGGGGGGGGCAGCGTTCAAAGCACATCAGCATGCATAAACACGAAATTTTTTTACCTACCACGTACTTGACATTTTAAAGCTTTTGATATTTGCTATTAAAAAACCATTGAAATTCACTGAAAAAACCATAGGTTATAGACCATATATAGTTTGGAATTAGCATTTACAAAACCTTGAAAATTCAATGAAAAAACCATGGGTTATAGACCATATATAGTTAGGAATTAGCATTTACAAAACCTTATTTTACTCACACAAAACCATTGAAATATCATATATAGTTAGTTCCACTAACTATATATCGCGCACCCGCAATCCACTGCTGATCATGTCACATATTGCATCATTCATGACATGGTCAGTGACATCACTAATGACATCACTGATGACATCTCAAATGACATCACTGATGACATCACTGATGACATCTCAAATGACATCACTGATGACGACATCGAGTGACTGTATGTTTCTGTAAAGCTAAAATATGTCTTACATATTGAAGAATGAGTGGATGTATAAGTGTCTGGATGAAGGATTTAGTAGATGCATGACTGACTGTATGAGTGAGTGATTAAATGTGTCTCACTGAGTGCATGGGTTAGTGACTAAACTGTCTTAATTTGTGCTTCATTATGTCGGTTGTTCTGTAAACTGCTGCATGTGTTGATCAGTAGCTATATGAGTAACTATATGGGTTATTGATTGGTTGCCCAAGTATTTGTATGGGAGACTGAGTGTGTGTGTGGGTGGCTGGGAGGTGTATGACTTTGTGCATAGATGTGTGAGCAGTTGATTCACTAGATGTATGGGTTCAAAAGTGCATGTGGAAACAGCTGTATGGGTGGTTGATTGTGTGCATGAGTGTATTGGTGAGTGAATGGATATCTCAGTGCTACATGTCAAAGTAAGTACATATGTAAAACACAGTACATGTGAGAGTTGACATATATAAATAACTGTGCATAAGAGCCAGTAAATGTGTGAGTGGCTGTATGGATCATTGTGAACTTGTATCAGTGATTGTATAAGAGAGTAAATATGTGTTAGAATATGTTTGAATAAGTAAGGTGTGTATAACTGTTTAGTTGAGGAAATGGAGGTGTGATTGATTCTTTGCATGACTGACTAGGTGTGTGAGTAACTCCATGGATGAGTGACAATCTGTGAGTGTCTGTTTACACTGAGTGTATCTAAGGTTATATTAGAGTCTGAAGAGGTTCATTGTATTATCACATGAATGATGTCATCAGTGATGTGATCAGTGATGTCATTTGAGATGTCATCAGTGATGTCATCAGTGATGTCACTGACCATGTCATGAATGATGTAATATGTGACATGATCAGCAGTGGATTGCTATATAACTATATATGAAATTTCAATGGTTTTGTGTGAGTAAAATAAGGTTTTGTAAATGCTAATTCCTAACGATATATGGTCTATAACCCATGTTTTTTTCATTGAATATATATATATATATATATCAATATAAATATATATAAACTCCCACAAGCAGGTTGCTTGCTCTCTCCAACAGAAACAAACGTGGAGCACAGACCTAAATTGGTGCAGAAAATTGCTTATTTATTCAGCTGCTGTTCCGTCGGCCATTACGCGTTTTGGTACTCAACGTACCTTGATCACATGACACAGGGAGTGACAGTGCTTTTATAAAAGTGCAATTAAAGCTACGCTTTGACATCTTACTCTTAATATCGGTATAATACCAGTTCAATTCTTCTCTTAATACATTTTGTACATTTTGGCATAAGTTTGTTATTTTGTCCAAATTCGCATAAATATGTGCAAATCACGCAATACAGTACATACTTTTGTGCAAATGTTTTTGTGCAAGGTTTGCCACGGTTATCAAGGTATGAATACCTTAAAGTACAAATAATGCTTTTGTATATAAAAAAACATAATTTATATTGTAGGTAGAATTAGTACAAACTCTAATTAATACACAAATAAGAATTTATTTTAAAACCATACTTTTCTATCTATATACACACACAATTATTACAGTATAAATAACAAGTGTGCAAATCCTGCTTATATGTGCAAATACGCAATACATATAGTATAAAGATATAGTGCAAATTCAAATCTTTCAATAAATAAGAATTCGATTAAAAACTATATGTTCTATACACATACATTTAAAATTATGTACAATTATAAATAGCAAGGAAAGATCACATTTTTCTTACATATTTAAATTAGAGTCCTAATACACTTGTATTAATGCCTTATGTTTGATGTAAAAATGTCCCTGATCTTAAAAGGATATATAGAGCAAAAATGTATCAATTCTCTTAGAAATAGTAGTTTTTTTAATACCCTGTTAAGAATCCTCTGATAAGGGTATATAGTAGTGACTAAAAAGTGAAGTTGGTGTGATTATGTGCTAGAATCTAAATGGTGAGGAAGAAAAAGAAAGATTTTTCAAAAAACAAAAAACATAAACAATAACTTGTGTGCGTTGGTTTAAAAGATGACATAGTTTTTTTTAAAAGAGCTTCTTCCAATACGTGAGATTTTTTAAATAATGAACTTGATCTACTGGAGTAATTACCAATTTATTCTTCGGGGTTTATGCCAGTTTTTAAATTTATTATAATTGGATTATCAAATGTATTCACTTCTTCATGTCTATTGCTGTTTTCTATAACCCAGTATATAAGTCTTCCGTTAAGTTTAATCCATGGGGATGTTTGGAATCTAATTCCAGGATATACCTAGTTTCCAATTTTCTGAGTTTTTGTTACAACAGAGTACAGTGTCTATTAGGAAGTACTTAAGAAGTCTGATATCCCCTTAGTGTTTCTCGTTGAAATGACGGGCTACAGGATATGTTGGGTCTCGATTCTTGATTGCACGTATATGCTGTAAAATTCTTTTATGTCCCTGCAGCTTTGTGTTTCCTACATATTTTAGCTTGCAGGGGCATTCTAAGACGTAGATTACATATTCTGTTTTACAGGTTAGCATTTGTTTTATTTGATGTTCTCCTTTTCCAAATGCTAATGTAAAACTCTTTGTATTTACTCCATTTAAACATGCCGTGCAGGTTTGACATTTTTAGAACCCTTGCCTTTGGGGAAACCAGTTCTTTTTGGGGATTTCTATCGGATTATTGACCACTAGACGATCTTTCATATTTGGCGCTCTGCTATGAGTGATAGTCGGTTTGTTGGGTAAATGGGGACCTAATATTGGGTCATTCTTCACTAGAGGCCAATTCTTTTGAATTATACGTCTGGTCTCCTTATGCTGTTTATTGTACCTCACAATCATCCTAAAATCCTCTACTGATTGTGGAGATTTGTTCGGTACTTCCGTGGACGTATTTGTTTGTGCTAAGGCTGATTGTAGGAGTGATGTTCTATCTACCTCACTACTTTTGCTTATGGCAGTGTCAATACATGTCAATACATGATATTGACTATCCACGTTGTAGGAATCTGGTTTTACTTGTTTGTTGGGCTATTCTTAACTCTTGTGGTGTACTGCATATGCGTTTCAATCTGAGCATTTCCCCGTACGGGATGCTTTGTATTAGATGTTTGGGGTGGTGACTGTTAGCATGTAAAATGGAGTTTACCGCTGTTGGTTTCCTGTGTATTTTTGTCTCCAATTTACCCCCCTCTATATACACCTCAACATCCAAGAATGTTACACAAGAGGGATTACTTGCTGAAGTAAAATGTAGGTTGATTTCATTCTGGTTCAGATTATTGATGAAAATATCTGCTTCTGTCTGTGTGCCCCTCCACACAATGAACAAATCATCGATGTATCGCCACCAACATTTTACATGGTCTTTCAATATGTTTTCAAATTTTCTATGGAGGACCAGTTCCTCCCTCCACCCCATATGGAGACAGGCGTAGCTTGGGGAGAAACTGGCCCCCATAGCTACACCCCATATTTGCTGGTATAAAACATGCTGGAAAAGAAAGATGTTATTGTGTAAGCAAAAGTCCATCATATCCAGAATCATTCTGCTATGCTGTTTGTGGGTTTCATGTCTTTTTCTAAGGTAAAATTCCGTTGCCTGCATCCCATCTTTATGGTTAATGCTCATGTATAGCGAGGTAATGTCCATCGTAATCAGTAAATAGTCTGGTTGCCATGTTAAATTACTGATTTTAGCCAAACAGTCTCCTGTGTCTCTTAGGTATGAAGGCAACTTTTGGACAAAGTCTTGTAAAAAGTGATCAATGTACTGAGACATATGTTCCGTTAGACTGTTCATTATATATATATATATATATATATATATATATATATATATATATATATATATATATATATATATATATATATATATATATATATATATATATATATATATATCTATATATATTACCTACTGGCGGTAGCCAGTAGGTATATATAGTTAGGACCTAGTTTCCAAGGGAAATCCCCAACATTCTATTGGGAATAACTTTGGCGCTGGTTGATGAATCTTCGCAAATTTCTCAAAGAAGATGGCTCGCTCCGCTCCTCTCCTTCCCTGAAAGTTTGGGGGGGATTAGTCAAGTGGGGGCTGAGAAAAAAGGGGGGTCCCAAAACGTGTTTTCCCCATGTTAATTTCCATAGGACCTTTAGACTCGGCTACAGCTTGAACCGCTGAAGGGAATTACACCAAACTTGTCAAAATAATAGTGTCTGGTACGCAGATCACGCTTTTGATAAAATAGTGTAAATCCCTCCAGTGGTTCCTGAGAAAATTAATAGAGAAACAAATTATATATCTATAAGCGCGCACCCCACGATTTTTTTTCGAAAAAAAAAAATTGACGGGGGGGGGCTTGGGGGGCTTCTGTCTTTTATTGTAATGTATTTATTTTAATTTTGAGGGTGCCCACCCCTCGTTTTACCCCCGAGATCACCGCCGCGGCCCGAGCCGCTTCAAAATGGCCGCCGCCTGGTTGTGGGCGGGGCCGGGAGGACGTTGTTACCGCTTCCCCCTGCCTGGGGGAATCCTTCGATGTGCCCGGCCGGTCTCCCGTGCCGAGGGGGAGACCGGGTGATGCTGGCGGCTGGTGCGGGGCTCCCGTGAGCCCCGGGAAAAGAAGAGACGCCGCCCGTATCGCTCTCGGGCCCCCGTTGTGTTGGGAGAGCCCCGCAGGTGCCGGCGGAGAGGAGAAGGCGAGTCACATGAGAAGAGCCCCGCCGTCCGTGTACCGGTGAGTAGTGTTCCCTGCAGGCTGCCCATACAGGACAGCCCCCAACGCATCCAGAACGCTTCAGCCAGGCTCGTATTAGACATCCCGCGTAAAGAACACATCTCTGGTCACCTGAAAAACCTCCACTGGCTCCCCGTCAATAAGAGGATTACTTTACGCCTCCTAACCCACGCACACAAAGCACTCTACAAAATCGGACCCGAATGCCTCAACACACGACTGTCCTTCTACACCCCCTCCCGCCAGCTACGATCCTCCAACCAAGCCCTTGCCACTGTACCTCGCATCAACAAAACCACCATGGGAGGTAGATCCTTCTCCTACCTGGCAGCTAAAACCTGAAACTCACTTCCCACTCACCTTCGCCTTACTCAGAACCACCTAGCATTCAGAAAGCAACTTAAAACGTGGATATTTGACAAGTAATTCCCCACCCTTCTTCAAGCGCCTTGAGACCCTCTGGGTATGTAGCGCGCTATATAAATTTACTGACTTGACTTGACTTAACTTTAGTCCGATGAAGGAGGAGATACACATCGGGCCCAAGGACGCCGTGGGTCTTGTGGTCTACTGCTGCGAGGTAGTTGGGGGAGGAGTAGAGCCCCCATGTTTACATTGTGCACTATAGTCTTTAGCATGGGCATCTGAAGCGATGCAATGGTGCAGACTTGTACTGCCTATGATCACTGCCATGCGAGGTTGTGGCTGCAGCCCATGAGGCGACACTTGGGTTTCTCTACCAATGAGGAATGGAGTCGCAATATGAACTGATGTATGACAGCCGACAAGGTGGAATGTAAAGGGAGGGGCTATCTGAAGATACTTATAAAAATCTTGGACGATTTGAGAGAATTGACTTTGGTAAATGAGGACAGCAAGTCAAGGAGAATAGGTAGCAATGTACCACATAGGGACTAACATCAGTGATGTCACACATATTACATCATTCATGACATGGTGAGTGACATCACTGATGACATCACTGATGACAGTTCATTTAACATCAATGATCACACCACTGATGATATACTTCGTGTGATAATACAATGCACCTCCGTACACTCTAATATAACCTCTGTTACACCTAGTGTAAAATACAGAGTATCATTTTTGAAACTATTGACACACCAATACCATTTACTACATACCCACTCACTGATTCCTACGTCTACATGCACATTCATTCATTCACCCATAATGTCACTCGTACATACAGTCACTCATCATTGCAACACTATCATATGCACTCATACACCTAAGCAGACACTCACACACTGCCACTGGTCCATGGAGTTACTCACACACCTACTCAGTCCTGTAAAGAATCAATCACACTTTGATTTCTTCATCTATACAGTTAAACACAGAACAGCTTACATTTTCACAGATATACTAACACATACTTACTCACTTATACAATCAAATCCTTCATCCATACTCTTATACATCCTCTCATTCTTCAATATGTAAAACATATTTAAAGTTTACAAAAACACACAGACACTGCATGATGTCATCAGTGATGTCATTTGAGATGTCATCAGTGATGTCATCAGTGATGTCACTGACCATGTCATGAATGATGTAATATGTGACATCATCAGCATTGGATTGCGGATGCGCGAAATATATAGTTAGTGCAACTAACTATATGTGGAATTTCATTGGTTTTATATCAATAAAATGTCCAGCTAACTATATAGGAGGAATTTCAATGGTTTTTTATATGTTAATTCCTAACTATATAAGGCCTAAAACCTATGTTTTTTTTCAGTGAATATATATATATATTCATAGAAAAAACCATAGGTTATAGTGGATATATAGTTAGGAATTTGCATTTACAAAACCTTGAAAATTCAATGAAAAAACCATTGGTTTTAGGCCATATATAGTTAGGGATTTGCATTTAAAAAACCTTATTTTACTCGCATAAAACCATTGAAATTCCATATATAGTTATAAGCGCTAACTATATATCGCGCACCCGCAATCCACTGCTGATGATGTCACATATTACATCATTCATGACATGGTTAGTGACATCACTGATGACATCACTGATGACATCTCAAATGACATCACTGATGACATCACTGATGACAACATCCAGTGACTGTATGTTTCTGTAAAGTTAAAATATGTTTTACATATTGAAGAATGAGTGGATGTATAAGTGTCTGGATGAAGGATTTACTAGGTGCATGACTGACTGATTGAGTGAGTGATTAAATGTGTCTCACTGAGTGCATGGGTTAGTGACTAAACTGTTTTAATTTGTGCATCATTATATCTGTTGTTCTACAAACTGCTGCATATGTTGATTCGTAGCTATATGAGTAACTGTATGGGTTATTGATTGGTTGTCCAAGTATTTGTATGGGAGACTGAGTGTGTGTGTATGGGTGGCTGGGAGGTGTGTGACTCTGTACATAGATGTGTGAGTAGTTAATTCACTATATGTATAGATTCAAAAGTGCATGTGCAAACAGCTGTATGGGCGGTTGACTGTGTGCATGAGTGTATTGGTGAGTGAATGGATATCTCAGTGCTACATGTCAAAGTAAGTACATATGTAAAACACAGTACATGTGAGAGTTGACATATATAAATAACTGTGCATAAGAGCCAGTGAATGTGTGAGTGGCTGTATGGATCATTGTGAACTTGTATCAGGGATTGTATAATAGAGTAAATATGTGTTAGTATATGTTTGAATAAGTAAAGTTTGTATAACTGTATAGTTGAGGAAATGGAGGTGTGATTGATTCTTTGCATGACTGACTAGGTGTGTGAGTAACTCCATGGATGAGTGACAGTCTGTGAGTGTCTGTTTACACTGATTGTATCTAAGGTTATATTAGAGTCTGAAGAGGTTCATCGTATTATCACATGAATGATATCATCAGTGATGTTATCAGTCATGTCAAATGAGATGTTTTCAGTGATGTCATCAGTGATGTCATTTGAGATGTCATCAGTGATGTCATCAGTGATGTCACTAACCATGTCATGAATGATGTAATATGTGACATCATCAGCAGTGGATTGCGGGTGCGCGATATATAGTTAGCGCTTATAACTATATATGGAATTTCAATGGTTTTATGCGAGTAAAATAAGGTTTTGTAAATGCAAATCCCTAACTATATATGGCCTAAAACCAATGGTTTTTTCATTGAATTTTCAAGGTTTTGTAAATGCAAATTCCTAACTATATATCCACTATAACCTATGGTTTTTTCTATGAATTTCATTGGTTTTTTAATAGCAAATATGAAAAGCTTTAAAATGTCAAGTACGTGATAGATAAAAACATTTTCGTATTTATGCACGCTGATGTGCTTTGAACGCTGCACCCCCCCCTCCCCTCTTTTGTCTTAGTAGTACTCTCTCTTTGCAGATAGTGAAAGGTAGTTAACGCAAGCCTTTGCCCCCGTTGTAATCCGTCGTGCCTGCTTGTCTCTCCATTTGATTGATTGTTGTCCAAGCATTTACTGTTTTAGAATTGGTTCTCTTTGGATCATTCTCTATTTACAAACAAGCACAAAGTCGCAATACTCTGTTTAGTCTTTGCAGATAGTGAAAAATCGTGTAAAAAAATAAAAGTAATCGAGCAAAATCAGTAGGCCACTAATTGGATCTCTTTTTGACCTCGCTAAAATAGAAATATTAGGAACAACCCTTCATGAGAAATACGAAAATAGTGAGATGAACTGAGCTCCACACCATGAGGGCTGCAAGACAGCTCGCCTCCGTCACCCATCCCGCCCAAAATAACGACAAACCCTATGCAAATATTAAAAATATAGACAACACACCAGCAAAGAAACAGGGTAAAACATTTTATTAAAAAACTATTTACATAACGTTGGTTTATAAGATGATGTCAGTAGTGGACCGATGTGTGAATAGATCGAAAACAGCACAAGGCTCCAAGATCCGGATGGCAAGCTCCTGGATGTTGGGTGCCATAGTTTAGAGTTCTGAATTTCAGCCTTTTTCAATGCCTGTGCTTTGTTGAATCAAAATGGCGGCTTGACACAAAGCTGACTCAAGCGTTGCTACTGATGCTATGCAGACCAAAACTGGTTTTCAGTTTGTACATTTTTCTAGATTTTTCAATCCAAGTTTGGTTGACTTTGTAGAACGATGGCTTCAGATTTTCAACATACGGTGTGGTGGCGCTGACTGGGAGGGGACGCTTCGCTCCTGCCCCCTCCCCAAGTAAGATTTTCATACGTGAAAGTACGTTAATGGTTTTGGTCCCTGAGATGCTTCGATGTCACTGCCATTCTCAAATAGCATAAGTTCTGGATGTTGGGTGCCATAGTTAAGAGTTCTGAGCAGTGCTTGTAACACTGTCTGAAGCTTATTTCCACCTACTGCAGCTTCACTATTCTCAAAGTAAGTGAGTGTCGTTTGTGGACCTGACTGCATTAGAAAACAATGTGATATGTTACCTTCCTAAACAGCTTGACGGAGGCCCCTGAGGGGCGGTGTGATGGCCATGGACTCGGAGAAGACGCTTGGCTCCGACACCCTCCCCAAGTCTTATAGCACTGGTGTAGCCTGAGATCGCCCCCGACATAGGCGGCCGGCTCCCGGGGTCCGGCGGAACTTTTTGCCTTTTGATGACTCTTCAATTCTGGACCTTGTCCCACAATCCGTTTGACCTGAAGACAAGCTGTAGTGGGGCGCCCCTTTATCGTTTTAGTTGCCATTCCGCCCGCTTTTGCTACACTGTGCCTCTTCCGCCATTCAGCTGTTTACCGCCCGCTCTTGCGACTACAGCGTCTCGCTCACCATGTAGTTGAGTTGCGCCCGCTCTTGCGGTGCAGCGATAGGCGGCTGCCAAAGGACTCTCAAAATGGCGGCCGGCTCTTCGGTTTTGGGCCTGGTCCACTAAAATGGCCCTGGGACACCTTGGAACTCGGACGCTTCCCTGATAGGGCTTGGGTCCCATTCTCGAAAAGCGTCCCCTCAGCCGTGAAGATTCTACAAAAGTCTTGGGGGCCTCCGACTCCCGCAGGCTTCTGGTGGGGAGCGGCTGCCATGATTGCTCGTGGAATGGCCACGACGGAGCTACGAGATGGTAGTGGTCTCATGCTGACGCCAGCTTTAGTCTGAAACATCCAGAAACACTATAGACTACCAATTCGATCAGTTCCGGTAGCGCCCCAACATGACCCGGAAGAGAAGAACTTGCCCTCCCCTCTTTGACTGATGGTTCTTGTTGCCTGTCCCCTCTGTTGTCATTTAACAGAACTTTTTGGACTGCTGAAAGGGGTTGTGTTCTGAACGCTGGTTGGTGGAGACATTTAGACTATATTCTTGACCTACGTTGTCGCGTAATGCGTTTTATGACACGCCGCATTAGCGCACCCGGAAGTGATCCGAGGCGCGGCGCGCGTAACGTAAGCATAACAGGTCATGTGACTTGTTAATAAAACTTTTCATTGGTTCATTTTACTTTTGTTAATTTAATGATGAAAAGCTTGGTCATATGACCTAAAAATTACGCTTTTTATTGTTTTCGAACAATATTTTCTTTTTTCAAACATATGTTATAATATTCCAGGCTAATGTACTTTCCCGGAAAATTTACAACTGTCTTGCAAGTAAAATATATTCCTTTTTCGAGAAAAAGGGCGTTTCTTCCTTCCATGACGGAGCCGTTGAGTAAAAGAGATTCGGCCTGCTGTCTTAGTCGCCGATACGCCTGATTATCAGATTCTTATCGATCACTTTATGTTGCAGACATGAAAAACACAACTGCCCTTGACCATTTATCTTTACTGCGTTCCTACATATTATACCTTTTATCCGTCATGTAATTGGACTGCTTTATTTCACTTGCCTTTTACTGATTCGAAAACAGTGACTAAAAGTAAAAACTTTACCAATGTAAATACTACTACCGTGTTTTGTTTTAAAAACCTTTATTGTGAAAATGTCAGTATACAAATACGGGCCTATAACCACGTGGGCCGGCCACGGAGCAAACTGAAATCGTATATGATGAGGAGACATTTACACTGTAGAGGAACGTAACGAGCGGGCCATTAGGTTGCAAGAACTAAGGTGTCTAACAGTTGCGGAATCGGTGGACATACATTTTGTAATTAAAATAGAACAGGGCCACTTACAATAACATTTTCTAGATATACATTTGCGGGCAAGGAGTTACGAGTCCCATTTATACCGGCGCCATTTTGGGCGAGGCCGGGCAGGTCCAAGATATAGTCAAAATGTCTCCACCAACCATCGGCCAGACCAGAACCCCTTTCGGCCCTTTATGCTACAAGATGGTGTCTTCCATTCAGAAAATATTGTTGGCAGCATTTTGAAAGGAAACAGAAACAGCCGTTCTCCTAGTGAGTTTCACATTGTTACATTTAGGAAGAATGTTGAAGAGTAGTATGTGGAAAATCTGAAGCCATTTTTCTACAAACTCTCAATCAGACTTGGATGGAAAAAAAAAACCTGAAGAATGTACAAACTGAAAACCAATTTTTGTCTGTATAGCACCAACAGTAACGCTTGAGTCAGCTTTGTGGCAAGCCGCCATTTTCATTCAATCAATAGCGTCCCCCTGCACACATTCAGGGACCTGGTCGTGTCTTCAGGCGAAACGGATTGTAGGAAAAGAAGCAGAAAGGAAAAGGAAAAAAGTTCCGCCGGACCTAGTGAAGCTGCAGCAGGTGCAAATAAGCTTCAGACAGTCTTACAAGCACTGCTCAGAACTCTCAACTGAGGCACTCAACATCCAGGACTTGCCATTCGGATCTTGGCGCCTTGTGCTGGTTCCGACCTATTCACACATCGGTCCACTACTGACATCACCTCATAAGCCAACGGGGCACCCCACGCCGACTTTCGGCGCAGCATTGTAGGATGGCCACACCAGTGCGCCAACTTGCTGGACACAACATCGGGGCCATCCAGATCTCGGCGCGTTCGACTCACTGTACCGCAACAGTGACCGCAACTCAGCTGGACACGCCGTCTTTCGGCGCAGCATTGTAGGATGGCCACACCAGTGCGGCAATTTGCTGGACACCACCTCGGTGCCATCCGGATCTCGGCGCGTTCGAGTCACTGTACCGCAACAGTGACCGCAATTCAGCTGGACACGCCGTCTTTCGGCGCAGCATTGTAGGATGGCCACACCAGTGCGGCAATTTGCTGGACACCACCTCGGTGCCATCCGGATCTCGGCGCGTTCGAGTCACTGTACCGCAACAGTGACCGCAACTCAGCTGGACACGCCGTCTTTCGGCGCAGCATTGTAGGATGGCCACACCAGTGCGGCAATTTGCTGGACACCACCTCGGTGCCATCCGGATCTCGGCGCGTTCGAGTCACTGTACCGCAACAGTGACCGCAACTCAGCTGGACACGCCGTCTTTCGGCGCAGCATTGTAGGATGGCCACACCAGTGCGGCAATTTGCTGGACACCACCTCGGTACCATCTGGATCTCGGCCCGTTGTGCTGCCTTCGGCCTATTCGCACATCGGTCAGCTACTGACGCCGCCTCACGTGCCAACGGATTTTCTACACTTTTTGTAGCCCTATGCCGCATAACAGGTCATGTGACTTGTTTATAAAACTTTTCATTGGTTCATTTTACTTTTGGTTTCCTAAAGATGGAAGGCTTGGTCATATGACCTAAAAATAACACTTTTCATTGGTTTAGAACATTTTTTTTTCCCAAACGATGAAAGCCCCACCTTGTTTCTGGATCATTCAGACTGAAGCTGGCGTCAGCATGAGAGCACCACCATCTCGTGGCTCCGTCGTGGTCATTCCGCGAGCAATCATGGCAGCCGCTCCCCACCGGAAGCCTGCGGGAGTCGGGGGCCCCCAAGACTTTTGTAGAATCTTCACGGCTGAGGGGACGCTTTTCGAGAATGGAGCCCAAGCCCTAGCAGGCAAGCGTCCGAGTTCCAAAGTGTCCCAGGGCCATTTCAGTGGACCAGGCCTAAAACCGAGGAGCCGTCTGCCATTTTAAGAGCCATGTGGCAGCCGCCTATCGCTGCACTGCAAGAGTGGGAGCAACTCAACAACATGGTGAGCGAGACGCTGTAGCCGCAAGAGCGGGCGCAACTCAGCTAGATGGCCGCCACCTGGGGAGGCCCGTTCACGCCGCCTCCCCCACGCCCCCCCCCCCGGGCCGCCGCACGCCAATTTTCGGAGCAGCATTGTAGGATACCAAAACCAGTGCGGCAGTTTACTGGACATCACCTGGGTGCCTGTCGTACATGTTGTGTCAGCCATGTGACACTGGACACAGACCGCTACTGACGAGGCCTCCCCCCGCACCACCCGGGACGCCCCACGCTGTTTTTCTGTGCTGCATTGTAGGATCCCTAAACCAGTGCGGCACCCAGGCGACATCACCTGGGTGCCGTCCAGAACTCTGCACGTTGTGCTGCCTTGGGACTATTCGCACAAAAGACAGCTTCTAACCATTGTTGCTTTTTGTGTTGAGAAATGTTTAAATGTTTTTAGTTTTTGTTCCGTTCGTTAAAGTTAATAGTTAATAAAGTTTTATAACCTTACTTTGTTGGAGTGTTATCTATTTTTTTAAAAACGGGTGAATGGGGCCTTGAATCGGGTTATTGTCATGTGTGGGCTTTGGAAGTGTGCTGCTGCAGGATCGGACATTTCAAACTCAAATGCACGTTCTTTTTCTTACCTTTCCGAAGCATGGAGCGCAATAGCAAGCAGAGAAAGGGTGATGCACGTGTTGAACACTACATGACCTGGCAAGTTGCTGGCAGTGCCCCCCCGCCCGCTCCTGAAAGAGGGCACACACACACACCGCCGCTCCGAGTACTTCACAAATCTTTAAAAGACCATGCGCTTGTTCATGAGGCTTAAATGGTTTATCACCTCTTCTAGAACCCCTGCATCGACCCTCTGACGTTTCCTGGAAAAATTACCATGTAACACAATACCAAGCCCTGTCAGCTGAAACCCCCAAGGAATCGTGGGGCATATTATCAAGGGGGTTTATCTCCGCTTTTTTGGCTTTAAAAGCCTTGAAAGCGGAGATAAAATTATCTCCCTATTACCAAGCTGTCGCTAACACCAGTTAGTGACAGCTGAAAGGAGATAGCGACCATCTTGGGCCCCGCTTTGCATGTCAGTGATACTTATCACTAATGACATGCTAAGTGGCGTGCCAAGATGTTAGCGACTGGAAACAGTCCCTAACATCGCTACCTTCTATTACCAACTTTTGGAGATATTCGCGCTAAGCGCGAATATCTCCAAAATCTAACACCTGCCCTGAGCAGTTCTTAGCCATGTTATCCAATGGGAGGTGGATAACATGGCTAAGAGCATTTGCTCGATAATACATGAATATCGCTGACTTTTCTGCGATAATAGCAAGGTTTATCTGCGATAAAAATCGCCGATGTGCGGCGATAATTTTTGTCTCTAAACAAAAATTATCTCCCTATTACCAAGCTGTCGCTAACACCAGTTACTGACAGCTAAAAGGAGATAGCGACCATCTTGGGCCCCGCTTTGCATGTCAGTGATACTTATCACTAATGACATGCTAAGTGGCGTGCCAAGATGTTAGCGACTGGAAACAGTCCCTAACATCGCTACCTTCTATTACCAACTTTTGGAGATATTCGCGCTAAGCGCGAATATCTCCAAAATCTAACACCTGCCCTGAGCAGTTCTTAGCCATGTTATCCAATGGGAGGTGGATAACATGGCTAAGAGCATTTGCTCGATAATACATGAATATCGCTGACTTTTCTGCGATAATAGCAAGGTTTATCTGCGATAAAAATCGCCGATGTGCGGCGATAATTTTTGTCTCTAAACAAGTTAGAGACAAAAATTATCGCTAGTTGTTCGTAATATGCCCCCGTGTTTTTGCTTGCAGAAATCGGGAGGCGGGAGACTAGCACTGAAATCAGTAGTCACACGCCTGAATCGGGAGGGTTGGCATGTCTGAATTCTCTACAGCTGGGGCCATAAACTACATCCGCAGGGGTAGGTGATAGCCTGGGACCAGCCTGGCATCTAAAATGGCTGCCGTGCACGACAAAATTGTGGCATTGGAAAAAAGGCAAGATGGCGCAGCCGCTGGAAGAGATGTATCAACATATATCAGCCTCCTCAGCCACCCTCAGGAAACATAGGGGATTAGGATACGTCTCCCGCACCCACTTATACCTAGTAATTTAATTAACGAAGCACAAAATGGCGAATTCCCGTTTCGCTACCAGTTTGCGGCCCAGTTCGCGGCCCGTGAAGCGCTTCTACCGTGAAAAATCATTTTTTTTTATTTTCCCCACGGGACCCTTTAATAACCCCAACAACATTCCTAGGGGGTCAAGAGGGGGATACCTTGCCCCCTTTCATTAAATTCCCCTTTCGTTTTTCACCTCTTCTTCTCTCTCGATCCTACCGAGAGACAAGATGGCGGCCGCTCTGGACTGTTTAGAATGTTGACAGACACCGGAGAGCCAATCAGCTTTCTGCGCGCAAAGTTCCGATAAGCGAAAAGTAAGCGGACCGGATCGCTGCCCGGAGCGCTGTTACAGATATATATCTTGATTTAAACGTTAATTTCTCAAAATCCACTGAAGCACATATATTGAGACCTAGCAAAGGCACATCGGGCTAACAGTCCCTACAATTTTGCCAAGTTTCGTGCAAATCCATTCAGCCGTTCGAGCTAAAAGTGAGTCCAACCGCCCTATGGAAAACTCAATGCAAAAAACGCGTTTTGGGACCCCCCTTTTTTCTCAGCCCCCCCTTGACGAAACCCCACCAAATTTTCAGGGGCTGCTCAGAAACAAAATGTGCCATTTTCCTGAAAATTTCAGCCGATTCCGTCCACAAACGCAAAAGTTATTAGACATAGAATTTTCAGAAATCCCATAGGGAATTAATCCTAACTATATATACCTACTGGCGATAGCCAGTAGGTAATAGAGAACATACATATCTGGCGGTTGCCAGTAGGTAGTCATTGTTAGGACCAAGTTTCCATAGGAAGAGCATTTTTTTTTTGCTTATAACTTTGGCGTCGTTTGATGAATCTTCATGACATTTTCCAAACTAATGCTTTGTTAATATCAGCTCATATGTTGAAAGACTGGGGGTGATTCGTCAAGGGGGGCGGAGATAAAAGGGGGGTCCCAAAACTTGTTTTTTCTATGTTAATTTCCATAGGAAACTTTAGACAAGGCTACAGGTCGAACGGGTGAACGAAATGACCCCAAATTTGGCAGGGAGAATGGTCTTGGTCTAGAAAGCACGCTTTTGTTTATTTGGTTTAAATCCGTTCAGTAGTTTTAGAGAAATATCGAAATTTACAGATATCGATATTTGGGAATTCTGCCATCTGATTTGTTGGGGCGTTACGAGCATGAGCTTGGTGCTTATTGGCTGCGAGCGGTTTCAACTAGGAAGTGTTGGCCGCCAATTTGTGATTCCATTGAAGCGAGTAAGGGGAAAAAAGGGTGAAAAGCGGAGGGTAGGAGCACTGTAACCTCTGTGGGGGAGTGCGAAGGGAAGTAGTCACTCCTACCAGTCTGCAAGTGCAGTGTTGCTCAGCGTGACAAGGTGCTGAGATGAGATGCGATGCTGCTACACTCGGGTATGAAACCAAGAGCCTAAACTGTGAGCTCATCACTGTAAAGTGATGTGGTCTGGTCTTTGTAGCATACGTGTGGAAGTAGTGTAGTAGGCGTTTATACCATACCGGGAGTGGGAAGCGTACTACTGACCGCTACCCTGCATTTATTCTATACCAGAAGTGTAGTACTCACGCCTACCGGTGTGAAGACTCAGGGACCAAACCGAGCTGATTGGTGTAAAGTGATGGGCTCTGGGCACTGTAGCATACTGGCCGCTGTAGTATAACTGTATAAGTAGTGTTAGTATGCGTTTATAGCATACAGGGAATAGGAAGTGAACTAATCAGCCCTACTGGACTGCAGACTCTGGAATTAAATCGTGAGCCTAAATTGTGACTTCATTGCTCTAAAGTGATGTGCTCAGGGCGGTGCAGCATACCTGTGGAAGTATTGTTAGTTTGCGTTTATACAATATAGGGAGTGGGAAGCGAACTACTCACAACTACTGGTCTCAAGACGGGTGGATGAAACCATGAGCTCATTGCTGTAAAGTCATGTGCTCTGTGTATTATTGCAATGTAAGTCATAGTAGAATATTAGTATGTAATGCTACTAGAATGTAAGTATGTAATGTTAGAATGTAGGGCTGTCATGAGGAGAATCTTGGGGTGTTTGTACATGGTGCTGTAGAAGATGGTTGCCTTGCTGTCTGGTCCTGTTGGTGGCTGTTTAAGCTGTCTTGTTTTCCTGCAATGAATCTAGTTAACGGATACACTGCTGTTTGCCTCTTCAGTGCATAAATTTGGCAACGAGTGGGAGAAGGTAAAAAACAAGGCAGCGCTCACCAATATTTTGAGCTTGCTTGCGTTGTGCTGCAGACCTGTTTTCTTTGTGAAGCTGTTTTTACTCATCACAGGGTCGTCCACTCATTGAACTATGTCATCTGACCTCTAGGAGGATTTATATTTTTAGAATTCGGGCTTCCTCTTCCTCTTCAGTACACTCTGGTCGCTGTACTAAATGTGTGCAAGTAGTGTTAGTATGCGTTTGTACTAATTCTGTAGTTATGCAGTAACCAATGCATCATGGCCCTAGGGAGCGCCACGTCACAGGCGCAGCTCATACAATGTCCCGGGATGTGAATCCGCGAGACATTTATGTTTGCTATTACAGGGCAAGAGCATGGCTTCCACCATGGTATAGAAAATCCATGTTTGGTTTGTTGAAGCTAGAGGAGGAAAACGTTGTATCGCTTCAATAAAGCGGACACGGATGGTAAAAATGGAGCGAAAAAATATGAAGCAAGGTCTCACCCGTTAATTTCATTGAGGCCCCCGGTGGGTAATGTTCCGGGGCCGAACCTATTAATATATTGCGGGGTCTGTGCAGGACTGGGGACCTTAATCTCACATGTAAATTAGGCACGGGAGGGCACTGAGAAGTTTCACAGCGTAGGGATCGCCTCCTTCCTGGGTATTGTTTACTCATTGTTTGGGGGGGCCTAAGGGCCAACTGAAGTCCGGGGATCGCCACCCTTCGGGGCTTTACTTAAATATGCTGGGTGGGTTTCGCCAGTCCTTGAAGCCTCTGTGGTCCTAGGCGGTGCCTTATTGGTTTGTAATCACACGCCCATTACTCATGGTGTTGTAATAAAGTGATACATGCATAGAACCCTTGCAGTTGTAGAATTCTGAAGACTTCATTTATGTAATAGTCTGTTGGTTTATATGTGGTAGGTGCACCACAAAATTACAAATGTTTTCCCTTATAATCTCCTATAAACAGACGATTTTCACAATAAACTAAAGACAAGTAACCTTTATTAAAACAACACAAATAAATGGAAACGCAACTGTATTCGAAGAAACAACAGTATAACATGAAATAAGTGGCTGGGACTCCTCCGGAAGCAGCTTACAAAACCTGCAAGACAAAAATGAAACATAAGTATGTGTGCTATGTCCAAGAGAAAAAGAAAGGTAGCCAGAATGAAAGGAACATAGTGAGAATGGGACAGAGGGAGTGGGTGGAAGGGAGAAGGGGAGGGAGAGTGAAAAGAACAGAGGGAGGAGAAGACAGAGCGTTGGTCTACTGCACCCAGCCCTCACTGTTTACTTCCCATCACCCGTGTGTCTAGGACGCTGAGGTCCATGATAAAGAGTGCGGTCCAGCAAGTCCTTAAAGTGAAACAGGTATGAATGAGGACAGACATTACATTATTAGCTACAGGAATATTGCTTGCATGTGCCTGTGCACCCAGGTTGCTGCTCCCCAGCCCCTTCCCCGAACTGTGCTCAATTGTAGTTCCAAGGCTTCACTGCTCACCTGCCACCATCAGTGTGTCCAACGACGTGCTTGTGCAAGCTAACTCCGGGGTGGCTCTGTAGGGTGGCACAGCAGGTCTTCTGTCGGGGACAGTGTCTTGATACCACAATGGAAGGCGTCAGAATGCCCAGGGAATCATCACGTGGTGAGCACACACTCTGCCCATTTCAGCACAACAAATGCAGTGTCTGAAAAGTTAGAAAAAGTATAATGGTGGAAAAGTCTGAGGGTAAATGAAGGTGTAATTGAAGCTTAATAGAGAACATCAGTTGAGTGCATTCTTCCATATTGAAGTGCGATCTACAACTGTTGGTGGTAATCATGGTTCAAAGAGGAGTTGGAGTGCACGAGAATACACAAGGTTAAATAATATGTTATGCCAATGTTTACATACAAAGGAACAGAGTGCATGCTAGAAGCATAATGTGCTGTGCAATGTGGTGGTGCAAGCCTGTGTGCATGTACACTTAGTAATCGGCAAACTACAGTGCCCTAAAAGGCAGCACCACCTGTCTGTCTGTAGGGCAGCGCTGCCAGTTGGCTCAGGTCTACAGTAAGGTCCAGCAGGCCCTTAAAATGAGAGAGAGAGATGTGACTAAATGAGGTCAGAAATCACATCATTACGCACAGCAACATCGCTTGTTCGCAGCTGTGCAGCCAGGTTGATGCTCCCCATCCCTCCCGCAGCAGTGCGCTCAACATGTGTCTGGCAGTGCTGTCCGCTGGCTCAGGCCTACAGTTCGGTCTAGCAGGTCATTAAAATGAGACAGAGATGTGACTTAATTAGGTCAGAGATCACATCATTACGCATTGCAACATCGCTTGTTTGCACCTGCGCGGGCAGACTGATACACCCCACCCCTTCCTCAGCACTGCGCTCAACACGTGTCTGTAGGGCAGTGCTGCCCGCGGGCTCAGGCCTACAGTACAGTCCAGGAGGTCCGTAAAATGAGACAGACATGTGAGTGAATGAGATCAGAGATCATATCATTACGCATGGCAACACCGCTTGTTGGCACCTGTGCACCCAGGCTGTTGTACGCTAGCTGCTTCCCCGAACTGTGCTCAATTGTAGCTTGTGCACACCGAGGCTTCCCTGCTCACCTGCCACCATCAGTGTATCCAATGACATCCCAGTGCAAGGTCCAACTCCGGGATGCTTCTTTAAGATGGCACAGCAGGTGTCCGTTCGTGGACAGTGTCTTGCTACTATGATAGAAGGCGTCAGAATTTCCAGGGCATCATCATGGGGTGAGCATCCACTCCGCCCATTTCAATTGAACCAATTCAGTGCCTGAAAAGGGAGAAAAAATATTATGGTGGAAATGTCTGGAGGTATATGAAGGTTTATTTAAGGTTTATTATAGGTTTTTTAAATTAGCATTTAAAAAACCTATGAAATTCACTGAAAAAACCATAGGTTTTACAGACGTTAAAGTTAGCAAGTAGCATTTAAAAAACCTTTGAAATTCACAAAAAATAACCATAGTTTTCAGGGACGTTATAGTTAGTTGGACATTTGGCTCATATAAACCCACAGAAATTCGCCTGTTATAGTTAGTTGAGCTAACAATAACTCGCACCCCGCAATCCACTGCTGAAGACTTCACATATTACACCATTCATGACATGGTCAGTGAAATCACTGATGACATCTCAAAGGACATCACTGATGACATCATCCACATGAAAATGGCATGCACCTCATCAGACCCCAATATAACACTTGATACACCCACTCTAAAATACAGACTATAATTCTCAAAACCATGAACACACCAATACCAGTTAAAACATACCCAGTCACTAATTCCTAGGTCTACAAATAAATCCATTCATTCACCCATACAGTCACTCATACATACAGCAAGCCATCAATACAGCATTATCATATCCGGTCACATATCTATACAGACACTCACACACTGCCTCTCATTGATAGAGTTATTCACACACCTAGTCAGTCATGGGAATAATCAATCACACTTTCATTTACTCACCTGTACAGTTATACACATACCACCTCACTAATTTAAATATATACTAACACATACTTACACTCTAATACAATAACTAATACAAGCACACACTAATCCATACAGGCACTCTTACAATCACTCCGTCTCACATATACTCATTTATACACGCCAACACTCATATTTACTGCCTTTTGCATATGCAATTGCTCACACATGTACCGCTGAGGCATCCATTCACTTACTAAGACACCCATACACACACTCACCCAGCCATAGAGCCCTTCACAGATATAGAGTTGAACACATATAACAAGTGAATTACACACTCACATATCTATGCACAGAGTCACACCCCTCACCCACCCACACAGACACTCAGGCACCCATAGAGATACTCAGACATGATATCCATAGCTGATATAGATGCTCATTTAGCTGCTAACCAAACCATGCAACTGCTTACACACCAACTGACAACCTGAACTGTATAAATGTCTGTATCAGTTCGTAACACATGTTTTAAGAAAGACATAATTAATCGCTCAGTTATACAGTCAGTCACACACCTATTTAATCATCCATCCTGATTCTTATACACCCATTCATTCTTCAATACACCTTGGCATATATATATATATATATATATATATATATATATATATATATATATATATATATATATATATATATATATATATATATATATATATAAAACATATTTACATTTTATAGAAACACACATTCACTGAGTGATATCATCAGTGATGTCATTTGAGATGTCATCAGTGATGTCATCAGTGATGTCACTGACCATTATGTAATATGTGACGTCATCAGCAGTGCATTGCGGGGGCGAGTTATAGTTAGCTCAACTAACTATAACAGGCAATTTTCTTTGGTTTTATATGAGTCAAATGTGCAACTAACTATAACATTTTTTTTTGTGTATGCTCAGGTCGTGCCAGGGGGTGGGAGTAAGTGTGAAGGTACCTTTTCAGCGGCTCCTAGATGTCCTGGGGGCACAACTGCTTGGATACCAACTCACAGTAATCAGACAGTAATTCCTGACTGAGTGCTGCGTCTCTAATGCAGTCATTAACGTGGGGGCATCTGCGGCGACCCCAGCACATTGCTATTCGGCACTTGGCCAGCAAGAGAAGCATAGCCGCCAGTCTCCTTACCATGACAAACACAGAATGCACATATCTAAGCAACCCAATCGGGGGAGCATTCAAGCACACATTCCAACATCACTCCCAGCGCGTCAAAGATGCTACCCCTGTATTGTGCAATTTCAAGGCATTCCAATGCTGAGTGCAAAAATGTTGCATCCTGGGCACTGCACAACATACATATTGCATCGTCTCTCAAACCAACTCCCTGTAACCATGCAGGGGTTCTATAGAGTCTGTGTATAAATGTTAAATGGATCAGCCTCAATCTATGGGTGTGGGACAGGGCTCTGACATGAGCACAGCAGTACTTCCAAGTTTCCTTCCCAATAGGAGCTCCTAGGAGATCTTCCCAACAATGTTGAGCCCCAATAGTGCAAATTGGTGTGGTGTGTTGCATGCCTGCATATAACTAGGTAATAAGTTTGCACGTCAAAAATTGCCCAGGAACTCCTCCAGGACCTGGAACACTGGGGGGACATCAGGAATGAGGCAGTATAAGCTCGCAGCACTGCACAGAGCTGGTAAAATGTAATTATTTCCAATACTCCATAGTTCTCTTCTGCCCGTACCTTATCAGGTAAGATCAATAGTCCTTCTGGGAATGCATCTCCTAAAGTGCGCAGGCCAAGCCTTCCAAGTCTCCGGCAGATCCCAGCGTCCTCCGAAAAAGGTTACATTCTAGGTGCCGCAGTAGTGGCACTGAGGGGGCAAATAGCTTCTCCAGACGTGCTCTCCATCCCAACTCCCACCATGCCTGCACCGTGCACCCGGCTGTGTTTACTGTCACAGCTGATAGAGGGCCATGTGTAGTCGTGTCGGGCTGCCTGATCATGCTCAGGTGGGTATGCACCATGAATTGCGTTGGAAAGAGCCAGTGGAACCTGTACTGAGCTTGTGCACAATAATAATAGAGTTCCATATCAGGCTATCACAACCTGCCCTGTTTGAAGGGCAGTGTCAGGATCTCCCAGGAGACCCTTGGTTGTTCGACAGCCGAGGTGAAAGTTATCAAATTCAATCATAGTTTACGTTTAAAAGTTGTGCTAAGGGGGAGCGGGAGGTTGATGAATGTGTATAGAAATTGGGAAGCATGCCCATCTTTGATATTGCTAGTCGCCCCATCATAGACAGCGGTAATGCACACCAGTGACTCAGTCAGCTCTCCAACCAGTCCATAAGTTTACCGTAATTGTGTTGCCAAAGCTCCTCAGTATTGTGACTGGGCCAGATTTCTAAATATTTAACTGGACCATCTGCTCAGCCGAGCATGTATTTAGACTGAAACCGCTCAGTGCTGTAGTTAACAGGAATATTACTGATTTCCCGCAATTAACGCTATCCCCGATAGTCCACCAAACTAGTGATCTCCCTAATGAGGGGGTCAAGGTTTTCTGTTGGGACCTTTACATACGAGGGCACGTCATCTGCATATAGAGATACCAGGATCACTCTGGTGGCAAATGCTATGCCACGGTTCGCATGATGCTGCTGTATCCGGGCTGCCAGGGACTCCATGGCCATTACAAATAGAAGGGGAGAAAGTGGACAGCCTTGTCTCATACCCTGATGTACTGAGAGGGGGGAGTGATGGTTCTGTTAATCTGAAGTCTCGCCATCGATTAGGAGTACAGCAGGGCAGTCAATTTAAGACTCTTGCTGCCAATGCTGAGGTGGGAGAGGAGTGCAAAAATGTATGGCCATTCTAAAGTAACGAATGCTTTAGTGGCATCAAGAAAAATCATGGCTGCAGTAAGAGAGATATCCATTCCTTGCATTGTCTCAAAGAAGGTACATAGGTTGTGTGATGTGCCCCTACCAGGGACAAAGCCACTTTGATCACGCCGACGTATGATGGGCAACAGCAGGCGCAATCTGACCGTGATGAATTTGACCAGAATTTTATTATCTAGGTTAATTATTGAGAGCGTCTATACGAGTCGCACAGCAGCAAGCCCTTGTTGGCTTTGACAATCATAATGATAAGAGAGAGAGGGGGAAGCAAGCCAAGCTCCACGGACTCTTCATACATTTTAAGGAGTTCAGGCGCGAGCAACAAGTGTATTCTTTATAAAAATTGGCCTTCAGTCCGTCCAATCCGGGGGCCTTGTCCCCCGGCATAGCAGAGATTACCCTCTTCAACTGTTCCTCAAAAAAGTGTTCATCCAAATATCTGCAATGGCCACCACCTAACTATAGTAGCTGGATACAGTCAAAAGAGGCGGACAGATCCGGAGGGATAGCAGCCTGTCGCACTGCATAAAGCTAGGAGTAAGAGGGCATCATTTCTGCTTGAATGGCTACTCGCCCAATCTCCATCTCCTTGTCAGATGTGCGGAGCTCATAGACATAGCTGGCCCGTGGTTTTTTAAGGAGTACTGCAAGTTTTTTGCCTGTGGATTCCCCTTCCCCATATCGCCTAGCCCACCTCTCCTTCCCCAAGTAATGCATTTCCCTCAATGCTACCTCCTGTGATTTTACTTTTAATGCCACCAAGCCCTCCGCATCAGTAGTAATAAAATAGTCAGTTTACAGCTCCCGTATTACCCCCTCAAGGTGAGCGAGATCCCTGTGTAATGTGCGCAATACCCCTGCCTACTTGGCTATACACTCACCCCGGATCACAGACCTGAAAGCCTCTCATATTTGTGGAGGAAGATGCCACCCAGCCCTCATTCAGTGTGAAGTATTCTACTATTGCAGCTCTGAGTTCTTCATGAAATTCCTGGTCACGTGGAGCACCACTGGAAAGTTGCCAGCTATTGCAAATTGCACCTGCTTCATGAATATTAATGAGGCATGCAATTTCTGACCCCATTAGGAATTGTTAACAGTGTCTGAGACACTGTTGTAACTTACATTTTGTGAGTGGCAAAGCAACGCAATTTGCGACTCGCACATTGTAAGTGTTGTACATCTGGCCCAATGTCTCTGCACTTGTATTTATTCTAATAACTCATCGCAAACCTGAAAGGCAATATTATGATCACAAGCAAGCAAAGTTATGTCAAACTACATTTGACCAAAACAATATTCCACTTAAGAAGAATTGAAATACCATCCAGCTTAGATGGTTTCCTCAAATTGCACTAGATGATGGCTGGAACTGTCCTTCAAATACATTTTCCACATAGCTTCGGAATGGGGCTCTTGGACTATAATTGTGGTTGATACCAAACCATTATATAATGTAATGTAATATAAACAGCTTTTATAAAGTGCTCTATCACCCCACTGGTACCCTGGCAGTGAAGAGACAAAGGTTCCACTGCACACACGAGTTTACCCACCGCAAACGTGAATGCACTGCACCCTAGGAAAAAGGTAGGTTTTAAGTTTTTTCCTAAACTGTACGAAATCCTTAAATTGCCTGATATTAGATGGGAGGTTGTTCCACAGCTGTACCGCCGCACAGCTGAATGCTCTGCCATCAAATCTGGAATTTCCTGCTCTGGTGGTGTGGACCAGGTGAGCGGTAGAAGAGCGAAGAGTTGGTGACGGGGAGTGCCAGACAAATTTTTCCTGCAAAGGCAGAGGTCCAAGTCCATGAAGGGCCTTGAACACAATGCATCAGCTTTGAACTGGATTCTCTGGACGTGAGGGAGCCACTGGAGATCGATGAGAGCTGCAGATGCAGAGTCATCCCGTCTCCTCTTTAAGGCTAACTTGGCGGCTATTGTTTGTTTTCTTTGTAGCCTCTCAATGAGAAAATTGGGTGCACCAAGAAGCAAGGTGTTACAATAGGCAAGCCGGCTCAGGATAACGCTTCTGACTACTAGAGCCCTGGTTGGCAAAGGCAACATGGGAAAGATTTCCTGCAAGGCTTTAATGAGGGAGAAACAGGTTCCAACTATTTTATTTACATGTTTCTCCATACTCAACTTATCATCAAAAACGACCCCCTGATTGCGCACATCAGCCGCTGGTGTGGGAGGTGTATCTGCCTGGATAGGCCAGAATTCATCTGGAAGTGGGCAAGGTACTTTTTTCACTGTACAGTGCAGTATTTCTGTTTTCCCACCATTGAACTGCAGGGAAATATCCATTAGCTAACCAGAAGTCTTCTGCATACCTTTGTGGAAGTCACTGAGTGACATAGACTCTCTGCATTCCAGAGACTGGATGAGCTGCGTGTTGTCTTCATAATTCAAAATGAAAATAAAGTGTCGAAACAAACGGCACTGTGCCCTTGGAGACACTCATATGGAGACGTAGTCCCTCTTTGATATTCAATAACAAAATGTGATAAATCACTGTCAATTATGATTCATCAAGTCGTTTATTCAATGAAGTTCAATCCAGATTCAATTCATCAGGATGTAATTCAAATCAAAGTATCCTTTGTTTAATAATGCATCTCTATTAATTCATCCGATTGTCAAAGTGCGTCCCAATGCATTTCGGAACATGAGTCCTTCATCAGGTGACTGGTACATAATCTGTGGGTCATCAGATACATTCTAATCAGGAGTGAAAATTCGCCCTCAACAGAGTATAAACAGATTAAAATGGTGTAACTCAAAGTTAAAGGTGAAATCCAGAAACCATGGGAAATGAGTGCTCTAAGGTTATTGACCTGGAACGTGGGTAATGGTGTGGGGTGCACGTTGGGTAACTGTGCTGGATAGTGTGCAGGTAAAAAAGTAAGTGAATGTGTCTCATGCTGGATTGCTATCATCGAAAAGAGGTGCATACGCGATAGTGCGGGTAAAAAAATATTCAATAGTGCACGTGAAAAGTAAAACAAACCGGGTGGCGTCTTACAGCCAATATAAAAATCAATGTGAAAATAAACACACAGGAACTATGTCTGAACATTCAAAACAGACGGTGAACGGGCGGAGAGCCACCGGGTAGTAGATCTTACCGGGTAGAACTACGGGTTGTGTGGATTCATGCTGGCATCTTGAACGTGTGTGACTGTGAATGTGAACTCGCTGCGCTGCGGTTAAAGTGATTCCCAAATGATGAGAATGAAAAGGGGACTGTGAGGAAGTCCGCCATAATGGAATGGTGTTACTTAATCAAAGGTGGCTGTGGGAAGAGTGTACCAATACGAAATTAACAGTGCAAAATTTAGTCTCAAAATTTGATCAAAGCTACCCTTGTGGACTCACCAAGGTTATACGATGTGGTGCTCGTGGAACCGGTGATAATAAAGTTTTACAGTGAAAAAAAGGGAAAACTCGTCTCATGTTGGGCACGGTGTGAGTGCGGGTGAAGTATGAGACAAAAGCAATGAGAAAAATAATGTATCATAGAGGTTTAAGGATCATATGTAAATTCTATGAGGTTTAAGGATCATATGCACAATTTCTATTAAGTAAACAGGAAAAACAGTGGAAACAATAAGGGTGATCCTGGCTCTTATGGACACTTCCATGGTAAAGGGAAAGGGACAAACAATAAGTATAATAAATGCAACAAGGTCTATGTTGATAATTCATGAGATATTACAGAAAGCAACTGTACTACATCCTGTCATTCAACCCTTTAGGATGGCAGGCATCAAGTCTCTTAATCCAAAAAATTGCGCGCTGTAGAAGTCTCTTCCTGGTGTTAATCCCCTGTCTGACAGGTACAATCTCCAAAACCAAAAATCTAAGTTGCCTTACATTGTGTTGATGTGAAATAAAAATGTTTGGCATGTGGCGATTCCAGCATTTTGTTCCGGATAGTGCTCATGTGCTCGGTCATGCGCACTTTTATTTCCCTCTCAGTTTTGCCCACATACGGGAGGCCGCATGAGAATTTTATCAGGTATACCAGGTTCATTGAGTCACATGTGGCGTTTGTATATAGCTTGATTGTTCTTCCAGATGCCTTTGATCACATTATGGCAATAGCTACAGTTCAAACATGGTATCTTACCTGTGTACGTCGTTGTAGGCTGTTTTGGTGTAGCTTCCAATAAATTTTTTATATTTCTAGACAGTTGGTAAGCAAACAGTGGTGGATGGCTAAAAATTCCCAAAAAATCTGGTTCCTGTTGTACCATCTGCCAATTTTTTAAAATGATCGTTTTGATTGCTAGGCTTCTGCTGGAAAATGTTGACACAAATACTGGTCTTTGAGTGCTTCCTTCACTTTTGTTGGTTGATAACAACTCCATTCAATTCTTGGTAAGTATCCGTTCTTTTGCTGTCCTTAGGACTGCCTCAGGATATTTTCAATCTCTGTATTTCAATAACATATTGTTTTCAGTATTGTTGTATATCTCTGTCTCTGAACAGATTCTCTTTAACCTGAGTAATTGAGAGTACAGAAGATGTTTCTTCAAGGCTGTTGGATTGCAGCTGTCGAAGTGCAGGGCATTATTCCTGTCTGTCGGTTTGACATCAGGGGGGGTCATTAGGATTGCGGTTTTTCCGCATCCTCGGGGCCGGCGGAAGCCACCGCAGCGGACTGACCAAGGACCCACTGCCACATTAGGATGGCTGGTGGGTCCTGGTTTCCGTCCGCAGCTTTTCCGCCGCGGTCGGCTTACAACCGCGGCGGAAAAGCTCTGATATGGTGACGGTGTCTCTCAGACACCGTCCGCCATATCAGGATGGGATTTTAAAAGTGCTTTTCCGCGGCGGGTTTTCCGCCGTGGAAAAGCATACGGATCTTCACCTAGGGGCCCCCTAGGTGAAGGAGGGGGTGGGGGGTGCACATGGGGGGTACCTATGGTACCCCCCTGCATTTGCATGCAGAAAGCGGCAGGCACCGCGCGGTGCCTGCCTCTTTCTGCATGCAAATGCAATGCGTGCATTTTTAACATTGCCGCGGGTGCAGCTTGAAGCTGCACCCGCGGCAATGTTAAAAATAGAGGATGTGACCGCCAGGGTGGCGGTCACATCCTAATCGCACAGGAGGGGACTCCGCAGTCCCCTCCTCCTCAATGATCGCGGACGGACGCAAGTCCGTCCGCGATCATAATCGGCCCCATAGTTTGGTTTCAATTTTGGTATTCTTCACTGTTACCATCACATCTAAGAATGGTAAGCTCTGGGTGCTTGCTTGGTGGGTAAATTCAATATGATCATCAATGTTATTGATGTAGGTAATGAAATCGAGGATTTCCTCTGGACCTGACCAAATTAAAAAAATGTTGTCAATGTACCGCTAGAAAGTGCGGATCTTATTTAGCCATCTTGGGTTGTTCAGAATATGATCTAGCTCTAGGCGATGCATAGACAAATTTGCGTAGCTGGGGGCTGACAATTTCCTATGGAAGTTCCTACTAGCTGCATGTAGTACTCTCCATTCCATATAAAATAGCTGTGGTACAGTGAATACTGTAGTAGTTCCAATAGCAGTACTTTAAGATCTTCTTTGATGGAATGGCGTAACAGGAATGACTCGATGGCTTCAATTCCTCTGTTGTGCGGTATAGACGTGTATAATGCACATACGTCTATAGTGCAAAGAGTGTTTATCATGTCTGGATCTAAACTAACGTTTTGTAATCTGTTCAGAAAATCTGTAGTGTCTTCATAATTCACCAGCTTTATGTTATAAGATTTAATGGTGGGAATCAGTGGTCTTTAATAAATATTAAAAAGGATTGGGTTAATGGATGATCCCTGGGGGACCCGATGCTGAACCATTCTACATTTAGATAGAACGGGGGGAGACATACAGCTTGTTGTCTATTCTCTAGATAGAACTTAAGCCAATTAAAAGCAAGGTCCTTCAGCCCAAGTTACGCAAGTTGCCTCAATAAAATTTTGTGATTGACCATGTTGAATGCGGCAGACATGTCAAGCAAGATCTGAACAATTGACTGATCTCTGTCTGCCCGCATTCTAAGTTCATCCAAGACCACTACTAGTGCTGTTTCTGTCCCATCGCCTGGTCAAATGCCAAATTGCTTGTCTTCAAACCTCGAGTTAGTTTCCAAAAGAGTAAACAGAGTTCTGCTGACCAGGTGTTTCAGAATTTTTATAGAGTAAGGGCGAAGGGAGATAGGGCGATAATTTTTTTTGGGGCACTGAGGGTCAAGGGTAGGTTTCTTCAGCAGGGGTGTCAATAATGCCTGTTTCCAGCAGGAAGGGACTGTCCCACTGTTCAATGATTGACCGCAGATCCGATGGAGCTGTGGCATGAACTGTCTGCCTGAAACACGAAAAGCCTTTTGGGACTTGAAGAAGCATGAATGACTTAACCAAGCCCAGCCATCCTTGACACAGCATAGAAGATGGCACAGGGATCAGTAAGGAACGTTCTCGTGAAGGCTCCACATACCATGATGCAAGGCAGCAGAGACAAGCACTCCAAGCGATGCACAAGAGAGGTGAGAGAAGCAAGAGGTGAGTCAATGATTTGTGAGCAAGAAGCACTTGAACATCTTGTGAAGTAGTGCATAGAAGAAGCAAATGTCACTTAAAGCAAGTGTCCTTTAAACACTTGTGGTCACTGTAAACTCCTCACATGGAAAATGATACTTGTGTGGCCACCTTTCCATTAATTGCTGTTATCTCTGCACAAATATTAATGAGCAGAAAAGAGGGAAGGGGAAATACAAACCCCCCATGGAGTGCATAAGAACAGTATGCAGAAATTGATAGGTCAGGAAATTCGCACTAGCATGGCTTAGCCAGAGAAACTTGACAGAAACTAGTTTAGGGTAGTACACCAAAGTACTTTGCACCTACAGCTCATTAATAGTCTCGGACAGGTTAGCACTGGAGAATACAATCTTGCTGTTTAGGTGAATCTAGACTCCATCTGAGTCCTCACGCTTGTTGTCACTTGTAATGAGGAATCAGAGGACACAGTTATATTGCAGATGAAGGATTTATTCCATGGTCCAGAATAAAACACATCATCCAAGCAAGAGTGAGGCCTCTCCATTTCTCCCCACAGCAACACCTTTCCTCTCCTCTCAATAGAATGTTTACGCATGAGTTCACTAAACATTCCATTACAGAGGATACCACCAATCATTTTGGGTGAGTTACAATGCACTCTTAGAAGGAACTGTGACTAAGGATTACAGCACCCATTTTGTGCATTTGAGACCATTTTCATTCTGTATATTCTGGAAAGTACTACCCATGGCCATATTATCAACTTTTATGAGGATTATTTATGGAAGCCCAGCCTGTTTCATGACTCCCTGGTGTGGCGCCGCGGCTAGGGCGACTGACTCTGGAATCTGGGGATCACGGTTTGATCCCCGGCACCGGCGGCAGAGTAGCTCAGCACCATGTGACTTTGGGCAATAGCTTGCGTAATCTTCCCAACGGCCCCCCAGCGCCTAGAGACCCCTGTGGGTGATTGTGCGCTTTACAAATGTGGATTATTATTATTATTATTCTTACTCAGGATTCGAATGGTGGTTATATTAAATGTAATCTTCACTGAGGTTTTTCTCACAGCCTTAAGACCTTGGTTTGATTTTCAGAGTATAAATAATTATTATATACTTTTCCTCATACCATTTTCCTCAGATGGTGAAATAAATTATTTCTAATTGACCTCTGGAAAAATGGCCTCTGAATATCATCTGATTATTAAATCTCCTTCTTCTGCAACTGAACGTATGAGGCTTATAAATTGTCCCCTTTCTCCCATAGCATCATTAAATATTGTAGATCTAGAAAATATTAATCAATGTAACAATCATTATGTGATCTCCATGAAGGAATAGTGTGGTAATTTCTGCTGGATTTGTTAGATATCTCTAAATCACAGAATCTCGAGATTAGCAGACCTAATCATCTTGTTATTTGTATTCCAAATCATTTTCTGAGCCAAGGAGGATCATTATGTTGTTATTAGAGTACACAGATTTATCATGAGAACTTAATGCTGAGGAACAAAAAGAGAAATGATCTTGATCTGGCCAAAACATCTACATTTCTCCGATTCTATCTACTGCTACCATTGCCAGAAAAATATGTTCTGGCCTTCTTTCCTTTGCAAGACAATTGAACATGTATTGCAACATCCTTCATCCATGCATCTGTACATATCTTGATAATGTCAATTCCAAATCCTTTGAGGATCCAATAAAGTTGAAAGAATGTATTTATGATTTCTCCTCTTAAAATTTAATCACTTTCCAGCACACAGTCGCAATCCTTTAATATTATATTACACCTGAGCCTTAATTTTTCATTTTCCTTCAGATATATATAAGATATAAGATTTATTGCACAGTTAATAAAAACTCACAATTATTGAAACAAGCAAATTTGTAAGACAATCTCTAACCAAAATGTTTGTAATTAAAATAACAGCTGAGTTCTCCTTGATAGTTAAAAACACGTTTTGGTATGCTGTTATCCATTGTGGCGACTGGATGCTAACAGTTTTTTGTATTAGGCAATGATTCCAGTTGGCCCGGCAGCTAATTCTTTTAGTCTGTTAGCCACAATGTCAAAGAATTTTGTTGTTCTACAATTTAACTGGGTTTCACCAGGGTTAAAGCAAAGCATCACAGCCTGCCTGCAGCTAGTTATTCCCCTCTGAATCCATAGGGGCCGAAGCAGGTAGCGTCTTATGTCCAGAAGTTTTGTGCAGATGCAGATTATGTGCGTCAAATCCTCTTTTCCAGTAGAGCAGAGTCGGCAGCAGGTTGCTGCGTTTTCTCTTTTCCAGGGTGCTAAATGATGCATTATCGGTATGTTGCCAAGACGCATATTGAGAAACTTATTTTTTGTTTTCTGTGTAAGACCCATTGTTAAATACTGCTGTGGCTTGAGAGCTGTGTAGCCATCCAGTACCACCCATCCATGTGCTCTCTTAGCAAGAGTTGCTTTGTCCTCGATTGATGAGACCATCTTGGTAACCTTCAATACCATTTTTTTAAAAGTCTTGGGATCAGTTGCTGACTCCCATAAGTTTGTTAGTCCTAGGGTCTCCAATGATTCCATTAGATATATTCTTGCTGGTGAGTTTTCTCTAATGGATAGTTCAGTCCACAAGTGGGTGTTTACTCCGCGTCTCTGATTTTCCGCCAGCTTTTGATGTATGCGCCTCTTCTCTCCACCGTTTGTTTCTGCAGCCCAAATTCAAGGCGGATTTGGGCAGGTGAGGTGTAAGTGGGCAGATGGAATATTGCTCTGTAGGCTCGACTGATGGTGTTATCTAGTATCGTTGCGTCTTTACCACGCATGGATTCGCTGCCGTAGGTGAGCATTGGCTGTAGGCGAGCTCTAATTACCTGTAAGAGGGGACCCAGTGTCCGGTCAGGAAGAGCCTTCTGCAACGGCTTTATCGACAGATGGAATGTCGTGCCCTTCCGCCGGATAGCCTCTAGTTGTTGTTTAAATGAGCCATTGCTATCTAGTATGACGCCTAAGTATTTGTAAGAGGTTACCTGCTCTAACTTCTGTCCGTTCAATTGCCATGTAAAGTTCCGTTTTCTATGGTGGTTAATTCTCATGATTTTTGTTTTGTTTAGGTTAATTGTTAGTGAGTTATTTTTAGAAAACATATTAGTTTTGTCCAGCAGGTGTTGAAGGCCTATAGGGGACCGGCTAATGAGAACTAAGTCGTCTGCATAAAGAAGATTTGACAATGTGATGTTGCCCAGCCGTGGACCGTGAGATTTAACTGCATCTAGCTCCCCGGGTAGATCTGCAAGGAATAGGTTGAACAACATTGGGGCTAGAACGCAGCCTTGTTTCAGTCCTTTGCTGGTCCCAATTTCTCTTGAAAGGTGCGTCCCAGGTCCCAGTTTTATCCTGACCCAGGTGTTACTATATAGCAGTATTAACTGCTGTAGGAGTGGGCCTGGGATACCCCAAACGCTCAATTTCTGCCAGAGTTTGTTACGGTTTACGTGATCGAATGCAGCGCTATAATCGATGAAACACAGACACAGATAAGTCTTGCAGGCTTTTGCCGCATCTGCCAAGAGGGTTAGCGCCATGATGTTCGTCGTAGTGCCCTGACCACTGCGAAATCCAGTTTGGGTTGCTGGGATGATGTTCTTTGCGGTTGCCCAAGCTGTCAGATCTTCTAGGATGAGGCCCGCATAGTACTTTGCCTCTGTGTCCATCAAAGCTATGAGGCGATAGCTGCTTGGGTCGTTCTTGGGGCCCTTTTTATAAATCGGACTTATTATCGAGCCTCTCCAGGATGTTGGTGTCGTTGATATTTCCCTTATTTTGAGAAAGACCGGTGCCAAGGTGCTGCTCCAGAAGCCAGCATCATTTTTGTACAGTATTGGCGGGATCCCATTTGGGCCAGGAGCTCCCTCGAGTTTGCCTTTTAGAATTTTTTTCTTGATCCTATCTGCTATTTCTAGGTGTGGGTTAAACTCTATGTCTGCTGTTAAGTTAGTGGTTGATTTTGAGTCTATGCACGTGTTTGAGTTGTAGGGCGGAGAAGATTTTCTTTTATAGGCTGAGGCCTCGTCCTTTCCAGGTGTTCCGAGATATTTGAGGTTCTGGTCAGCGTCATCTGACCAGTCTCCCCCTCTGGGGCTATTTGTTTTTGAGTCAGCTGTGTTAAAGTGTGCAAATAGATAATTGGCCCATTCAGATTCAGATATGTTAGAGTCAATGCCCTTATGGCCTGGCTGTTGAAGGGAGTGGATTATTTTCCAAAAGCTGGAGCTATTCTTCTGTTTTGAGCTATGGACGATTTTTATCCATTGATCTTCGCTTTGTTGTCTTTTTAATTCCCAGATCATCTTTTTTAGTTGTCTTTTTAGAGTTCGAAGCTCCTTTTGAGTGCATTCGTTGTTGGGCTCATTTCGGAGCTGTTTCAATGTCTTTTTTATTTCGCGTTTTGTGCTTTTTATCTCTGGTGTTGTACTTTTTCCATGTGAAGACCTAATGGTGGTCCCTTTGTAGGTTTTCAGCTCGGTAGCGTGTTTGGCTCCCAGTTCTGTTGTAAAGCCTTCCCAGGCGTCTAGCGGGTTTATGTTTGAGCAACATGCCCGTTGCATGATTGTTTTTGCACTATTTGATAGTTCCTCGACCTCTGTGGTCTTACACCTTATTCGTTTGTAATTGGTAGTGTATTCTGTACCAATATTACAGTTTACCATGATTTTATTCTCGCTAGACACGCCTAATGTGGCTTCTAAAGGCTGGTGATCGCTTGAAGCACTTTCCCCGATCTTAAACGAAGTGATTTTTCCATACAGCGGGAGTGTCATCAGCATGTAGTCGAGGTGAGAAGTTGTACTCGTGGAGAAGTGTGTTGGTGCTGGTGGGATGTCGTCTTTAAATCGTCCATTAAGAACTGTAAGGTTTAGCTGCTCAAGGTCTTTCAGTAGTTCGATTGAGGTTTTTATGTGTTTGTTGGGAAATGGGGTTGTTTGGCTTGGGATGGCCCAAACGGTGTCCATTTCCTTGGTCATTTCGTCTACTGGTTTAATTTCAAACAGGTGAAGGTTAAAATCTCCTGCCACTAGTGTGTTCTCCATTTCCCTGTCTGCCATGATTCTTGTCAGTTCTTTGGTAAGTTCTCTGGTTCCCAAATGTCTATGCTTTGGGTGTATGTATACATTGATAATGTACAGCTGTTCGGTTGCCTGGTTATTTGTAATTGTTACTGATAGCGCCTGTATCATGTTTGGAGGAGTGAGGCTTACTTTTATCGTTTCCGTTGCCCCGATTGTTGATGTTGAGGCAAAGATTGCTAAGCCTCCTGAACTGTGACCATATTGAGAGCTTCTGATTGCCGGGTGCGTTAGAGTTGTGAAACCTTGTAGTGAAATGTCATTTATTTCCCATGTTTCCTGAAGGAGGATTAGATCGAAGGATCTTAAGTAATTTGAGATCTCAAGGTCCTCCAGTTTGTCTAGGAGGCCATTGATGTTCCAGTTACATATTTTTATTTTGGGACTGACTGTAGAGTTGACGGTTAAGACTGATGTTTTTCGTCAATTAGAGTCTACACCGAGTATGGTACGTGTAAATAGTTGTGCTCTATGTGGTTCTAGCTGGGAGATGCTTGGGTATTGAAGGGGTGTCTGATGTGTAGCCGGCCCCGGTGAGTAGCTCCGTGCACCTTTCAGAATTGATTTAGTCATTTTAGGGTGTTCTTGTTTAATCTCTTCAAGAAGCAAAGTCGGGTAAGCAGGCCTGATTTCCACCTCTAACTTAATTCCCCACTGGGAGAATCTAAGTGTTTCTTCCATAATTGAATTTGCAAGTTCTTGTGTTGCCCATCTGGTCTTTGTTGTTTCATTACCACATGTGTGAGAAGCTGGAAGAAATTCGAGTTCAAGCAGGTCTGTGGTCTGTATATTTTTTAGGTTGTCAATTGAGTTGATCAGCTTCAGTATATTACCCCTGTTTAAAGTGTCCACTCTTCCTCTGCATTTAAATTCGGGAATGAAGAGAATTATGTCGGGTTCCTCTATGGGCTGTAGTGTGTGCTGTGACTGTCTCGCCAGTTCGCTTGGCCCTTTTGAATGTTGACTAGTGGGTATTGTAAGGTTTTGATTGAAGTTTACCCACCAGAGTTGGTCTTTGGGCTGGCCGCTTTCTGTTTTAGTGATGTTTGATATCTCGAGGTCCAGCTTTGTCTCACTGCTGATGGTCTTAATGTTTTTGTGAGTAGTGGTGGGTAGGGGGTCGGTGGTTGTGCCTTTTGTTGTAGCTTTAACAGGCTCATCATGGGCCTGTTTTCCCACCGCCCAGGTGCATTGCTTTGTTACTGTTGGGCGGTCACTTTGGCCTTTGCGTGTCAGTTCTGATGAGTCGTTGGTTGTTGAGTTTTTTGTTTGGCCAGAGGGGAGTTCCTCTGTCTGTTTGTGAATTTTCTCTTTTGGGGAGGAGGGGGTTCGCATGCCCTCTCCGGCTTGTGTCTGTGCGTCAGTGGATTTTTTAAGTTGAGTTGAAGCGCTGGAGTGGCGCTTGTTTGCTTCTAGCGGTGCACACCCCCCCGGCGTGCTTGGCTGGCGGTTCTCTTCAGTACTGTGGTGCTGATTTGATTTTGGCGAATCAGGGCCTCCCAGTGTAATTAGCTGACGATTCTCTACTGTACAGGCAGCATCAACTTGCTTCTTGTTCCTGCCCTTTCTTTTTTGTTTGCGTCGAGTGTGCGCATTCATTGAGCTGCCCGCTTGCTCGATGTGATTACTTGTTGGGGTATTATGGGGGGACTCTTCTATTGAAGTGTTGGATTTTGGTTGTTGGCACCATTGCGTTCCGGCTTTGTTTGGGTTGTTGTCGGTCCCTTGTGGGCTTTTGTTATGAAATGGTGTGGCAGACTTTTCCTTTGTTGTGAGGAACTTTGTGGTGTTTAATTTTATGTCCTCCAGAAGATTACCCAACATAGTGGGTAATGATGATAATTTGTCGACAATAGGTGAGCAGACACAGTCCGTTCTTACGATCTGGGATAGTTTTACTGACTCTTGTCCTCTTTTTATAAGGCCATTGAGATCTGCGAGTTTTCTATCGATCCCCATTGTGGCCTCTGCCAGCCTTTGCAGCACAATTAATTGTAGATCTAATTTGTCAGATTGATACTGGAGTGCTGTTGAGGACAGTTGGATTGTGTTGAGTAAGGTTGCCCAAAAGGTGTCAGTGGTGTCCCTTACCCCCGCATTAGGATAAGTTAGACTCTCTTTGCTGATGTTGTTTGCGGGGTCCTTTGTGTTGTATGCTGCCTCAAGTTCGATCCATTCTTGATGTTCCAAGAAGGTCATGTCCCTTTCTAGGGAGGGTGAAGTCTCGTCGGTCCTGATTGGAGAGGAGTTTGCGGGTTCTATTTGGGTTCCATGGGCAATGATTTTATCTTGAAGTTTTGGTTCGGCTTGATGACTGCTTTTTTTACCTCGAGCCAATGCTGTTTCTTGATCATGTGTTACTTCTTCCCCTTGCGGCCGGATGAATGAAAGAGAGAGTGTTGAAGGTGGCATACCACTTTCTTCGTGGTTAATGGGGTGTCCCTGTAACTCTACTAACTCTAGGGTGGAAGTGGTCAGTTTTTCTTTCTCCAGCAGAGGACTGGATTGGCTTGTAGCCTGATTATATTCCTCTATTTTTGAGGTGAGACTGGCTGCGCTTTCTTGTATCGTCATGAGATGGATGTAATCTTGTCTCCATTGTTCTCCTGCCCCTGTCCCTGCTATGCTTTTGATGTTTGCCGTTGTCTCTTTTGGGTTTGATGGCGTGTGTATTTCAGCTACAGTGAGATTTGAGGTTGTAGGCGAGTGGTTGTTTGCATCAACTGGTGGCAAGGGGGTTTGAAGGCCTGTAACCAAGCCATTTGACGAGTAGATCACGTTTCCTGGATTTTTTAGAAAGGCAAATTTTGTATAAATTTTCGGTTGGTAATTGTATTGCATTTTCGCTGGCTGATCTGCTAGGTTGATTAGATCTTTAGAGTGTTTCCTTTTGTTATTTTTATTACTTGTGGATTGATCTAGAGGTGAAGTTGATGTTGAAGTTGAAATTGAGATTGGAGTGGGAATGTGGGCTGAGTTCGTTAGTATCCCCTCTTCTGTGCCACAATTGCTGTCTTTTTGGTTGTTATCCAGTGAGTTGGAGGTGCTCAAGGGGTTGCTAGAGCCCTTGTGGCTGCTAGCTGGTCGCTTGTTTTCTCCCACTGTCTCTAAGCTCATTGATGCGTTGTTCCTTTTCCGTTTTACCGGTTGCCTTGTTGGAGGTTTTCTTACTTTCCCTGACCTCATAGTGCTCCTCTTATGCCCTCTTATGCCCCTATCAGCGTCTCCCCCGCGTTGTTGTTTGCTTTGTTGTTCTCCGGCCTCTTTTATCTCCTCACTCTCCTCTCTCCCTTCCAACTGTGGGAACATTCAAGTACAAAACTACAAGTCCCAGACTGCACAGGGGTGGTAATCAGTAATCAGGAGAAGACCAGGAGAACGCTGGGAGGAGAGCTGGAGCTGAAATGTCCGCAAGGCCCACAGGTCGCAAGTCTCACACCGTTCGCACAGCTCTCCACACAATGCCTCCTTTAATATACTCTCGGGGCCGCAGCGTTGCCGGTGGGGCTGTGTGGCAGGTGAGCCACAGACACTGACTGGCTAAGTCCTCGGGCTCCCCACTATTGCTGCCCGCTATTGCTGCCCGCCTCTGCTCCCTTGTTACTTGTGCCCTTGTTCCCTTGTTACTTGCTGCTCCTCACCTCGCTCAGGCTCAGGTTCAGGTGCCCCCTCGCTCAGGCTCGGGGCTCGGGACTCCTATGCAGGCTGCAGGCTCAGGGTTCAGGTTTCCTCGGCTCCTCCCACCGCTCCACTCGCTGCTCACTGCCTCTTTTCGTGGTCCAGGTTACGTGGTCGAAGTCTGTAATTGCTGTTTAGTGACTTTCAGTTCTTCTGTGTCCCCACAGCTCTGTACAAATATTTTTGTAAGGACCTTGTCACCTAAGGTCCCTCTCTCCTGCAGGGGTCTTCTGTGCAGGAGAGTTCTGTGGATCTGGAGTTCTAATGGTCCGATTTTTGAAGGGCTCTGGGCTCCTATTCGTCCCCAGCAGCTCCCAAATCCCAACTCCCAACACCTCAAGGCTCCTGGTGCTTCTGGTTCCTTAAATCCCGCACTGCCATGCCGTGCTCCTCCCGGTTCTCAGCACCTTTCTGCAATCTCCAAGTGATAGGTGCAAGGTGAGCAGGGTGCAAGGTGAGCAGTCTGCCCGCCAATCACTGTGTGTCCGTGTGTCTTGCCTCGTGACTCACCGCTCACTACGGCCCGGGGGGAGACTTTGCCAGCTCAGACCCCCCCACACACCGGCTGAACGAGAACGGCAGGACAAGGGCCGGAGTCCGGGCAATCCTAGGCAGTTCCTAGGCAGTTCCAGTCGACTTCCAGTGAACGCAGAAAGGCTGCTTTCTTTTTAGCAGTATGGAGCTCAGGTGCAGAAGGGAAGCCGCGGGTGCCTGGAGCCGAGCTCCTGCTTCCCGCTTCCCTCACCCGGGCCCAAGCTCTCTGTCGTCACCGCAGGGCTGCGCTCACCTGGCGTCTTTTCGCGGCTCGTAGGCACTTCTCTGCTCTCTCCTCACTGCTGCTCTGCTCTGCTCTGTGAGTCATTTTCCTTCAATATATATGCTCCACTGATCATCTTCCTATGTTACTACTTCATGTATTCTTACTCTTCTTCTTCAGATCTGGGTTCTGTCCCGTGATCTGCCACTATACTATATTCCTCTTACACTTTGTCTTGCTTGTTCCCTTCTTATTTGCTATCTTTTTCTTTCTCTCTTATGTTTCTATTCCACACTTTTATCTTTTTTGCATGCTTTTTGAATTAACAGTTACTTCTATTTTGTTGTTTTATTTGCAATTTACTAAACCCTGTTGTTCATCCTCATGTGTTTCCTTCTTCCACGATTAACAGTGTCTCATGGAATGTCTGTGGTTTGGGTAATCCTGTCAAGCGTCAAAAGGTTTTGTCTTCTAAACTTAATACTCAATTACTTTTACAGGAAACAATAGTAATGCAGATGAATCTCAAAAGATAAAAAATTTCTGGTAATTGGTAATGTTTTCTCTTCTGTAATTTGGAGGAAATGTGAATGCGCTATTTTGTTTCATACATCATTGAAACATGCTGTGCCATCTCAAGAATGTGATAATGATGGTAGCTGGGTTTTAGCTAGTGTTAAATTGTATCAGAATTATTTCAATTTTTAATGTATAATATCCAGTAAAATGTGACCCTTATTTTTGAAGGGTGTTTCAATGAAATGCATAGATCAAATTTTAAAACCAGCTAAATCTGAGATAGCTTTTAAACCAACAAATACATCACGTTCATTATTTGACTCATGGCGATCTTGTCACCCAGATTTATTAGAATAATTTTTCTCACCTTTTCATTGATGTTTAACCAAAATAAATGACATATGTGTCTCCCATTCCATACTACATTACTTGCTCTCCTCACACATAAGTTCCATTTCCACATAGGATCATGTTTCTGTCATCCCTTGTTTTGATACACTTTCTGATCACCCCAATGATCAAACCAATAGTAATTTTATAATTATCTCTTATCTGATATGGATTTCATTAATACATTTAAATGTTTTGTTTCTGTCAGTTATCTGTTACTGAAAATGTGCACTGCCAACACATTTGTGTTTGCTTTGTCCTTCTTAGTGTAAATGCCAGTTTACTATCCCAACAAAACACTACTGTTGAACATGATTAGATTACATCATTTATTACAATAACTTCACTAAAATGCCAGAAGTATCCAAAGTAGCATCACACACCTTTTGGCCATGATAACTTTCCAACATTGCTCTCACTTAGGGATGCCAAATACTCCTATTTACTGCTGAAGAGTTAGAGGAAGTGCAAGGAGGTGAAACTACAGAAAGTAAACAAGATCCAGTCAACCTTGTTTACTTTTGTATACAAATGCCTTTATGGCTCTTGGGACCAGGGCTAGTAAGAGCAGAGCAAGGAGGACCAAAGGAAAAGAGAAGCATCAGCTGCTACACTTGACTACCCCTAATCTATGTGCATGATATTAGTGTTACAAATAATCACCCAAACGTCTGGCACTGAGTATTAAAGTTTTCTGTTGTACAGGACTCCATCCAAAGTTTACAGTTAAATTTTCACCGTAATTTTTTTAAAAGCCTTGCAAACATTGTGGATTTTTTTGATCCTGTTGTCAATACTACTTTTATTTGTCTTTCTGAGGACATTTGAAAATTCTTTGTTTTTTAGGGTGTATATGACAGGGTTGCACAGTGGAGGAACAGCTGTGTACAGCAAAGCCAACATCTTGTTCTCTTTTATTGAATAACTTGATGTTGGTCTCATGTACGTAGAACAAGCAGACCCAAAGAATAAAATAATCACAGTGAGGTGGGATCCACAGGTTGAAAATGTCTTGTGCCTCCCCTCCCTCGACTTAATGTTCAGTATCGCTGAGATGATCTTGACATAAGATGCAAAGACAAAAATGAAGGGTAACAGTCCGAAAGTAGATCCAATAGCATAGTTCAGTGTCTCAATACCAAGGATGCTGGTGCAAGATAGCTTCATCAGGGCACTTAAATCACAGTAGAAGTGGTTGATGGTGTGGGATTGACAGTATGAGAACCCCGACAGTATTACAGTGTAGGGTACAGGGATCAAGGTACCACAAAGCCAACTTCCAGTGGCCAGCTGTATGCACCTTTTTTTGTTCACGATACTCATGTAATGTAAGGGATAGCAGATGGCCACATACCGATCATAGGCCATAACTGTGAGGATAAGGAATTCTGTCGCCACCAAGAAGATAAAGAAATGTATCTGCAGCAGACATTTGGTGAGAGAAATCAGTGTGCCTGTCTGAAAGAAGTGTGCCAGCATATGTGGAAAAGTGAGTGAGATGCAAGTGATGTCAATGAAGGCCACATTTATAAGGAAAAAAATACATGGGGGTGTGCAGGTGTGAGTTGGAGTATACTATTGACACAATAAGAAAGTTTCCAATGAGAGTCATCACATAAATTATTGTAAATGTAATAAAAAGGGGAACTTGCAGCAGTGGAAGATCCGAAAACCCTATAAGCAGGAAACGTTCCTCTGAAGTCAGATTTTGTCCTTCCATTTGTCCAGGTTTATTGCGATTTGAAGGCAGGCAGGCTGAAATAAAGCACACCAGCAATGTGAATACATCATTTTGGGGAGCTGGTTTGACTTGTACGTTTCTATTTGTGATTTCATCATTTGCATTTGTTCAAACATACTAAAAATAAATATTTTCTGTTGCACAATAATTTTAGTGGGGTTTCATCATTTGTCTTTCAGAGATAGGGAAACTATTTATTGCAGATGTATGTGCCAACAATTATTAACTCAGCTTAGATTTCCACAGAAAAAAAGGTATAAACTGCTCCATACTCTCTAATATATGGTATTGTATTGTACCAACATATCCACAAAATTTAGATTTGGAGATAATTTAAAATGTATAATTTATATTAGAAAAGGCTCCACCTCAAGAGTATTGAATAAAAAGAAGGTACACATGATACCATGAAACATGCTCACCAGCTGGTACTTGTTCTAGGTTCAATACTACTTACTACTGTGGTATTTCTTCACTCTGACTTTATTTTGTTTCACCCCTGACAATATGTCTCTGAGTTTCAATTTGTTTATTTACTTTTTTAAGGAACATTTTGTTTTATTGATTTTTCAACATATTTCTAACGGCTTAAATCTGGGCTGTCTGACTCCCCCGGTCTCCTCTACTTTTGGGCTTTTCGGGGAAACTTTGACACAGGACATACCTGATGCAGGTTCACTGATGATGAAGCGGTCCTCCCTCTCCAATATATTTCAAAGAATAGGCCATTGAAACTACAGTGTCGAGGTCGAAGAATATCCTCTCTGCTGAGAGAGAATGGCTTGTGAATCAGTGTGGTCCTAACATGGGAAGCAATAATGGTATAAGGTGCAAATAAAGCAGGCCCAATGGATGGGACAGTATTTAATGCTGGGTGCTGGACTGGAGAAACTCCTCAACCAAAGGATTAGTTATGCATAAGATAGCAGAGTTCCACGAAGGAAAACATTCAGTCATGATGCACAATATAAAAGGGGGCCTTGTTTCAGCCTTCAATCTATTTGAGTCTGGGTTTTGTCTGAATTATCTCAA
Organism: Lissotriton vulgaris; assembly: GCF_964263255.1. Classification (NCBI taxonomy): domain Eukaryota; kingdom Metazoa; phylum Chordata; class Amphibia; order Caudata; family Salamandridae; genus Lissotriton; species Lissotriton vulgaris. Next base: position 1,065,695 of record NW_028245946.1, read on the forward strand.
GAATAACTTACTATCAAACTTCATATTTAAAAGTTCTGAAGACAAGATGCAACTTCTACAAACCAGGCAGAGGAGACTCCTATTTTAGCAAGTCTCCACAGGCCATTTTAATTGATGATATATTTTTCCAATATTTTCAAACTGCATAGCGGTAACTATTAATGCCTAGAATCTGGCTGACCAGGAGGAGAGTGATATTTATATCACACAAGATATTTGGAAGCTGAAGGAATTTGAGTTCATCGGGTGCAATGAATATCAAAGCATCATTTATGGTTATTGCCAAAAAGGGGCTTAATTTGCGGATCTAGGTACTTTCTGCAACAACATCCACATGTTTCGGTATTTACCTTACATTTCCCCCTAATATATGACGGTAGGTAACTTGAGTATGACTGTTAATCACTAACAATATTTGCTGAAACATTCCATAACATACCTTCCATTTTTAGTTAGATCTATTCTGGCTCAGAAAAGCGTGTACACAACTATAGATTTTATTTCTCATCTCCTTTTGAATACAGATGTGGAGTTTTGTCCTGAGAATCATGTTATATCCTATGTTTCCTTATCCTATGTTTTCTTAGTTATTCTTTGTGTTCTCCATTAGACTGCTTTGTCCTAGTGCTTAGGTTGCTAGGTGATTATAGAATGTTAAGCTTCTAATCTTCAGTTGAAGACTGAAGCTTGATGGAAGAACACCTTGCTCACAAAGGTCACAGTGGGATTCCTAGTACCAAGAAGAGATTGAGACTTCATTATTGGTGGCCAGGGATGGATGTTTGTGTGGATTCCTTTTTTAATGATTGTGTTGAATGTTCACATGCTGAGAAATCTTTACGCACTGTGAATAAACCTTTGTGTCCTGTTGTTTTTCCTGACAGTCCATGGGAGAAATTAGGCATGGATTTTTTAGGGCCGATTGGAGGCTTAAATCTAGGTTATAGATTTATGCTTACTATTGTTGATTATCATTCTAAGTGGGTTGTCTTCAAGATTTTAAAGGAACCTAACACAGTGAATGTAATTAAATGTCTCAAACAACTTTTCCAATCTGAGGGGATACCAACTTATCTGGTGTCAGATAATGGTGTGCAGTTCGTGTTGCATGACATGAAGAATTGTTTGAAGAATTTGGCTGTTAAGCACCTTACCACTGCTTTATATAGCCCTCAAGGTAATGGCTTAGTAGAACGAGTGAACCGTGTCTTGAAGGATGCTGTTCAATTAGCTATTTCTTCTGGGCTTAATGTTCAAGAAGTGGTGAGTGGCAGAATATGGTCTTATAACAACACCCCGCATTCGACCACTGGAGTTACTCCGTTCTATTTGTTAAGAGGGAGACAATCCTTTAATGAGTTATCTCCTGGATGGGTGGTCAGTACAACTTACCATGAAGGATGTGCATCCGGTTTGGATCAAATTAAAAAATGTTGAGTATGCTCAAATGAAGTCTAAAATCAGATATGATCAAGAGAAACATGTGAAAGAAATTTGTTTGGATATTGGTGACAAGGTTAAAATTAGATGACCGTTTAAAGCGAAGGGGTCAAAGTTTTATCCTGAAACAACTGTTGTTCAAGTCAGCAAACATGCTGTTAAGGTTCTTGAACGAAAGTGGTGGAGCAAAAGAAGGGTTGCCAAGGTTAAAAATTCTAGTTTAGATCTTGTTGATGTGGAGGCGGAATTGGATGTCTTGTCTCCATACATGAGTGATTTCCAGAGTTCACAAGGGGATGGTTGTTGTGTGAATGTTTCTGAACCTCCTGAGAAGAACATGGGCGTTGACAAAAGTGACTTCTCATCATCTGATGCGTCCGTTTCTTGTTCCAGATCCAGTTCTAGAATTACGTCTAAACAAAAATATTTATAAGATTATGCCACTTGGCTATTTCTATTTTTCAGGAGTATGCTTTCTAAAATGTTGAACATGTTCTTATTCTTTGGAAAGTTTTTAATTTTCTTTTCTTTTATTTTGTTTTGTGGGAAGGGAGGTGTGTTATATCCTATGTTTCCTTATCCTATGTTTTCTTAGTTATTCTTTGTGTTCTCCATTAGACTGCTTTGTCCTAGTGCTTAGGTTGCTAGGTGATTATAGAATATTAAGCTTCTAATCTTCAGTTGAAGACTGAAGCTTGATGGAAGAACACTCTGACTGATCTGGTGCTGTACTTGTCTTTCAAGAAATAAACTTAATCTATAAGTTTACTTCTCTCTTCTGTGATTCTTGGATACAACAAATCAGTTAAAGGGTCAATATTACAGTGCCCAATAATATATACAAAAACTGTTGCCTAAATGAAGAAGTAAATGGACATGTTTGTTATTACTAGTGTAAGAAAATAATCTGAACATTTACAGGGAGGCGTATTGCTTGCAGAATTTCCTCTGCAATTTAAAGTCTAAAATCTACAATTCTAGCTTTTTTAAGCAGAGCTGTAAGTAAGGCAGACGACCTACTTGAAGCCACAACCACCTCCAAAACACACAATAAGTAGCTGTAACAAATGACAGAGTTTAAACTGTTCAAATATGTGTACTATCAGATTAAGGCAGCATGTGTTTGTCAATAATAGTTTGATATAAGAGAGTGTTTCTCTTTGTTTCCAAATTGAGTCATTTAAAGCTTGATTGTCATTTTCTGTACTTTAAACTTGAGCAAAATTTTATTGAGAAATAGGGTAGGTATGTGCATGTGATTTATTTTCTGTTTCCATATACCAGTATGTAAATGTGGTGCACAAGGTTATACACAGCCCAATTTATAAATAGTATAGATTACTGCACATTGCCTTCTTAGTTTCCAGATGTCTGTGTCAGACAGATTAGTGCAGAAAACTAACCTGGCATGACCTACTGACAGGGACAAATGCATGAAGGCAGACCAACCACTCCCCTTGGTGTTTCAATCGGAGAACAGATAGCACTGCTCCCCAAGAAGTGCACCCAAGGAAATAGGACAGTGAATAAAATAATAAACAGAAGTTGTGTAACCCTTTTCAACTAAAATGAACTATCCTTGCAGTCTCTTTGGAGTTCATCCCAAGGAAAAGCTTATGCAAGTAGCCAATACCACAGTACCACAGCCAGCTAATAAAGAAAAAATACAGGATGGATTACCTAAATGCTTCCGTATCCATTCACACTATTTTAAACATACAGTTACTCATCCATAGGGAATCACTCACATGCACTGTGAAGACTGTGAATGGAATTGCAGTGTATGGAAGGAGATAAGAATCATCACTCCAGGGTCTTAGCGTAAGAAAATGATGAAATATATCACATTGCTTTCATTGGAAATAAAACAAGGTCTCGAAAGCCGGGAAATCCATGAGGAAATTGCAGACATCAATAATGCAAAGAATACATAGATAAGCACCCACTCTGAATCAGGAAAAGTCACACAATTAATACTATAATGTTATATGTGAAGTGCTCTGATTCAAACTGCTAGTACACAACTTTTGCTCCACTGTGTGGTTCATTGGCTTCCCACTTCTCTTGAAAATTTTAGCGCAGTAAGGAACACCTTGCTTTTGCTCTGTTCTGCGGCAATCTAGCCCAGCTTGCCCAAGGAACAAGCATGCTGTACACAGCGAGACACTGCTATCATCAAAAGGAAACAGGTAGTTAATCCCCAGAAGCGGCACACCCCTTACTCAACCAGACCAGATGGTAAACCCCTCGGAGATCAAGTTTCGCAAATATAGAGGCCCCTAAAGTTGGTCCACTAACACTGGAATGAGGAGCAGAGGGTACTGATTATTTTTTATCCTTATTATGTTGATGGTGTTGTAGTCAATGCAGATTCTTAGATCCCTTTCTTTCTTTGTGATAAAGAAGAGGGGAGATGCAGGAGAGGATTATGAACGTATGAACGTCACAAATTTTCAGGTGTTGTGTTTCAATCTTTGTCAAGGCATTGACCCGGCTGCAAGGTATGGTAGCTCCTAGGACCAAGTCAGTTGTACAATCATACTCCTCATGAGGAGGGAGCTGACTCGCTTTTTGTTTATCAAAAACATACTGATATTCTATGTACTTAGGAGGCATTGTTATAGTACAACAAACGTGCATTTCTGTACTCCCCTGAGCTAAGTGTTTGGCATGATTATCGGTACTCGGAGAACTGTCTGAATGTTGCCTGGTGTAATGCCCTCTACAGTAAGGTGAATCCATAGACACTGAGCAGGCTGCCCAATGAACAGTACAATCATGCACTGTAAGTTATGGCATACCAAGGATTAAACGGAAGTGAGTCAAATCAATAGGATCAAACTGGATTGTTTCAAAGTGCTCACCCCAGACTACATGATGGTTGACTGGGTATGGTACCGTAGAGCACCTGAGGTTAGAGCAGAGCCATCAACCGCCTTGACTGGTTCTAGAATGTTTTTTTTTAAATATATGATATACCCATTTCCTAAGTGCATGTTTGGTCGATAAAGTTTCCAGTGGCCTCTGAATTCAGCAGGGCAGGGTCCTGCGTTTAATGTTCTTCAAACAACCACAATGTTATACACACATTCAAATTAGCCAACGTAGTTTGGGCAGTGTTGGCAAAGACTGGTGAGATCGCTATCTCTGCTTTTCCAGAATAAGGTACCTCCTTGTTCGGAAAAATCAGTTTTCCTCTGCCTCTCCTGTATTGCTTTCCCTATGAAACACTGCCTGGACTTTTGTCAGTATTTACTCATCCAAGGGACTAGTTCTCGCAGAGGAATCCTTAATGAAATACCTACTCTTGTCACAACACAAGCAAAGTCTAAACTTTCATCACTCTTCGGTAGACAGGGTACCACAGATGTGATTAACCTGCATTTGTTCAACTCCATTGGTGTTTTGTGTACACCGTCCTCTGTACTGGCTCTAGAACGAGGGGCTCCAAATCTCAATTCTCCTCAATGGTTGTATCCTCTTCTCTCCTGTAGTCTATGGTTGATGTGCACCATCAATTCTATCAAGTCCTCACAGGTATGGAATAGCTGCACAACTTGAGTCAACACGTCCTTCAGTTCACTTCATAAACCCTGATTGAACAAAGACATTTGTTTCTTCACAGACCAATCTGTCTCCAGTAGCATATGGTTAAACACAGTGGCATATGTGAGCAGGTCTTGGGATCCCTGTTTGAGGGTCTTTTCACATTTCTCCACAGAATGTGTTAAAGTTGTACAACAAGGGATTGTCTCTTTCTTTCAAGGGGATAGACCAGTTGGCGGTTTTGACACCTAGGTAGGACAGCACAAATGTAGTCTTAGTTTGCCCTTCCAAAAAACCTGCTGGTTTGCACAAGAAATAGAGTTGACACTGGCTAATAAAGGTGCCTTAATTCTTTGGGTCCATTTAAAGACATTCTGGTGGAACCAAAGGTGTCTGTGGGGCATGAAACACCTGTTTGGGGGAGAAGGACGCCTGACATGACTTTGGGGACTTGTGGGAGAGAATAAAACCCCTGGCCCTGTGCCACCCCTCCCCAGTGAGGGTATGGTTCTATAATCAGATAATGTCCCTGACGAAGAAAGGGGAGGTTGGTAGAGTCCACAATTGTATGTGTGCACCTCCCCCTTTGCTATGCTCTGAATGACCCTTAATAGTAAGACCTGCAACCTCTCTCCTAACCATTCCTAATTCCATCCTCAACTCCTGATCATCTACGTGTGAAGAGTGCACTTCTATTTGTAATGCGATGGTTCCCAATATAGTAGTGAGAACTGCATTGGAATCCATCGCAAGGACCAGCTAACTTGCTTGCTATTCTTTCAGATTGGTTAGTACAGAATAAAATTCTAACTTGGCAAGACCTGCTGATGGGGACATTGGCATGAGGATAGTCTGACCAATCTCCGTTTTGCTCCAACAGAGAACAGAGAACTCTGCTCTGCAAAAATCACACCTAAGGGAATGGGGAGTGGATAAAAAAATAAACAGGGTACTGGTAACACTCTGCAACCAGAAGGAGACTCCTTTGCTGTCTCTTTGGTGTTCTTTTGTAAGAACAGCATATGCAAGGAACCAATACCACAATTTGATACCTACATTTAGTAAAGAAAATGGATCAACTAAATGCTCCCCTAGCCACTCACACTATTTTAAACATACAGTTACTTATCCATAAGGAATCACTGTAAAGACTGCTTTCTTTGAAAATAAACTTTGTCTCTAAAGCTTCAGAAAACCCTGAGGAAACTACAGACATCAATAATACAAAGAATACAGAGATAAGTCACAAAAGTAATAATGTAATGTTGTATGCTAAGCGCTCACATTCAAACTGCCTAGACACCTCTACCCCCAAATAGAAACACTTGTTTAACTCCCAGAAGTGGCACATCCCTCGCTGAGGGAGCAGAAAAATGTCTGGGATATGGGTCACATGGCAGTGAATATGCCCACAAGCTGCTGGTCCAATCTTGCCATCAGCCACTCAAAAGAATAGCTAGTGCAGATGCACAATAGGGGCGTGTTTATATTGCCAGAGAATTAAAGATGACAGCCACCGTAATTCGTTGCTCCTTTCAGCACCACTCTCCCACAGGTTCTTCTGGTTTCTACACCCCTGGACCGGGTGCTTCTGTTCTGCCACATTTAAGTCATTGTCAGAGGTGAGTGACTCTTCACTCATAAAAAGAAAGGCAAGTACGTGAGTGTATATTGCTGCTCTCATGAGAAACTGTACAGGGCAGGATATCCTCTGCCTTATTTGCTGCACTTTTGCTATATCTCTATATTACTCTTAAATAATTAACAAAGAAAATGTGTCATTGGCTGTCACTAGCAAGAAGAGGTCACAGATTCTAACCTACTTTAGCTTTCCATTAATTATTGTTATACACCACCACAATTTTGAAGTTTGTGTATGCAGTTAACTTCAAAAAGCTTGGCATATTTTACAGTTGTTGTTCACTTTGCTGAACCTCCACCTAAGCAAATAGAAAACTTTACAAATGTGCAGAAGAAAGCAGTATTTAAGACTAGTCTTACTGGATCAGGAAGGGGACTGTCCAGAGTTCTTGTGGGCTGCAGAATGTTCTCATAATAATGCTAAGAATGTCTCTGTGGGTATTCAAATTTCTTTTTAAACTATGGCAGACATCTAAATTCTTCAGTAATTGGCAGGCAGGTTATTGTACCGGCAGTAATGCAGAATTTAACACAAATTCCTCAAACAGCTACCGATAATTTGGTGAGGGCAAAAGAGAACTTTAAGAAGCATGCTGATAAAAAGAAAGAAGAGGGCCCAGTTTTTCAAATTGGCAATAGAGTTTGGCTAAACGCTAAAAATCTTAGGCTAAAAGCGAATTGTAAGTTTCAACCTTGATTTGTGGCTTCATACCCAATTTAAAAGATAGTAAAGCCTGTGACTTACCATTTGAAATGATCAAATAGGATGAAAGTGCATCCAGTCTTTCTTGTTTTTTCATTGAAAAAGGCATCACCAGACTTGAGGGTTACACTACCTCCAAGACCAGTGCAATTAGGAAACAAATTTGAAGTCAAGAGAATTCTGGACTCCAGGAAATCAAGGAGTAGAATGTATCATTTGATTGACTGGAGAGGCTATGGACCTGAGGAGAGATCTTGGGAACCTCACTCTGATGTACACGCTCCACGATTAGTGAAGGCCTTTCACCAGAAGATCCAAAAGAAACCTCAACTGGAAGACCCTTCCTTGCAAGGCGGTAATGATGCATGGAAGTAAGAGATGCACAATATGTGCGATGGTTCATGAGAAAAACATACTTAGCAACCCAAAGATGAGAATCCCATCCTTGAAGTAAATTATGGAATGTTAGAAACTCCAAGATGGCCAACATTTCAGACGCTGAGCAGTACTCGTCTTTTCCCTCTTGTTTCAAGATTCTATTTGGAGCGCACAGCTTATAGATTCTGCGCACTTCACCTAAATATAATTCCCAGAGATGCACCTTGCCAGAGCTGCTCTGTCGGTGAAGTTAGTCAGGGTAATATGCTCGAGTTTCACTGTGGTTAGTTTTCCATTCGTGATTCTCTACACGTCTTGTTGCCTCCTTTCCTGTTATGGAGTTGAGTCCTAGGAGCTTGCGCGGAGTTTCCCATTCAAGTACCCAAGCTCCTCCTCAAAAGCCTTGAAGAGTGTGTCATTTATCACGAGTATGAACAGTGGAGCTTCACCGTAAGCTATTCCTTGTCGTTTATGGGTGCACATTACTCGTGTTCTGTCTACACTACTCTCCCATCTCGCAAACAGAATTTCTTCATCCTCATCGTCACGGAGTGAGTTCCAAGTCACTGTAAGCTGAGAAGAAGCATTGAGCTGAGTGATTTCAAATCTAAGTAATAAGTCACAATACTACGCTTAACTATCATTATTAGAAATAAACACCACTCTAAGATGGCGCCAACAAAAGAGAGTCAGATCAAAAAGAACTGAGCATGCGCGATCCCCAGCTGAAAACAATTTCAGGGATTATCTCAACATAAAAACAGTACGCCCTCAGCCTTGCTCTCAGAGAAGGAGAAGAACGTGGCAGAGGCGCTAACAGACTTTCGAGCAGGTAAGCAGGAGCGGGGAGGTTATTTATTAGAGCTCCCGTAGGTCGGGTGGACAACCAGGTTTAATTAACAACTGCAGGGAGAGCCCTAGAGTGGCCGCCGTAGCTTAGAGATACTCTAGAAACCCTCTTTTAAACATGAGCGGGAACAGGATGAGATAAAGTGCAGATGTAACGGGAAATACTCCGGGAGAATGCCCGACATCACGGGTAGAACCCTATTGATTCCCTAGACACATGCTACTCGTAAAGATACCGTAAGCAGTAAGAAGCGGGGCGAAACAGCTAGTCAGTTATTAAAAAACAGGATAAGGGAAAAAAATGCTTGTGAGTACAGGTAAAGGGGTTACTCCAGAAAAGGAGGGGCATTTCTCTTCGAAGTGATAACATAAGCCCATACATGGCAAAGAGGCATTTCTAATAGGACCACCAAGGGAAACACGACAGAAATGAACTGAAGTGTAGACTTTAGAGACCCTTAAAAGTGACGCAAATACATATAAACCTTTTTTTGCTTACAGAACATATTCAGTTCCCAAGCGAAGTAATACCCACATATGCCCGTTCATGAGAACGTTTTAATCCATTTAAAGGTAAGAAGGAAGGGGTATGAGAATAAACTGTACAAGATAGGCTGTCACCTAGAGAGCGATAAACGGCTAATTGTGACCCCTTTGCCTACACAGATATTTATAAAAATTCGACAAAAAGAGGGGATCCACGCCCACCTGATCATAGAACAGGAAAAAGACTTTCTTATCCTGAGAAGTTCTATCACCCCGAGGTAAATATAGGAAACCACAAATGTTCAAAGTGGTTCAAATATAGTATTCCATAGCCTCCATACCTTGCATCCCACCCACCATTCCTCTATGCTGTGATTGCATCTTTGACCTATTGCAACAATGCTAAGCTTTGGTATTCACTGAAGTCCCTACACCATATACCACCCCTATGCGTCTATTAGAGTTTAACCAGTCATATCCCTTCCTATGTGTATTTAGTTGACTCTTATCGCTAGTGTGTGCCGTGGACCTTTATACTCTCTACCACTCCTATGTGACCCTTAGAGTATTTCCAGTCATATCCCTCCTGTGTAGATTGAAGATAACTCTAATGACTAGGATCCTATGTGATTTGTAGATTGTATCCAAGTGTATCCCCTCCCTGTGTTTAGAGATATAGCTTTAACGACTAGTTGCCTGTGTGACTGTCGGAGTATAGCCAGGTGTATACCTTCCCTCGTGTGAAGAGATACCCTATTCACTAGAACTATCCAAGTGTATCCCCTCCCTGTGTCTAGAGATATAGCTTTAACGACTAGTTGCCTGTGTGACTGTCGGAGTAAAGCCAGGTGTATACCTTCCCTCGTGTGAAGAGATACCCTATTCATTAGAACAAAAAGTAATGTGTTCTTTATGTATTTGTAACTGATTCCATGTAAAATGCTTGATAACGAAGTAGTGTGGCTCACTGGTTAGAGGCGGCAGACCCGAGAGCAGAGGACGGCCCGGGACCAGGGTTCGATTCCCGGCGCGGCAGGTTTCTGGACCAGGGTCAGCGGACTCGATAATTCTCTCGCCTCGGTGCCCACTCTGATCAGTGATCACACTCGGCAACTCTGGGCATTAGCTTGCCTCATCTTCACTAACGGCCCCACCAGACCGCCGGGGATGCCTGGTCTCACCCTGGAGATACCCAGTAAGGGACCATCTCTCAGGGAAGCCAGGAAGGGTTTCGCAGCGGTCTAAGCGCCAGGACGCCTACGGGTAGCAGTGCGCTATATAAATGCCTACACATAACATGGAACGGAACTGGTGCTATGTAAAGCGCTCTGATAACCTAATCGGTTCAAGTTCGCGCTATATAAAACTCTAAAAATAAATAAATAAAATAAATAAATCTAATGGGTATATCAAAACCTAGAACAACAGTGATCGTCTGGAGAAGGCCTTCCTGACGGCTGTTTTTCCTGGGGGACTCCTACAATACCTACGGGGTAAATGGGACATTAAAATAGGGAGTAACACTAGATGAAAGATGGACGAGTGGTATAATGAATGTCGGAATGAATGAAAGCCCTTATCTGTTTCCACATAAAAAGAAAACGGAGGGTAAGGTCAAATACAGCAATAGCCATACAAGCCTTAGAGGGCGAGGAGAGAAACTTGAATGTGAACCCTGCTTAAAATAATATCTGTTTTAGCATAATGAGAATGTTTTTTGTCCACCCATGTACCTGATGAAAAATGCTTTAGTAAAACTGCGAACATGGTGAACCGGATGAGGGAAAATAAGCCCCCCAAAAAATACCAAAAAACAAGAGAGTTTGATAAGGTGGAATTTAACTATTTGGGGACAATAAGTAGGATGGTGTACACTAGAAATGTGATAACATGCCCCCAGAATAGTGATATTGTTTCTTTCTCTATGTATCCAAACAGAGATTTTTAAATATAAGCCTAGAAGCCGGTGACCCCAAAGAGACGGCATGTTCTGATGAAGGTGTTACAACATCAAGTAATATAACACCGAAACGCGTTGACGCAATTGTTCTAGAATCCAAACAAGGTCAAGGAAGTAACAGATATTCATGTATTTTTGATACTGCTTACTGTACCACCAACATCAAAGAAAGACCAGTGGATCTACACTAGTAGTGGCGGGAGAATATTAAGGCCACAGTGCTAGGGGGTTTGTGAAAAGGATCCAATTGCTTTTGTGTACTGTATTCGTGTTGATCATTTTTCTCCTTTGTTGCATAATTCTTATGATTGTGATATTGTTTTTTTTATGTGTGTAATAATCTGTTATTAATTGCTCATTGAAATTTTATTGTACTTGTTCAAAGAGTATTCTTTGAATTGTTAATTAATTTCTCTGTGATAAGAGGTTTGTACTTTTATAAAAATATTAAAAGATTGTGAACGTTCACTTTTAGTGTGGAAATCCATTTCTAATGTTTCATTTCCATATATAAATCTTCCCCTTAATGTACCTAGAAGGAATGTTTGTATGATTGGATAGAACCCATACAGGAACATAACACGCACCTGTTTTAGTGTACACCCAGGTATTTCCCTTTGACTAAGTTGTCACTGTACCCTGATCCCTGGTGATAGTGGGGTACTCTCTCCTGTGTTTACTTGAAAGAACGGCCTTGTGCTGGAGAGCCAGGTTTTGTGTAGACTCACAAGTTTTTTCCTCCTAAAAAACTAAAAGTCTTTTCATCCAATCATCCAATGGATACACTAAAGACCTTTGGCTTTAGTGAGGAGCAATTGAATAAGATTCTGAGCTCCAACAGAAGGGGGAACAATATAACAGTGATCCCCACGGGAGGTGAGAAATGGAACCAACTAGTCAACCTCAAAAAGAAAATTATTAGAGCAGAACTTCATGCAGAGTTCTTGACACAATATGTGAGGGGGGCTCCATACCTATAGGACTCCAGATACGTAACGAACCAGGGTTATTTATAGATAATCTGAATTTTTTAGAAACCTGGACGTTTATATGTAACAGATGTAGTAGAGATCTCATGCTACTGATAATTGAGACAGCTAAGACTACCATCCTAATAGAAATGCGGGAGATTGAAGAATTAGAAAAAGTTCTCCTAGACAGTAATGCGGTTGAAGAGGCCAAGAAGAAAATAGATTAAATAAATCAGGATATGAACGGGTACTGCGAATATTTAACAAATCGCAAGACCCAGAAACTGAGGAAGGACATCAATAAATTCACCCAGGAAGTAGTATATCCCTTTCTGAGGAAAGACTACTATACCGAGAAGGAGGAACAAAATAGAAATGGAGGCCCTAGAGTGAGATTTCAACCTAGGAGGCTTAGACATCTGAACTTCTCAGGTACCTCAGAGAGCAGTGGGGAAGAGGAAGTGTGCACCAGAGAAGACGATTAGTATGTAGGCCCCAATAGAGATTATGAAAAGGCTTTTTTAGAACAGCGCCCGCAGAGGGTACAGAGAGGGTTCCACAACAGAGCAAGAGGACCATACACAAGGAGGCCAGCACAAAGAGAACAGGAGCAGGAATACCAGCAGAACCAGGCCCCTCAGGAGTACAAACGTAACAGGAACAAGGTGTACTGGCGATAGAGTCAACACCCATTATAAATCTATTGAGTAGAACACTCACTCCGGTAGAAAAACAAGTGCTAGGAATGGGTTTTAATTTGGTACCAACAACAGGGATCAACAAATTCCAGCTAGAAAAAGACTTAAGGGCATTCTTTCGAAAAATACGGCTACGCCGTTTCTTTGAAAATAGACCAGCCAGAGAAGGGCCCAGGGATTCTGGACTAAGAGCAAAATCTACTTTCACCCCCAGTTTAGGGATGGTAGATAAAAACTTGGAGTTATTTGAGGCAATTGTGAACTTAGAGGTAGGAAATCTACTCAGCAAGAAACATTTTCAAGAAAATAACATCAGTAAAGCACAGAGGGATGCGATTGATTCTTTATCGAATGACACTCAAATAACAATTAAACCCGCGGACAAAGGCGGAGGGGTCGTAGTCTTCAACACTGAAGACTACGATCGAAGAGCGTTAAGTCTACTGTCCAATGAGCTGCACTACAAGAGAGTCCCACAAACCAGACTCAACATTCTTAAAAAAGATGTGGAGACACTACTGTTAGAAGCCAAGACAAAGGGTTAAATTACAGAAGAAGAATGGAAGTTTTTAAATAATACAAATCCGAAAACACCAGCCTTTTATGGACTGCCAAAAGTCCATAAGAGCTTAGACAATCTGCCACTTAGACCCATAGTGGCTTCCATTGACTCTTTGCTAGAACCCCTGAGCAAATACGCCGACAGGTTTCTAAAACCTCTGGTGGAAAAACAGAAATCATACATCCGAGATACTTCGGACATGATTGCCAAGACAGAGTGCATATAGTTTGATGGTTAAAATGAGATCATGGTGACTCTCGATGTAGAGTCACTCTACACCAATATTCCGCAGAAGGATACCATTGAGGTAGTTAGGACTCTTCTAGAAGAGACAGAGATCGTAGGAGGGAGTAAGGAATTCATAGTGCAATGCGTCTCTATGGTTCTTTTAAACAACATCTTCCTTTTTAAAAAAGATCTCTACCTTCAATGTAAGGGGACTAGCATGGGCGCTACCTGTGCGCCGAGTCTGGCCTGCATCTATGTTAGTATGTTTGAGAACAAACACATCTACAATGAGGTCAGTCCATATTACGAGAACATTCGAAACTGGACTCGTTTTATAGATTATATCTTTTTTATATGGTCAGGGACAGTAGATCTCCTGGAAGACTTCCTCACCTGGCTGAATCTAGGAGATTCAAATCTGAGGTTCACTGCTGAATACAACAAAACTAAAGTAAACTTCCTAGATATAAGCATAAAGAGCGAAGATAAACATCTGAAGGTGGAATTATTCAAGAAAGAGTCAGACCGCAATACTGTATTGCACTACAACAGCTACCACCCTAGGAGTCAGAAAGATTCAATACCCTTCAGGGAGTTTCTCCGGTTAAGGAGAAACTGCACTAACATTGAGGACTTCTATCGCCATGCAGGAGAGATAAAGTCAAAATTCAAGGAAAGGAGCTATCCGAAAAAACTTATTGGCCCACATGCATCAAGCATTTTTGGAGTCGCAAACGGTGCGATTCCTTAAAATCAGCTGTTTGCGATTCCAAAAATGCTTTTTGGAATGCATCAAGCATTTTTTGAAATCGCAACATTTTTGCGATTTCCAAAAATGCGATTGCTTTTAGGAAATCGCAAATTTGCGATTTCCTAAAAGCAATGCATGAATACTTTTGAAATTGCGAATTCGCAATTAGAGGGACAAATTTACTGAGTAGTTGAACTACTCTGTAAATTTGCAAAAAGTGTAATTAACACTTTTAACGCATTTTAAATGCATTCATGTTACGGACACACATGTCCTTAGGACATGTGTGTGTGCAACATGATGCGAAAAATACATTTCAGGGGTGCAGGGGGGGTTCATTTGAACCCCCCTCACCACCCTTGAAATGCAATCAGGATTTGCGATTTTGAAATTGCGAATTCGCAATTCCCATTCATTCCTATGGGCCTTTTGGCCCATAGGAGTGAATGGGAATTGCGATTTCGCAATTTCAAAATCGCATTTTTTATGCGATTCGGTAGAAATTGCGATTTCTACCGAATTGCATAAATATTTAAAAAATAATCATGCATAGGCTTTTGCGAATTCTAAATTGCGATTCGCTTTTTATCGCAATTTAGAAGTCACAAAAGCCGAGATTGATGCATGTGGGCCATAGACCACTCTCTAAAGTGGGCGAGATTTTATGGCAGGGACTGCCTGTTAACTAAAAAAGAGAAGAAGCAAACTAACGAAAAAATAGTCATGGTAAGCCAGTATTCAGCAGTGGCGAACCAGGTTAAGAACATAATAAACCATAACTGGAAAATTCTGAATGATGGGGCTGAGACTACCTTAGAACGTCCTCTACATGCCTGTAGAAAGAACAAGAACCTCAGATGTAGTCTAGTACACACCTACAGAGACGACATGGTAGAACGACAAACATCTATGACAGGAACAAAGGCGATAGGGAACCATAAATGCGGCAATTGCTGCATATGTGAACTATGCATAGTGACCAAAGAAGTGGAATTAAATGGAGCCACACAGAAAATTACTACACTCAACAACTGCAGAACAAAGAATGTGATATACCTGATCCTATGTCCGTGTAATCAGGGATATATAGGAGAAACAGGTAGGGAACTCAGGCTATGAATAGGAGAGCATAAATCAGCGATCAGGAACAACAAAGAGAACGCACCACTTGTTACCCACTGGAAGGAACAGGGACATAGTGTAAAGGACATCAGGTGGGTGATCCTGGAGAGAATCAAGGAACAAACTAGATTAGGAGATAGCTCAAAAAGAAGAAAACAGCAGGAGCAACGGTTCATGATTAGATTCGATACCATCTAACATGGCCTGAATTCAAGGGAAGAATGGGAAACTTTAATTTAAAATATAGTCGTAGATAGAAAAACTAAAGGAAAGACATATATAATAAATATATTTTATCTGACTTATAAGTGGGTCTTACTAATTTTTTTAATGAAATGACAAAATGGAGTAGATAGGAGTAAGGGTCATCCATGAGGGAAATCTAGGATATATTAAAAAGAATATGCCCACTTCGAGGATTAGTACAATAGTATAAGACACTGAAGGTAGGGACACTAAATGAGTGAAATATAAAATATTAATACAAGTGCCCTCCTTCCTCTCGGTGTTGTTCATTGTTTGTTCAGTTTATGTTTTAAAACAAATGATCTGACAATGCAGTACTAATCAAAACAGAACCATGTATCTATAGGTAAACAAATATAACACACTAAAACGGGAGGTCAATTCCTGGCATGTATAGGCAAATACACAAAATACCCTAAACTAGGAGGTTCATTCCTCCTGCACCGCTGTGGAAATCTAATGGTCCGTTTATGGATGCTGATAATAGAGTAACAAAGAACCACACTCAAAATGGTGGTGAGAAGTTTGTTATTAAAAAAAATATATCAGACACCACCCACATACATTGCACTAAAATCTAGATAAGTATATTTTTTAAACAAAACCAAACGGTCATATAAAAATATAATATTGCTCTGGAGAAATAAAACAAGCTGAGTAGAGGATAGTGCAAGAGTATATGAGGGCATACAATACTACGCTTAACTAACATTATTAGAAATAAACACCACTCTAAGATGGCGCCGACAAAAGAGAGTCAGAACAAACAGGACTGAGCATACACGATCGCCAGCTGAACATAATTGCAGGGATTATCTCAATATAAAAACTGTACGCCCTCAGCGTTGCTCTCAGAGAAGGAGAAGAATGTGGCAGAGGCGCTAACAGACTTTCGAGCAGGTAAGCAGGAGCGGGGAGGTTTTTTATTAGAGCTCCCGTAGGTCAGGTGGACAACCAGGATAAATTAACAACTGCAGGAAGAGCCCTCGAGTGGCCGCCGTAGCTTAGAGATACTCTCAAAGCCGTCTTTTAAACACGAGCAGGAACAGGATGAGATAAAGTGCAGAGGTAACGGGAAATACTCTGTGAGAATACCCGACATCACGGGTAGCACCCTATTGATTCCCTAGACACATGCTACTCGTAAAGATACCGAAAGCAGTAAGAAGCGGGGCGAAACAGCTAGTCAGTTATTAAAAAACAGGTTAAGGGAAAAAAATGCTTGCGAGTACAGGTAAAAGGGTTACTCCAGAAAAGGAGGGGCATTTCTCTTAGAAGTGATAACATAAGCCCATACATGGCAAAGAAGCATTTCTAATAGGACCACCAAGGGAAACACGACAGAAATGAACTGAAGTGTAGACTTTAGAGACCCTTGAAAGTGACGCAAATACATATAAACCTTTTCTTGCTTACAGAACAGTTCCCAAGTGAAGTAATACCCACATATGCCCGTTCATAAGAACGTTTTAATCCATATAAAGGTAAGAAGGAAGGGGTATGAGAATAAACTGTACAAGATAGGCTGTTACCTAGAGGGCGATAAACGGCTAATTGTGACCCCTTTGCCTACACAGATATTTATAAAAATTCGACAAAAAGAGGGGATCCACGCCCACCTGATCATAGAACAGGAAAAAGACTTTCTTATTCTGAGAAGTTCTATCACCCCCGAGGTAAATATAGGAAACCACAAATGTTCAAAGTGGTTCAAATATAGTATTCCATAGAAACCAATGAAATGAAATTGTCATCTCATAGGTATATCAAAACCTAGAACAACAGTGATCGTCTGGAGAAAGCCTTCCTGACGGCTGTTTTTCCTGGGGGACTCCTACAATACCTACGGGGTAAGAGGGGCATTAAAATAGGGAGTAACACTAGATGAAAGATGGACGAGTGGCATAATGAATGTCGTAATGAATGAAAGCCCTTATCTGTTTCCACACTAAAAAGAAAACGGAGGGTAAGGTCACATACAGCAATAGCCATCCAAGCCTTAGAGGGCGAGGAGAGAAACTTGAATGTGAACCCTGCTTAAAATAATATCTGTTTTAGCATAATGAGAATGTTTTTTGTCCACCCGTGTACCTGATGAAAAATGCTTTAGTAAAACTGCGAACATGGTGAACCGGATGAGGGAAAATAAGCCCCCAATAAAATACCAAAAAACAAGAGAGTTTGGATAAGGTGGAATTGAACTATTTGGGGACAATAAGCAGGATGTTGTACACTAGAAATGTGATAGCATGCCCCCAGAATAGTGATATTGTTTCTTTCTCTATGTATCCACACAGAGATTTTTAAATATAAGCCTAGAAGCCGGTGACCCCAAAGAGACGGCATGTTCTGATGAAGGTGTTACAACATCAAGTAATATAACACCGAAACGCGTCAATGCAATTGTTACTAGAATCCAAACAAGGTCAAGGAAGTAACAGATATTCATGTATTTTTGATACTGCTTACTGTACCACCAACATCAAAGAAAGACCAGTGTATCTACACTAGTAGTGGCGGGAGAATATTAAGGCCACAGTGTTAGGGGGTTTGTGAAAATGATCCAATTGCTTTTGTGTACTGTATTCGTGTTGATCATTTTTCTCCTTTGTTGCATAATTCTTATGATTGTGATATTGTTTTTTTATGTGTGTAATAATCTGTTATTAATTGCTCATTGAAATTTGATTGTACTTGTTCAAAGAGTATTCTTTGAATTTTTAATTCATTTCTCTGTGATAAGAGGTTTTTACTTTTATAAAAATATTAAAAAGATTGTGAACGTTCACTTTTAGTGTGGAAATCCATTTCTAATGTTTCATTTCCATATATAAATTTACCCCTTAATGTACCTAGAAGGAATGTTTGTATGAATGGTTAGAACCCATACAGCAA
Source organism: Lissotriton vulgaris (assembly GCF_964263255.1). Taxonomy (NCBI): domain Eukaryota; kingdom Metazoa; phylum Chordata; class Amphibia; order Caudata; family Salamandridae; genus Lissotriton; species Lissotriton vulgaris. Next base: position 1,084,171 of record NW_028245946.1, read on the forward strand.
CATAACACGCACCTGTTTTAGTGTACATCCCGGGATTTCCCTTTGACTATGTAATAAGTCAGCCAACTTATTAAACTGCACATTGTTAAGTAGAAAATAAGACTGTTTCTAAACTCTTGAATATATATATCGAGATTTTAGAAAGTTGTGAGAAGGATTTACCATAGTCTGAAAAGACGCATGAATTTCCTGTAATAACACATACAACAATTACAATATTATCATAAATAGAAGAGGAACAATCGCCTTAGATTATTTGGGTATGTACAGTTACTATTAATGAAAGAGAAGAAAAGAGTTAGTAAACGAGAACTAATTATTTTCACGTTCTTAGTTTCTAGGCCTCTACATCCTAAGACAGAACATTAGCGTGGAGGAGATAAAGAGGGCGCAGAAATCAGATGACCAAAGGCAGACTCTTCTTGTTCTTCAAGATTTTATCCAAATCCCATTCCCTTCCAGGAGGTATTCCCAGACGCTATAGTATTACAGAGCATCAGGAGTGTTTCCTGCACAAGAAATAGATAAGGGTTCTGTCAAGATCTGGGAAGAATTGACCACCTATAGGAGAAGCTACCCACTTTTTAAGCTACAATCTTCAGACGCATAACACAAGTAAGAATATACATACAAGTAGACATATACCTCAGTCACGAGAGCACAAAAACCTTCAAACATGACAGCTTGCACTTCCCATTTAAGTACAGAAAGAGGCGAGAGAAGTTCTGAAAGAACCAAGAGAAGTGCAGAAAAAATAAGAGAGGTGCAAAAAGAGTGACACGTGTGCAGAAAGAAGCAAGAGAAGTACAGAAAGAGGTGATAGAGGAGCAGAAAGAGACAAGAGAGCTGCAGAAAGAGGGGTGTAGAAAGAGGCAAGAGGGGTGCAGAAAGAAGCAAGAGAAGTACAGGAAGAAGAAAGAAAAGTGCAGAAAGAAGCAAAAGAGGTGCAGAAAGAGGCAAGAGGGTTACAGAATTAAGCAAGAGAGGTGCAGAAAACAACCAGTGAAGTACATAAAGAAGCAACAGATGTGCAGAAAGAGGCAAGAGAACTCCAGAGAGAAGCAAGAGAGGAGGAGAAAGAGGAAAGAGAGGGGCAGCACAAAGCAAGAGAAGTGCAGAAAGAAACAAGGGAAGCGCAGAAAGAAGCAACAGAGGTGCAGAAAGAGGAGAGAGAGAGAAGCGCAGAAAGAAGCAAACGTGGTGCTCAAAGAGGCAAGAGGGATGCAGAAAGAAGCAAGAACAGTGCAGAAAGAACCAAGAGAAGTGCAGAAAGAAGCAACAGAGGTGCAGAAGGAGGCACAAGGGTGCAAAAAGAAGGAAGAGAAGTGCAGAAAGAAGTAACAGAGGTGCTGAAAGAGGCACAAAGGGTGCAGAAAGAGCAAGAAAAGTACAGAAAGATGCAATAAAGGTAAGGAAAGAGGCAAGCGAGGTGCAGAAACAGGCAGAAAATGTCCAGAAAGAGGGAACAGGGGTGCCGATAGAGGCAAGAGAGGTGCAGAAGGAGAAAAGAGGGGTGAAGCAAGAGATCTACAGAAAAAAGCAACATGTGCTGAAAGAGGCACCTGAGTAGAATGTATCATTTGATTGACTGGAGAAGCTATGGACCTGAGGAGAGATCTTGGGTACCTCACTCTGATGTACACGCTCCACGATTAGTGAAGGCCTTTCACCAGACGATCCCAAAGAAACCTCAACTGGAAGACCCTTCCTTGCAAGGCGGTAATGATGCATGGAAGTAAGAGATGCATAATATGTGCAATGGTTTATGAGAAAAACATACTTAGCAACCCAAAGATGAGAATCCCATCCTTGAAGTAAATTATGGAATGTTAGAAACTCCAAGATGGCCAACATTTCAGATGCTGAGCAGTACTCGTCTTTTCCCTCTTGTTTCAAGATTCCTTTTGGAGCGCACAGATTATAGATTCTGCGCACTTCACCTAAATATAATTCCCAGAGATGCATCTTGCAAGAGCTGCTCTGTCGGTGAAGTTAGTCAGGGTAGTTTGCTCGAGTTTCACTGTGGTTAGTTTTCCGTTCATGATTCTCTACAAGTCTTGTTGCCTCCTTTCCTGTTATGGAGTTGAGTCCTAGGAGCTTGCGCAGAGTTTCCCATTCAAGTACCCGAGTGGCAGGAGATCTGCAGAAAAAAAGCAACAGAGGTGCTGAAAGAGGCAAGAGAGGTGCTGAAAGAATGAAGAGAGGTACAGAAAGAGGCAATAGAAGTGCAGAAAAATAAGCAACAGAGGTGCAGAAACAGACAAAAGGGGTACAGAAAGAGGCAAGAAAAGTGCAGAAAATGGCAAAAGAGAGGTACAGAAAGAGGCAAAGAGGTACAGAAAAAAGGCAGGAAAGGTGCAGAAAGAGGGAGCTTGGGTGCAAAAAGAGGCAAGCGAGGTGCAGAAAGAGAAAATGGTACAGAAAAAGGCAAGAGATCTACAGAAAAAAGCAACAGATGTGCGGAAAGAGATAAGGGAGGTGTAGAAAGAGGCAAGACATCTGCAGAAAAAAGCAAATGAGGTGGTTAAAGAAGCAATACAGGTTCCAAAAGAAGGAAGAGAAGTGCAGAAAGAAGTAACAGATGTGCTGAAAGAGGCTAGTCAGATGCAGAATGAAGCAAGAGAGGTTCTGGAAGAGCCAATGGAAGTGTAGAAAGAAGCATCAGAAGTATAGAAAGAGACCAGAGGGGTGCAGAAAGAGGAGAGAGAAGTGCAGAAAAAAGCAAACGCAGTGCTCAAAGAGGCAAGAGGGGGGCAGAAAGAGGCAAGAGCTGTGCAGAAAGCACCAGCAGAAGTGCAGAAAGAAGCAACATAGGTGCAGAAGGAAGCACGAGGAGTGCAGAAAGAAGGGAAGTGCAGAAAGAAGCAACAGAGGTGCTGAAAGAGGCACAAATGCAGGAAGATGCAAGAGAAGTACAGAAAGAAGCAACAGAGGTACAAAATGAGGCAAGAGTGGTGCAGTAAGATGGAAGAGAAATGTAGAAAGAAGCTAGAGAGATGTGCAAAGAGGGAAGAAGGTGCAGAAAGAGGCAAGAGGGGTGCAGAAACAGGCAACATAACTGCAGAAAGAGGTAAGAGAGGTGTAGAAAGCAGCAAGAGTAGTGCAGAAAGAACCAGCAGAGGTTCAAAAAGACACAGGAGGGGTGTAGAAAGTAGGAAGAGAGGAGCAGAAAGAAGCAATAGAAGTACAGGAATAAGAAAGAGAAGTGCAGAAAGAAGCAAAAGAGGTGCAGAAAGAGACAAGAGGGTTACAGAAATAGGCAAAAGAGTTGCAGAAAAAAACAAGTGAAGTACAGAAAGAAGCAACAGATGTGCAGCAAGAGGCAAGAAAGAGGTAAGAGAGGTGAGGAAAGAAGCAAGAAATGTGCAGAAAGAGGTAAGAGAGGTGTAGAAAGAAGCAAGAGCAGTGCAGAAAGAACCACCAGTAGAGGTGCAAAAAGACACAAGAGAGGTGCAGAAAGAGGGGTTTGGAAAGAGGCAAGAGAGGTGCATAAAGAAGCAAGAGAAGTATAGGAAGAAGAAAGAAAAGTGCAGAAAGAAACAAAAGAGGTGCAGAAAGAGGCTAGACGGTTACAGATATAAGCAAGAGTTGCAGAAAAAAAAGTGAAGTACAGAAAGAAGCAACAGATGTGCAGAAAGAGGCAAGAGAACTGCAGAGAGGCGCAAGAGAGGAGGAAAGAGAGGGGCAGCACAAAACAAGAGACGTGCAGAGAGTAAAAGGGTGCAGAAAGTGGGAAGAGGGGTGCAGAAAGAGGTATGTGAGGTACAGAAAGAAGCAACAGCGGTACAGAAGGAGGCAAGAGAACTTCAAAAAGAGGCAACAGAGTTGCAGAAACAGGAAACATAGTGAACTGGGGTGCAGACAGCGGCAAGAGAGCTTTAAAAAGAGGGAAGTGGGGAGCAGAAAGAGGCAAGATGGGTGCAAACATTTACAAGAGAGGTGCAGAAAGAAGCTAGAGCAGTGCAAAAGAGCTAACAGAGCTACAGAAAGAGGCAAGAGGGGTGCAGAAAAAGGCATTAGAAGTATAGAAAGAAACAAAAGAGGTGCAGAAAGAGCCAAGAGAACTGAATAATGAGGCAAGAGAGGTGCAGAAAGAGGGGCGTAGAAAGAGGCAAGAGGGGTGTAGAAGGGAGCAATGGAAATGCAGAAAGAAGAAAGAGAAGTGCAGAAAGAAGCAAAAAGGTGCAGAAAGAGGCAAGAGGGTTGCAGAAATTAGAACGAGAGGTACAGAAAAAAACAAGTGAAGTGCAGAAAGAAGCAAAAGATGTGCAGAAAGAGGCAAAAGAACTGCAGAAATACGCACGAGAGGAGGAGAAGGAGAAAAGAGAGGTGCAGCTCAAAGCAAGAGAAGTGCATAAAGTAAAGAGAGATGCCGAAAGATGGAAGAGGGGTGCAGACAGATGCAAGTGAGGTACAGAAAAAAGCAACAGAGGTACAGAAAGAAGCAAGTGAACTGCAAAAAGAGCCTACAGAGTTGCAGAAACAGGAAAAAGAGTGAACTGGGGTGCAGACAGAGGCAAGAGAGCTGCAAAAAGTGGGAGGAGGGGTGCAGAAAGAGGCAAGATGGGTGCAGAAGTTTACAAGAGAGGTGCAGAAAGAAGTAAGAACAGTGCAAAAGAAACAACAGAACTGCAGAAAGAGGCAAGAGGGGTGCAGAAAGAGGAAAGGGAAGTTCAAAAAGAAGCAACAGAAATGTAGATAGAGGCAACAGAAGTGCAGGAAAAAGCAACTGTGGTGTAGAAATTGGCAGGCGGGTTTAGAAAGAAGCAACAGAAATGCAGAAAGAGGCAAGAGAAGTGCAGACAGAATGAACAGAAATAGAGAAAGAGGCAAGAGAAGTGCGTAAAGAGCCAATGGGGGAGCAGAAGTAAGCAAGAGAGGAACAGGAAGAGAGAACTGGGATGCAGAAAGAGGCGAGAAAGGTGCAGAAAAGGGCAAGAAAGGTACAGGAAGAGGGAAGAGAGATGAAGAAAGAGGCAAGAGGAGTGAAATAGGAGGCAATAGAAATGTAGATAGAGACAAGAGAAATGAAGAAAATGCAACAGAGGTGCAGAAAGAGTCAAAAGAGGTGCAGGAGATGGAAAATGAGTACAGAAACAGGCAACAGGTTTGCAGAAAGAAACAAGAGAGGTGCAGAAAGAAGCAAGGGAAGTGCAGAAAGAAGCAACAAAGGTGCAGAAAGAGGAGAGAGAGAGAAGTGCACAAAGAAGCAACAGAGGTGCAGAAGGAAGCACGAGGGCTGCAGAATGAAGGAAGGGAAGTGCAGAAAGAAGTAACAGAGGTGCTGAAAGAGGCACAAAGGGTGCAGAAAGAGCAAAAGAAGTACAGAAAGATGCAATAGAGGTAAAGAAAAAATCACGAGAGGTGCAGAAACAGGCAGGAAATGTCCAGAAAGAGGGAATAGGGGTGCAGATAGAGGCAAGAGAGATGCAAAAGCAAAAAAGAGGGGTGAAGAAAGAAGCAGTGATCTACAGAAAAAAGCAACAGGGGTGCTGAAAGAGGCAAGTGAGGTGCAGAAGTGCAGAAAGAAGCAAAAAGAGGTGCAGAAAGATGCAAGAGGGTTGCAGAAAAAAGAAAGAGAGGTGCAGAAAAAACAACTGAAGTGCAGAAAGAAGCAACAGATGTGCAGAAAGAGGCAAAAGAACAGCAGAAAGAAGCAAGAGAGGAGAAAGAGAAAAGAGGTGCAGCACACAGCAAGAAAAGTGAATAGAGTACAGAGAGGTACAGAAAGAGGGAAAAGGAGTGCAGAAAGAGGTAAATGAGGTACAGAAAAAAAGCAACAGAGGTACTGAAGGAAGCAAGAGAACTGCAAAAAGAGCCAACAGAAATGCAGAAACAGGACAAAGAGTGAACTGTGGTACAGACAGAGGCAAGAGAGCTGCAAAAAGAGGGAAGAGAGGTACAGAAAGAGGCAAGAGGGAGCCGAAATTTACAAGAGAGGTACAGAAGGAAGCAATAACAGTGCAAAAAAACCAACAGAGCTGTAGAAAGAGGCATGAAGGGTGCATACAGTGGCAATGGAAGTTACAAAATAAGCAACAGAAATGTAGATAGAGGAAAGAGAAGTGCAGGAAAAAGCAACAGCGGTGTAGAAAGTGGCAGGCGGGGTTTAGAAAGAAGCAACAGAAATGCAGAAAGAGGCTAGAAAAGTATAGAAAGAAGGAACACAAATGCGTAAAGATGCAAGAGAAGTGCGTAAAGAGGCAATGGAGGAACAGAAGTAGGCAAGAGAGGTACAGAAAGAGGGAACTGGGATGCAGAAAGGAGCAAGAGAGTTGCAGAAAGAGGAAAGAGAGGTTCAGAAAAAGGGAAGAGAGATGAAGAAAGAGGCAAGAGAAGTGAAATAAGAGGCAATAGAAATATAGATAGAGACAAGAGAAATGTAGAAAATGCAACAGAGGTGCAGAAAGAGGCCAGAGAGGTGCATAAAGAGGCAAAAGAGGGGCAGGTGATGGAAAGTGAGTACAGAAACAGGCAACAGGTGTGCAGAAAGAAACAAGAGAGGTACAGAAAGAAGCAAGGGAAGTGCAGAAAGAAGCAACAGAGGTGCAGAAAGAGGAGTGAGAGAAGTGCAGAAAGAAGCAAAAGTGGTGTGCAAAGCGGCAGGAGGGATGCAGAAAGAAGCAAGAGCAGTGCAGAAAGAACTAAGAGAAGTGCAGAAAGAAATAACAGAGGTGCAGAAGGAAGCAGGAGAGGTGCAGAAAGAAGGAAGAGAAATGCAGAAAGAAGTATTAGAGGTGCTGAAAGAGGCATGAATGTTGTAATTTGGCAGCGATCTGGCTTAGCATTTAGATGAAGCCATCTTGAATTTGGCAGCCATTTTGTCTGCCATGTGCTCACCATGTGCTCTGTCCTACCTTTCTGTCATCTGCTCTTGTGGTCTGGCTACAGACAGGTTATATTTAGGATCTGCTACTCTGCACATGCGCAAAGGAGACGGTAACCATTCACATATGTTCTTAGATGTATCTGTCAAGGTATTTTTACCGTAATTATTATTCTGCTAAGCTCCACCCTATTTTTGATTAAGTGTTTCTACATGACCTTTTATGTATGTAAACCTTCTGTTTTGTACTTGTACCTCCTTCTTATTGAGCCCCTGTGTGGGTATAAAAGCAGCATGTTCCTTCTGTTCAGTGTGCTGCTTCATACACTACCGAAGAGTGCTGTGTGAAAGTAGTTCCACCTCTTGAGGTTAATAAAAGCGCTCTGTTTTGTATTAAAGTTTCCGTGCCAACTTCTTTTCATTGGTCTAAGGACTTTGTGCAGAGAAGGGCGAACCCCTAGCACTGGGAGGCCTAGCTGAGGCTCACCGCAACATGAAAGGTGCAAAAAGAGCAAGAGAAGTACAGAAAGATAAAATAGAGGTAAAGAGACAAGAGAGGTGCAGAAGGAGAAAAGAGGGACGAAGAAAGAAGCAAGAGATCTACAGAAAAAAGCAACAGAAGTGCTGAAAGAGGCAAGTGAGGTACAGAAAGGGGAAGGAGGGCTGCAGAAAAAAGCAACAGAGGTTCTGAAAGAGGCAAATGAGGTGCAGAAAGAAGGAAGAGAGGTACAGAAAGAGGCAATAGAAGTGCATAAAAAAGCAACAGATGTGCAGAAATAAGCAAAAGGGGTACAGAAAGAGGCAAGAAAAGTACAGAAAGAGGCAAGAGAGGTACAGAAAGAGGCAAGAGAGGTGCAGAAACAGGCAGGAAAGGTACAGAAAGAGCAAACATGGGTGCACAAAGAGGCAAGAGAGGTGCAGAAAGAGAAAAGGGTACATAAAGAGGCAAGAGATCTATAGAAAAAAGCAACAGATGTGCCGAAAGAGGCAAGTGAGGTGTAGAAAGAGGCAAGGCGTCTGCAGAAAAAAAACAAGTCAAGTGAGGTTTTGAAAGAAGCAATACAGGTTCAAAAAGAAGTATCAGAGGTGCTGAAAGAGGAAAGTCATCTGTAGAAAGAAGCAAGAGAGGTGTTGGAAGAGGCAATACAAGTGTAGAAAGAAGCATCAGAAGTACAGAAAGAGGCCAGAGGGGTACAAAAAGTGCAGAAAGAAGCAAAAGCAGTATGCAAAGAGGCAAGAGCGATGCAGAAAGAGACAAGAGCTGTGCTGAAAGCACCAAGAGAAGTGCAGAAAGAAGCAACAGAGGTGCTTAAAGAGGCACAAATGCATAAAAATGCAAGAGAAGTACAGAAAGACGCAACAGAGGTACAAAAAGAGGCAAGAGTGGTACAGAAAGATGGAAGAGAAATGTAGAAAGACGCTAGAGAGATGCGCAAAGAGGGAAGAAGGTGCATGAAAGTGGCAAGAGGGGTGCAGAAACAGGCAAGATAACTGCAGAAAGAGGTAAGAGAGGTGTAGAAAGTAGCAAGAGCAGTGCAGAAAGAACCAGCAGAGGTGCAAAAAGACACAAGAGGGGTGTAGAAAGAGGGAAAAGAGGTGCAGAAAGAAGCAAGAGAAGTACAGGAAGAAGAAAGAAAAGTGCAGAAAGAAGCAAAAGAGGTACAGAAAGAGGCAAGAGGGTTACAGAGGTAAGCAATAAAGTTGCAGAAAAAAACAAGTGAAGTACAGAAAGAAGCAACAGATGTGCCGCAAGAGGCAAGAAAGAGGTAAGAGAGGTGAGGAAAGAAGCAAGAAATGTCCAGAAAGAGGCAAGTAAGGTGCAGAAAGAAGCAAGAGCAGTGCAGAAAGAACCAACAGAGGTGCAAAAAGACCCAAGAGGGGTGCAGAAAGAGGTAGGAGAGGTGCACAAAGATGTAAGAGAGATACAGAAAGAATCAAGAGGGGTGCAGAAAGAAGGACGAGAAGTGCAGAAAGAAGTAACAGAGGTGCTGAAAGAGGTGCCAAGGGTGCAGAAAGAGCAAGATAGGTTCAGAAAGAAGCAGGAGGGGGTGCAGAAAAAAGGAAGAGAAGTGCAGAAAGAGGCAGGAGAATTGCTGAAAGAAGCAACAGAGTTGTAGAAAGTAGCAGAAGAGCGGTAAGAGGCAAATAAGGTTCAGAAAGAAGTCAGAGCAGTGCAGAAAGAACCAACGGAGGTGCAACAAGATGTAAGAGGGGTGCAGAAAAAGGTAGGAAGGGAAAAAAAGAGGAAAGAGAGGTACTGAAAGATTGAAGAGGGGAAGAGAAGTGCAGAAATAAGTAACAGAGGTACTGAAAGAGGCACGTAGGGTGCAGAAAGAGCAAGATAAATGCAGAAAAAGGAAACATAGTTACAGACAGAAGCAATAGAGGTGTAGAAAAAAGCAGGAAATGTGCAGAATGAGGGAACAAGGGTACGGATAGAGGCAAGAGAAGTATGGAAAAAGAAATGAGGGGTGCAGAAAGAGGCAAGAGATCTGCATAAAGATGGAAGAGAGGTGGTGAAAGAGGCTAAAGAGTTGCACAAAGAAGGAAGACTGTGCTGTAAGAGGCAAGAGGGGTGTAGAAACAGGCAAGAGAACTGCAGAAAGAGGCAAGAGAATTGCTGAAACAAGCAACAGAGGTATACAAAGAAGCAAGAAAATGCAGAAAGAGGCAAGTAAGGTGCAGAAAGAATAAAGAGCAGTAAAGAAATAACCAAAAGCAGTGCACAAAGAGGCTAGAGTGGTGCAAAAAGAGGCAAGAGCGTTACCAAAAGAGGCAGGAAGGGTGCAGAAAAAAGCAAGAGAAGTGCAGAAATATGTAAGAGAATTGTTGAAAGAAGCAACAGAGGTGTAGATAGAAGCAGGAGATGGGCAGATCGAGGAAAGTAGGTGCAGAAAGAAGCAAGAGCAGTGCAGAAAGAACCAACAGCAGTGCAAAAACAGGCAAGAAGGGTACAGAAAAAGGTAGGAGGGGTGTACAATGAGGTAAGAGAGGTACAGAATTAGGCAGGAGGGGTACAGAAAGAAGGAATAGAAGTGCAGAAATAAATACCAGAGGTGCTAAAAGAGGCACAAAGAGTGCAGAAAGAGCAAGAGAAGATCAGAAAGTGGCAACAGAGGTGCAGAAAGAGGCAAAGGGGATGCAGAAAGAGGCAAGAAAAGTGCAGAAAGTGGCAACAGCGGTACAGAAAGAGGCAACAGAGTTGCAGAAACAGACAGGAAAGGTACAGAAAGAGGAAACAGGGGTGCAGAAAGAGGAAAGAGAGATACAGAAAGAGAAAAGAGGGGGTCAGAAAGAGGCAACAGATCTTCCCAAAAAAGCAACAGAGGTGCTAAAAGAGGCACTTGTGGTAAAGAAAGAAGCATGAGAGGTGCAGAAAGAAGGAAGAGAAGTGCAGAAAGAAGTAACAGAGGTGCAGAAAGAGTTGAGAGAGGTGCAAAAAGAGAAATGAGAGGTGCAGAAGAGGCAGGAGATCTGCAGAAAAAGCAACAGAGGTGCTGAAACAGGCAAGTGATTTGCAGAATGAGGCATGGGATCCGGGAGCTTGTGGTTGTGTTCTCACACTGCGCACGGCCCCCGTGGGTCCACTGTGTCACTACCTTGGGTGGTTCCTTGGGGTCCCAGCAATTCCACAGGCTCTAGGCCTTGTGTCTAGTTAAGTTGTGGTTCTTATACCACTATTTTAGTATATGGTTTGGCTCGCCCCTAGGGCCTGATGTGTATTTCTGCTATTTTACTGTAAAAGAAGCAAGAGAGTTGCAGAAACAGTCAAAGGAGGTACAGTTAGAGGGAACAGAGGTGTAGACAAAGGCAAGAGAGGCGCAGAATCAGGTAAAAGGGGTGCAGAAAGAAGCAAGAGGGGTGCAGAACTTTGCAAGAAAGGTGCAGAAAGAAGCAAGAGCAGTGCAAAAGAACCAGAAGTGCAAAAATAGGCAAAAAGTTCCTTTAACAGAAATTTAAAACCCCTCTGGGTTGTCAAGGTGCACAGCAGATTACTGCCATGCTGTATTCTCCTTCAGTAAAAACTGTGCGCTGTTCCTTCAGCGTTTATATCGTATCAGCACAAGACCCGCTCTTCCACGTTGGGGGCTTCCCGCGACCTGGGAGGGCCGCATATATTCCATCCAACAAAGAACCCACAGTTGGAGGCCCACTCACAGCGAGCACAATTCTTTATTTTGCCAGGCTACATGGTCAGTTCTTCGTGCACAGGACACACACAGAACTGACCATGTCGCCGGGCACGCTGTGAGTGGGCCTCCAATTGTGGGTTTCCAACAAACGACCTCCGCAGCAGATCCTTCTCCTACCTCACCGCTAAGACCTGGAACACCCTCCCTACCCACATATGGCAGACCCAAGACCTACTCACCTTCAGAAGACTCCTCAAGACCTGGCTCTTGGAGCAGAGGCAGCACCCACTCCCCTCAGCGCCTTGAGACCCTCACGGGTAAGTAGCGCGCTCTACAAGTACTCCGATTGATTGATTGATTGATTTGCCGGAAGGCTGCTCTCCATAGCTACCACTAGGGTAGCTTTCAATAAAGGTTGTATTTAACCTATAATCAATAAGGGGTTGTTTTGACTGGTGCAAGCTGCCCACTATAATTAGTGGACAGCATATACCAAACCAACTTCTCACATTGGTGTGCAGCACGTGGGATTCCAGCTTGCTATTGTTTTAACAGATAATCTCAATTGCGTGACTAACTGAAAACCACTAAAAGTAGGCAAGGTACACATATTACAAGTTTTAGAATACAGTAAGTTCTACTGAACTTAGATTTGTGTGTTAAGGTCCTAGCACACCCTTTCTACAACTCAAGAGAGTTTAGTAAGCCACACTAGAGTAGGTAGTGCAATACACCACACCTCACTAGTGATGTTTTCAAGGCCAGGGACCAGTGGGCTGCCTGCCAGAAGCCAATGGGCTTCTTCCCTCCAAGTATGATATTCTGCCATTCATGTAATTGAGAGCATTATGTACTACTAGGAAACTGAAGACAGGCAAAAGCCTAAGCTCCCAGCATTTCATAGAGGTACTCAGGCTGGATGCTCTCAGAAGATGTATAGGGTCTGAAGGGGTAGGCAGAGAGGGTGGGGCAACCCCTAAGTAAGAGCCTAGGAGTGGAATTCCCTATGACCTGGCCTCTAATGCGGACCAGGAAGATGACATTGATCTTGATCTGGAACGTCCAACTCCCCTGGAAGATGAGAGGGAGGGCACAATGGTCCCATCTTTGTCCCTTCAGGAAATGTTGGTTTTGAGCCTAGAAGGTCTAGATCTCCCTCAGTGGAGTCTAACCATGCTGGTTTATCTATAGGGACCTCTATTACTCTCCTTAGGAGGGGAACCTCCCAGGTGAGGAGGGAGAGACTGCTGAAGTATGAGGAGGCACAGCTCAAAATCAGAAAGCAGCAGGTAGCCCTGGATAAGGAAGCCCTAGAGCTCTACAGAGCTAGAAAAAAGATGGAAAAAGATTCACATGGTGGCAGCAACTTCCCTAGAGATAGGGAGAGGTCTCATGACCATAGAAACCTGAATAAGATTGTCCCTCCCTACCAGAAGACAAAATCCTAACTTTACTACTACTAAATGCCTTCTGTGAATACCAAAAGTAGTTAATTTAGGATTTTTTTTTTAGTTAGTTCTGTGAATCAGGCCCAGACTTTATTGAAAGCTATCCTAGTGGTAGCTATGGAGAGCAGCCTTCAGGCTAAGACTTGAAGGAATGTAAAGCAGCTTGTTTTACCAGTCTATAATCTCTTGAATGGATAAATTAAAGACAACCACACCAGGTGTTAGATCTGGGAGTCCCTAGTTGGCAATGGTATTCACCTTTTTCCAAATAGGGACCCTTACTTCTAAGTCAGGATACAGGGATTACACACCTTAATAACCCCTGCTCACCCCCTTGGTAGCTTGGCATAAGCAGACAGGCTTATCTCAGAGGCAGTGTGTTTAGCATTTGTGAATATACACAGTAATACAGTGAAAACACTACAGATGGACATAACACAGGTTTTATAAAAATAAGTATTCCTTATATAGACTTAACAGAAGACCACAAATGACAAAAAACCACAAAACTACACTTAACATTGCTTTAAAGATGATAAAAGTTACTTAGTTCAAGTTGATGATAGATGCGACAAAATTCTCAACAAAGTACCTGTATGCATAACGCAAAGTAAACAAAAGGCTCGCAAAAGAGGAGATGCGTCGGTTCCGTGATCCGGGGGAGATGATGCATCGTGCCTCAATGCTTACCGGTGCAGAGGTGATACAAAGTTTCTCGGCCTGCTGGCCTGTTTCGCTGCGCAAGATCGTGCCTTGTTGCGATGCGATGATCCAGTTGCAATGCGAGAAGATGGCGCCCTTGTTGCGGCGATGCGATGACGATGCGAACACGCCCTGGCAGCCTTGCGACGACTCTAGACTTTGGAGCCACGACAGGCCCTGCAACACGTTTCTCCGGCGATGCGGGGCGACTCTCTCGATGGCGTCACGCTCCGCCGGTGATGCGACAGGAGGCAGCTTCGATGAACACACACTTCCAGGGAGATGCGGCAAAGGCTCGCTTCTCTGGCGATGCAACAATTTCAGCTGCGGCGGCGACACGCTTCCTCCCCATGCCTTGCGCTTCCAGCTCCCAGGGACACGTTAATGTCTGTAGCAAGGAAATTCTGAAGGGAGCTGGAAAAGTCTTTTGTCCCTGAGACTTCAGCAGGAGGCAAGCACATTTCAAGCCCTTGGAGAATATTCTGTAAATGATGAAAGTCCTTAAAAAGTTCCTTTTTCTTTCCTTGGTAAAGAAGCAACCACTGCAGGCCAACACTTCAAATAGCACACTGGCAGAGGGGCAGTCAAACTCCTGCTGCTTCCTTGGTTCTTCTCTTTGGCAAACGGTTTCTTGTTACAGAAGTGATCTCATTTATTGGGATCAGGGTCCCAATATTTATACCCAACATCCTTTATTCTCTGAAGGCAGTGAGGCCTCTGCCTAGTCCAAACCAGTTCCTGAGCTCTTTGTTTGCATGACTCTCTTATTCCTTTCACTGTGCAGGGCAGAAACATCAGCCGCCCCACAGGAGGTGGAGCCAGCACAGGGTGAGGGAAGATACAGCTCTGGAGCACTCTGTTGACATTATTTCTCCTTTCCTTTCACAGTGCAGGGCAGAGACATCAGACAAGCCACAGGAGGTGGAGCCAGCATTGTAGAGGGAAGGTTTAGCCCTATTCAGGTCCCAGGTGCAACTCCTCCAGCCCATCTAGATGCAGATCTCTATATTCACCACTGGGCTTCCCCAGCCTGTCTCCTGGAATCCCCCAGCCCTGTCAGTCACAAACCCAGACAAGAAATACACAAACCAACAGAGGCAGGCCTGGACAGTTAGGCAAGAAAATACCTACTTTCTAAAAGTGGTGTTTTCAAACACAGAATATTAAAACCAACTTTACTAAAAGATGTATTTTATTATTCTGAGTTCAAGCATACTAAATTCGAATTTCTACCATGTTCCCTGAGTCAGTTAGGATTATAAGAATGTAATAACCTAACTCCCTATTCTGGCCTATGGAGAACAGGTATCCATTCAATAGTGAAAAATGAAAATTGCTGTAATTCACTACTAGGACATGCTACATACATCAGAGCATGTCCTTCCTTATAATTACAATGCACCCTGCCCGTGGGCCTACCATATGGGTGTCTAATATGAAGCAAAGGGAAGGTTTAGGGACTGGTAAGTGGGTGCACTTGGCCAAGACGACATGGCAGTGCTAGACTGCACACAGGCCTTGCAATGGCAGGCCTGAGACACACTTTACAAGCTGTTTCCGTGGGTGGCACAACCAGTGCTGCAAGCCCACCAGTAGCATTTGATTTACAAGCCCTGGGCACACATGGTGCACTGTACTAGGGGCTGACATATAAATCAAATAACCCAATCACAGAATAACCAATTAGTACATCAATTTAACATAGGGAGCACCTGCACTGTGGCACCGATTAGAAGTGGCACAGTGCCCAAAGCATAAATCCAGGAAAAACATATCAAAACAGAGGAGGCAATCCGTCAAAATGGAAGGGAGACTCACACCAATGATGCCAGGTCTAACACCAGGTATATATATAAAATATATGTATTTATTTCTAAACACACCCTCCTAGTCTCTTTATGAGGCTAGAGGTCAACACACATAGGTTACACTTCAAATAGTACAGTAAAATAGCACAAATACATGTCAGGCCCTAGGGGAGAGCCAAGCCATGTACAAAAATAGTTGTATAAGAACCACAACATAACGAGACACAAGACCTAGAGCCTGTAGAATCACTGGTACCCCAAGGAACCACCCAAGGTAGTGACACAGGGGACCCTCTGGGGCTGTGTGCAGTGTGAGAACACAGCCGCAAGCTCCTGTTAGCTTCTATGGGGAAAGTTGCGCTTAGATTTTTAAAGATTAGATACAGTTAGAAATAAGTTTGCATAGGTGTCAAATGGTGTTGGGTCGAGTTGTCATTTTCAATGGGAGCTGGCAAAGAAGTGCTGCTGCAGGGAAGATGAGAAGTTTCCGAAGAGATCCAAGCCTGGATCGAAGTCAAGAAGAACCCGAAAGCAGAGGGGACAGACTCTGGGCCAATTGCCAGTAACCAGGGGCATGATAGGCGAATGCCCACCGTAGTCAGGTGATTTCAGGTAGGAAGAAGAAGCTTGACTCCTCAGCCACCAAGACCAGGAGGCATTGAGGATAACCAGGAGCCCGAATCGAGCTTTCCCACAAAGGATGTTGAGTGCTGCAGCATTTGTGCACGGATTGGACACAACAAGCCTTGGCAACAGCAACGCACGCAGAAAGAAAAAAGATGCTTCGGTGCAGACCAGCAAGGTCTGAGGGACTCACCACTTGGTAGGGAGTCAAGGCACATCTTGAGCAAACAGGGAAGCCCAAGGAAAATCAAAGTTGCCTTCTCAAGGACCCACCAGTCGACGAACCAGGGATCGCAAAGAAGCCTCAAGAGGAAACACAAAATGGTGACCCTCGGGTCACTCTGGGTGACTAGGCCAACAATCTTCAGTGGATTCTCCGCTCTAGGTGGGGAATACAAAAAACTCCAAGCACGATTTCAAGAGACGTTGAGAAGTCAATGCACTTTCAAAAGTGCTTGGATACCAGGAGTTCCAGTTTGACGCTACCCACGAGGGCTGGGGTCTCGGGTCGGCCTCTGAGATGCCTGGAAATCCTATCCCTTGCCTGCAAATACTTCAGAGTCCAGCAGGAGCTTCAGAGATCCAGACCGTCAAAATGCTTCATTGGTGCCTGCCCAGCAGGGGAGGCACTCCTTGATCCCAAGGGAGATTTCTTCAGTCCTCTAGTCTTTAGTAGAGCGTTCAAGTTCCAGGATTCAGCTTCAGGGTTTCGTCCAGGGATATCTAAAGTTCTGGTTACAGAGGTTCCTTGCTTCTACCTAAGGAAAGGGGTGGACTAGCTCTAGGGCCCCACCTAAGGGAGGGTTTGAAAAGAGGGGTAGCTACACCCATTTCCTTTGTCCAGTTTCGTGCCAGAGCAGGTGCTGGAAGCCACTGAACCAGTTTGAGCTGGACTAAGCACAGGGACCAAATGTGCCCCCATTGCAGGACTTCAAAGCACTCTGAGAGTGCTCCCACCCAGCCCCAATATACATCAGCGTGTCTGGGAGGTGATTACACCTTCCTGTGACAGGAAAATTATTGTCGAGGCCTCCCCTGCCATTGTTTTGGTCAGCAGCAGGAGGGCAGACTCATGTCTGTGGCTGCAGCATCCATTTTGTGATGCCATGGCTCTGTTAAGTTTCTCCCAGGTATACCAGTCTTGCCATGTCTCTCCTTCTAGAAGGGTGGAATCATACTCCCACATCAATAACTGATGTGGGGGTATGATTCCAAACACAACATGTTTCCGTGCAGCCAGTCCAAAGTTAGCATTAACCGTTTTAGAAATATTGTACTTAAGAGTATATGGTAAGGCTGCACCACTGACAACTCTGGAGAAGAGATTCTAAAGGCTGCAGAGGGGCTCGGCTAATGTCTGGGTGCCCTCCCACACATAACCAAGCACCCTGCCTTCAGGATTGATAAGGCCCGCCTTGGGGTGACTGATATGTTTGTATGTGCAGTGATAGGTGAGCTATAGTGAACCTATACCTCAGTAAGGGGTGCATGCACCACCTTACCCAGGCTTCAGTAGCAGATCTGTCGTGTCATTTTGGAGGGCCATCCAGGGGTGGCATAATACATGCTTCAGCCCCTGGTAGGCCTCTGGGTTACCTATACCCTGCGTACATAGTATACCATATACTAGGTACTCACAAGGGTACCCCGGAATCCAATCTGTAGTGTACCTAAAGTACATGCAATCAATTTAGAGATGAAGCAGCTAAGATGGGGCACTGAAGAGCAGGGTCCCAGTCAGACTAAAGTCGAAAAACAGTAAACCACCAGCAAAAAGTGGGGGTAACCATGTGAAGCAGATCCAACAATACCCCACCAAACGCTGGGATATTAAACTAACCTTGACCAGTTGAGTCTTCATGTTCTAAGTGGAAATATCTGGAGAGTCCATCTGCATTGACTTGGTTACTCCCAGGTCTATGTTCCACTGTATATTCCATCCCATGTAGGGAAATGGACCACCTGAGAAGTATGGGGTTTTCACATTTCATCTTTTTTAGCCATAAGAGGGGCTTATTGTCATGATTCCCCAACCTAGTCTCACTTGGATGTGCCTTAACAAACCCTTGATATAAGTAGCAGGTCCTGCCATGAGTTTAAATGGGGTTCTGTTAAATAAAAACCCACCCCTTTCCCGTGCACCTGCACGTCCTGGTTGTCAGTATGTGTGCAGTTGTGGAAATATGTTTATAAGGTAATTTGTGTTTCATATACTCTAGTGCTTATCACTCGATTTGCTAAATGTGCTTGTAAAATCTTTGTTTGTCAATTGATTGCTTGTTTAGTTTTAGAATGCTGCGATATGTTATACTCCATTCAAGGTTTGAGATTGAACTCTGACAAGCCACGCTGTGAGATTGAGACTTGCATGGACACTTGTCAGGCCAAGCCGCGCTGAGCCGAACTGCTCGCATCGGCAAGGCGTGAACGTGCTACCGTCTCTTCTGGGTGCGGTCGCCTATTTAAACCGCACCCAGCCTTCTAGAAGACGCTTTGCCTTCCGCCTTTGCTCGAAGAAGGATCGCGTCTGGGGGCTCTCTCTGGAACTCACCTGTTTGAAGAAATCCTGCAGTCAGAAGTCATCCCAACGGCTTCTTCTCGATCCCGATTCCTGGAAAACAATATGCAAAGAGATAAGTACAATTTTTGATTCTTAAACAGGCGCCCATCGCAAGAAAGGTCAGGAACAATTTTTTGGAAAACATTCCTTTTTCTAAATACAGGAAAGAAGACAGCAAAGACGCTTACCTGAGAAACTTGGTTTATTTAAAAAGCATTTGAGAGACATTGTTGATATTTTAAGCATTACAAGAAGCAATTGTGATGTGAGCGTTTACATATTTGTACAAACCTAGATAAGATTATAAGTCTTGATGTTGTGCAAGAAAGGCCTCTGGTATAGTTTTGATCTTTGCATAGGTTGTGCGTTTCACTGTGTTTATTCACTGAGTGTAAAACAGGTCTAGGCACAAGAACTCTAAAGAATCCATGACTTGAGAAATGTTTGCAAGTAAGTGAAGGTTAGAGTGTCACAATTAAGAGTAAGGAGAACAGAAGGGATGGTTGTTAATAGAACCCTTTGTTTTATAGCTAATCCATACAAAGAAGCATCTAGAAACTACCGCCTGAAAACTACCTGACCACTTGACCATCAAGACAAGATCAAGAAATACTGGACGTGCATCAAGACAACTCTGTTCGCAGGTATGCGTTAAAATAAAAGCTAAAACTCTCTGATTAAGAAGATAGGTTAGGAGGTTTAGTCTCTTGTAGGACAGGCTGGAGAGAAATCATTAGGTTTATAAGTAAACCCCCTGATATTTATCGTTTCGCAGGTCGACTACAAGAATCATCCAACCAACCAACGTCCAGTAACGGCCCTCCTCCAGTATTTCTAGTTTAATTCTTGCTGTGAATTAAAATCAGTAAGTCTATAGTTAGTCATTTGGGAAGCTGGTCCCTTGCGTCTCTGCGAAATCATCTACGTCATCCAGAAGAATTCGGTGACAGGTCAAGGTAAGGGACGACGTAGCCTGGTTTCACAGAAGGCAAAGCCCACGACTATTTTTCACCCAGACGCAATGGACCAAGTATCCTTACAGGATATTGCTGCCATCCTGAATGACCTATGAGAAGAAAACGCTTCTTTACGTAGAGATATGTCCTCTTTACAGGACGTAATACAACACAAGCCAATCCTGAAACCTGCAACCTTTCAAGGTTCTTCCTCATACTCAGGACCCCAAACTCAGATCCAAGTGGTAACTCCTGTTCCCACTCCCTTCGCTCAGCCAGAGAGATTTTATGGAGACAGTAACAAGTTCTCCATATTCCTGCAGCAGTGTCATAAACATTTTTTAGCCAAAGCAACCGCTTTCCCTGATGACTCCTCCAAAGTAGCCTTTATGTTATCTTACTTAGGTGGAGACGCTGCTCTTTGGTCAGTTCTGTTAGTTGAGAAAGATGACCTTATTTTATATAATTTTAGGAGTTTTGAACGTGCTTTAAAAAAGATTTTTGCTAAACATGTCTTTGTACAGTCCGCTGACAATGAGCTTCTTGGTTTAAAACAGGGATCTTCGGATCTGCTTCATTATATCTCGCTATTTAATCGTCTGGTTCTTGAAGCTAACTGGTCTTATGATAAGAGAGTCTCAATTTTTTATAGAGGGTTAAGGGACGAGAGTTAAAGGACATGGTAACCCAAATCCTGGAGCCACCTGATGACATCAATGGAATTCATTGATCTGGTAGTTAAATTAAACCATCGGCTAGTGGAAAGGAGAGGAGAGAAGGGAAAATCTGATCATACGTTAGAATTTTTAAAAGAAAAGACCACAAATTCCCAAGAGGTCAATCCAAAACTAAATTCTGTAGAACCTATGCAAATAGGTTAAATTTGAGGTACGTTATCAAAGGACGAAAAAGAAAAAAGACGAAGTTTAAATCAATGCCTCTATTGTGTCAAGACAGGTCATTTCGTAAAGGAATGTCCTACACCGCCCAATAAAGGAAAAACAAAATCCTCGGAAGTAGCTATCACCCAGGAACGATCGGAAAACTAGAATACTCGAAAGATGAGGTCAGTTTATCGAGTGCTATTTCTAGTTTGGCCTCTACTGTTCCACCCATTGGGTGTAAACATTTTTGTATCATAGTGGAATTAAGGAGCTTGTTTCCTACCTCACACTCTAGGAAAGTAGAAGCAATAATTGATTCTGGAGCAACAGGTAATTTTGTTGATACACACTTTTTCTCTCAATTAGGCTTCAACTCGATTCTTAACAGTCATCCTGAAACAGTGAGGACAGTAGACAGTAAATAACTGACTTCAGGTCCTATTGACAGACAAACAGAAGAATTAGTAATGGACTGTTCACCAATTCACAGAGAGAGAATCCATTTTGACATCATAGATGCCCCTCAATTTAAATTGATTTCAGGGATTCCTTGGTTAATTCAACACAACCCGAACATAGATTGGGTGTCAAAAACAATAACCGTTAACTCTTCTCACTGTTCAATCATTGTTTTCTTTTAAAGAAAACTAAGGATGTAGTTCAAGGATTTGACTTTAAAACCGAATCTATCAGTGTTCTGGTTTTAGAAGGGGTCCCTTCAGTATACTCTGATATCTTGGACGATTTTGATAAAAAAAAGGCTAACCATCTTCCTCCTCACAGGGATTTTGACTGTAGAATAGATCTTGTACCTGGGGCCACCTTACCCTGTAGCAGGATTTACTCCCTTACCGAAAATGAAAATGTACACCTCAGAGAATATCTTGACGAATACCTTGCAAATGGCTTTATCCGACATTCTAAATTACCTGTGTCATCTTCTCTTTTTTTCATTCCGAAGAAAGGAGGAGAGTTGTGTATGTGTGTCGATTATAGAGCCCTGAATAATGTAAACATTAAGAACCAGTACCCCCTTCCTCTTATCCCAACACTATAAGATCAGATTAAAAAAGCCACCGTTTATACAAAATTGGACTTACGCGGAGCATACCATCTGGTGAGACCTTGCATCTCCCGCAGATGTAAAAACCCTGCACCGGGTTCCTCTCACTGGTGTTCTGTGGTATCAGTGTGGAGCAGAGGAGGTCCTTAAGGGACTTGGGTCTCCTAAAGGTCATCCCCTCAAATTACTGCTGCAACAGTAAAAACCTTAAAGAAGTCCAGCTATCTAACGAAACAGACAAATTCATGATCACAAAACATGTGACATGTCTAACTGAGTACGCGATATACGCCCTTAAATGTCCGTGCCAGCTTTATTACATCAGCAGCAAAAAGCACCAAGCTAAAAAGAGAGTCCTAGAACACATGCAGGTTATCACTCATGGGGACAAGCAATACCCTATAGCTAGGCATTTCGCAGTACATCACAAGGGAAATGCCAATTTACTCTCATTTTGTGTTTTGGAAACTGTTCCTAGTAGGGAAAGAGGAGGATACAGAATCAAGGAAATGAGGAGACTTGAATCAAGACTTATAATTAAATATAGGACCACACAACCTGGTGGGCATAATTTACATGAAGAACTTACCGTGCAACTAGGTTAGCCTTAGAACATGGTCATTAATGATTGCTGCTGCATTTATGTCGTTTTTTAACTCTGCTTTTATGAAACTGCATTGTTATGATGTTTTCACTGCACTGTGGTCACCAACTTACACACATTTTTTTACGTTTACAGAACTTGTGATGACACAGTATGGGAATCTGTTCAACACCTTTTGAGCAACTGCACGTTAGAAATAACCTTATGATTGAGAAATCGCTTAAGTATGACAGTAGCAATTTGGCATTTACCTTGATGAACCTGAAAATTGCAGGCGTTAACAATGGGTGGCCTTTATTAATTTTGGTCTCATGGTATGGGAGTGCCCACTTGGGCGGTATTGAAATTCCCACAAGTTATCCCGACATACCAAGATTCTGCCCACATGGGCAGTACTGTCTTTGACAAACATTCGCCTATCAGACTGTCACCGCTTTCAGGGAGGAGTGGTTCAATTATGTTTGCCCACACAGGAGGTACTTTTCCACTTCGCTCCGCACAGTACAATGTATGATTAATGTCGATGCGGCAGCCTTAATGCTACGAGCTTTATTAATTTTTTCAAGCCTTCGTAGCGCACTTTATTGTTTCTTTATTTATGGACAATGAAAAGATGCACCGAATACCTCGATGCCACATCTGACTGCATGAACTGTTAAGTATGGTGTTGTGACTCGTAATGTTGATGAAACTTAACAGCACCACTCAAGTTCTTTATTTCACTTGAAACATAATGTTGCTCATGTTTTAAAAGTGATGTTTGAACACAGCCCGCTTGTAAATCAACAAGTCTGTTGTCTATTCTTATTGGTATGACGTCAATACAAGATGACTTTGTATATATTGCATGTCAAGCAGTTCACTCGTTCTCGTGAAAAAGCAGGTTTACCTGTGAAACGCGTCGAGGAAAAGCCGTTTTGAAATAAACACGCTTTGCATACTCCAAAAGTGGCCCGGATTTCTTTCTTTCAACAAGAGAGTGTTTGGCTGGATATATATCAGGAATAGGGTGAGGGGAGAATGCCGCAGACCCTCACTGAAAGGGAAGGTGGCTGAAATTGATGAGAAACTATGTACCTTTTTCTCCAAGAATATGAGGGATCCCAAGAAAGGAATTGATAGGTCTTGGACGTGGAAGGGCCCTTGACCCAAATTATTCAATTGGTGGAGAGTTCAAAAGATTCAGGATCCCCTTTGTCCACCGATATTGTGGCTGGTTGGGAACAATACCCTAAACGCTAAAACACTACCCCCTCCACTGCCCAAACACCAGTGCAGTACCCTAAACCCTAAAACACTACACCCAGCATGACACCCTACACTACCTAAACATAACTGCACTACCCTAAACCCTAATACACTACCCCCAGCATGACCCCTTCACTACACAAACACCACTGCTCTGCCTTAAACCCTAACCCTAAAACACTACCCCCAGCATGACCCCCTACACAACACAAACACCACTGCACTATGTAAACCCTAAATCTACCCCCAGCATGACCCCCTACACTACACAAACGCCACTGCACTACCCTAAACCCTAAAACACTACCACCAGCATGATTCCTTACACTACCCAAACACCACTGCACTATCCTAAACCCTAAATCTACCCCAGTACACCCCCCTACAACACACTAACACCACTGCACTACCCTAAACCCTAAAACACTACCCCCAGCATGACCCATTAACTACACAAACACCACTGCACTGCCTTAAACCCTAACCCTAAAACACTACCCCCAGCACGACCCCCTACATGACACAAACACCACTGCACTACCCCAAACCCTAAAACACTACCCCCAGCACAACCCCCTTCACTACCTAAACACAACTGCACTACACTAAACCCCAAAACATTACCGCCAGCACAACCCCCTTCACTACCCAAACACAACTACACTACCCTAAACCCAAAAACAGACCCCCAGCACGGCCCCTACACTACCCAAACAACACTGCACTACCCTAAAAATCCCTCTAGCTGTATTTCTTTTATCATTACTCTCTCTGTGTCCTTCCCTTATGCTCACTCCTTTTTTTGGTTGCGCTCTCGGTGCGTGCCCCGGTACGCGTACCGGGGAGCGCACCGAAGAGAAAAGAGAATGGCAGAGTTTAAAAATGTAAGTCATTTTATATAAATGGGAGGTAGTTCTGAAAAGAACTTTTTTTTAATTGTTTTTGTTGTTTTATATATATATTTTTTTTGAACATTTTTTACTTTTTTTGGTTTTTCAAAACAATGTTATATATTATTTTTGTTTTTTTAGTACTTCGAAAAAAACAGAAGGATTTGAAAATGGCTCAACAGGAGCAAAAAAAACATAAAGAATCATTGCTTTCGTTTGTGAGAGCACTTGTGGTTTTCTTCTGCTCTGTTAATTAAGGTGATACCTTTTTCACCATAAGCAATAGTAGCCCCACAATAAATACAAACTATTTTGAAGTGTGAGAATTTGCTTTGGATGTTGGGCACCATTTGACGCCCTTCAGGTGCTGCAAAAGATGATTCCGCACTTGAGGTGCTAGGCTGAGGGGTCTGTTTGTTTTCAGCCATAGCTCTCACCTGTGCTTGGGCCAAATTATTTGGGTGCCACCTCTCCATGTGGCGAATCATGGTGTGGTTGCCAAAACTATATTTTTTAGCAGGATTGCCACGTGAAAGGATGTTGCTGCAAATTAGACATGTTACTTTAGGGGGATTAACTTTCTTCAGTCCTGCAGGAAACTTAAAGAATTGCCAAATGTAGTGCTCGTTTACACGAGATGGGTGGGGTTCCTCTGGTAGGAACTGGCTCTCCTGCTCCTCTTCCTCCTCTTCGTCCTGCTCACCACTAAAAAGCAGAGGTGGTGGTGGTCCTTTTGGTGGTGGTGGTGGTGTTGGAGCACCAGCAGCAGCAAGTAGAGTAGCCATTATTGGTCTCTCACAAAGTAATAGCTCTTGCTCTCTCAAAGAAGTAAGTAAGAATGAGGAAAAAAGGTGGGGGCTTTCCTCATTTGGAAAAAAAAATATTAGGAACCAATGAAAAGTGTTATTTTGACCCGATGCGCTCACGTTACGCGCTCCGGCGCGCTTACGTTACGCGCTCCGGGCCGCGCCGCGGAGCGCTTCCGGGTGCGTTTACGTAGCGCGTCACAAGACACACCGCGTGACTACGCGACGCATCACAATGTTGTTTTCGATCGCGACATTGGCGCTAACGGGACGCTTCCCAGTTCGCGCACCGGGGCGCTTCAAAATACTACGCTTTCCGGGGCGCTCACCGGGGCGCGCACCAGGAGCGCTCCAGGGCAAAAAAAATAAAATACAAAAAAAAAAATTTGAAAAATTGTAAGGACTGGTAGCCCGATGTGCGTTTGCTATGTCTCAAGATATATGCTCCAGTTGTTTTTAAGAAAATTAACTTTTAAAAAATATATATTGGGCTACATTGGGCTATATATATGTTAGAGCCCAAATGTAGCCCAATGTAGCCCAAAGATGGCCACCAGAGACAAAAAAATACAACTGTAGCCCAAATATCAGCCAGATGTAGCGCAACTATAGCCCAATGATAGCATATACCAGAGTGTTCTAAAGAACAGCTAGAGCGCAAACAGTCTTACTTATAAAGTGAAACTTTTAGTTAGGAATTAGCATTAAAAAAACCTTTGAAATTCAATGAAAAAACCATAGGTTTCACACCAGTTATAGTTAGGATTTAGCATTTAAAAAACCTATTAAATTAACTGAAAAAACATAGGTTTCACACCAGTTATAGTTACCTGGAAATTTTACTGACATAAAACCATTGAAATTCCCACGATATAGTTAGTTGGACTCACTATAACTTGTGCGTGTAATGCACTGCTGATGACATCACATATTACATCACTCATGAAATGGTCAGTGACATCAGTCAACTGAGTTGCGCCCGCTCTTGCGACACAGTGCCTCGCTCGGCCAGCTGTATTGCTATTGCAGCGCCTCACCCACCATCCAGCTGAGTTGCGCCCACTCTTGTGGTGCAGCGATAGGCGGCTGCCACAGGACTCTCAAAATGGCGGCCGGCTCTTCGGATTGGGCCAGGTCCACTAAAATGGCCCTGGGACACATTTGAACTTGGACATTTGCCTGCTAGGGCATGGGCCCCATTCCCGAAAGCATCCCCTCAGCCTTGAAGATTCTACAAAAGTCATCCGGGCCCCCGACTCCCGCAGGTTTCCGGTGGGGAGCGCCTGTCATGATTGCTTGCGGAATGGCCACGACGGAGCCACGAGATGGTGGTGCTCTCATGCTGACGCCAGCTTCAGTCTGAAACATCCATAAACACTGTAGACTACTAATTCGATGACTTCCGGTGGAGCCCCAACGTGACCCGGTAGGGAAGAACTTGCCCTCCCCTCTTTTGACTGATGGTTCTTGTTGCCTGTCCCCTCTGTTGTCATCTAACGGAACCTTTTTGGACTGCCAAGTGAGAAAAAAAAGGTGGGGCTTTTCTCATTTGGAAAAAAAAATGTTCCAATCCAATGAAAAGTGTTATTTTCAGGTCATATGATCAAACCTTCCATCATTAGGAAACCAAAAGTAAAATGAACCAATGAAAAGTTTTATAAACAAGTCACATTACCTGTTATGTGGCTTTGGGCTATAAAAAGCCTACAAAATCCGTTGGCTTGTGAGGCGGCGTCAGTAGCGCACCGATGTGTGAATAGGCTGAAGGCAGCACAACGCGCCGAGATCCGGATGGCACCGAGGTGGTGTCCAGCAAGTTGCACTGGTGTGGCCATCCTACAATGCTGCGCCGAAAGACGGCGTGGAGTGCCGGGGGGGGCGGGAGGCGGCGCGAACGGGCCTCCCCCGCCTCCCCAGGTGGAGGCTCCTCAGCTGCAGTGGGGCGCCCCTTGGCGTTTCACTCGCTATCCAGCTGAGTTGCACTCGCACTTGCAGCTACAGTGCTTCACCCGCCATCCAGCTGAGTTCCGCCCGCTCTTGCGGCACAGTGCCTCACCCTCGATCCAGCTGAGTTCCGCCTGCTCTTGCGGCACAGTGCCTCACCCACCATCCAGCTGAATTGCGCCCGCTCTTGCGGCACAGTGCCTCACCCATCATCCAGCTGAATTGCGCCCGCTCTTGCGGCACAGTGCCTCACCCGCCATCCAGCTGAGTTGCGCCCGCTCTTGCGGCTACAGCGTCTCGCCCACCATCCAGCTGAATTGCGCTTACTCTTGCGGTGCAGCAATAGGCAGCTGCAACTGGACTCTAAAAATGACGGCCGGCTCTTTGGATTTGGGCCTGGTCCACTAAAATGGCCCTGGGACACCTTGGAACTCGGACGCTTGCCTGCTAGGGCATGGGCCCCATTCCCGAAAGCGTCCCCTCTTTTGACTGATGGTTCTTGTTGCCTATCTCTTCTGTTGTCATTTAACGGAACCTTTTTTGACTGCCGAAAGGGGTTCTGGTCAGCTGGTTGGTGGAGACATTTTGACTATATCCTGGACCTGCCCGGCCTCGCCCAAAATGGCACCGGTATAAATGGGACTCGTAACTCCTTGTTGTGTACTGGTTGTCCAGCCTTGATATCACGAGATACGTATGCAGTTTTGAAGCACATGGCGGGCGGGGACGAGTACTGATTGAACATTTGGATATCCCTATTGATATCAAGTTCTGATGTGTTATTGATTACTGTACTATTGAAAGTTCGAATTAACGTCACCCATGGTACTTGCCCGCAAATGTATATCTAGATAATTTTTTTGTAACTGGCCCTGTCGTACTTTAATTATAAAATGTACGTCCACCGATTCCGCAACTGTTAGACACGTTAGTTCTTGCAACCTAATGGGCCGCCCGTTACGTTCTTCTACAGTGTAAATGTCCCCTCATCATATACGATTACAGTTTGCTCTGTGGCCGGCCCACGTGGTTATAGGCCCGTATTTGTATACTGATATTTTCACAATAAAGGTTTTTAAAACAAAACATGGTAGTAGTACCTAGATTGGTAAAGTTTTGAATAATAGCCACTGTCTTCGAATCAGTAAAAGGCAAGTGAAATAAAGCAGCCCGATTACATGACTGTTAAAAGGTATAATACGCAGGAAAGCAGTAAAGATAAATGGTCAAGGGCTGTTGTGTTTTCCACTCCTGCAACATAAAGTGATCGATAAGAATCCGATATTCATGCCTATCAGCGACTAAGACAGCAGGTCGAGCCTCTTTTGTTCAACGGCTCCCTCATGGGACGAAGAAAAGCCCTTTTTATCGAAATAGGAATATTTCACTTGCAGGACAGTTGTAAATTTCCCGGGAAAATACATTAGCCTGGAACATTGTTAGTGATAAACTGTAAATGCATCTGGGTCCTTTGCTTTACAAGTCAGAGTGAGAAAAAAAAAGGTGGGGCTTTCATCATTTGGGAAAAAAAATGTTCTAAACCAATGAAAAGTGTTATTTTTAGGTCATATGACCAAGCCTTCCATCATTAGAAAAACAAAAGTAAAATGAACCAATGAAAAGTTTTATTAACAAGTCACATGACCTGTTATTCTTACGTTACGCGCTGCGCGCCGCGCCCTGGATCGCTTCCGGGAAGCTGCGCCTCGCGCACCGGAGCACTTCCGGGTGCGCTAACACGGCACGTCATATGACGCATTACGCGACAACGCAGGTCCAGAATATAGTCAAAATGTCTCCACCAACCAGCGGTCGGAACAGAACCCCTTTCAGCAGTCCAAAAAGTTCTGTTAAATGACAACAGAAGGGACAGGCAACAAGAACCTTCAGTCAAAGAGGGGAGGGCAAGTTCTTCTCTACCGGGTCACGTTGGGGCTCCACCGGAAGTCATCGAATTGTTAGTCTACAGTGTTTCTGGATGTTTCAGATTGAAGCTGGCGTCAGCATGAGAGCACCCCGTGGCTATGTTGTGGCCATTCCGCGAGCAATCATGGCAGTCGCTCCCCACCGGAAGTCTGCGGGAGTCGGGGGTCCCGGTGACTGTTGTAGAATCTTCAAGGCTGAGGGGACTCTTTTGGGAATGGGGCCCATGCCCTAGCAGTCAAGCGTCCGAGTTCCACGGTTGCCCAGGCCATCCTTGCAGGCCAGGCCCAAGTCTGTGGAGCCGACCGCCATTTCGTAAGCTCCGTGGCAGCCGCCTGTCGCTGTACCGCAAGATTGGGTGCAATTCCGTTGGATGGCGGGTGAGACGTTGTAATAGCAAGAGCAGGCGCAATTCAGCTGGCCGAGCGAGGCACTGTGTCGCAAGAGCGGGCGCAAGTCAGCTGGTCGAGTGAAGCGCTGGGGTGTAGCTGAGAAACCTCCACCTGGGGAGGTGGGGGAGGCTCGTTCGCGCCGCCTCTCCCTTCTAGTGCACCCCACGCCGTCTCCTGGCGCAGGTATATGTGATGGTCGGACCAGGGCACCGCAGGACGTGTCTTCAGGTCAAACGGATTGTGGGACAAGGTCCAGAATGGAAGAGTCACTAAAAGGCAAAAAGTTCCGCCTGACCCCGGGAGCCGACCGCCTATGTCGGGGGCGATCTTAGGCCACATCAGGGCAACAAGACTTGAGGAGGGGGTAGGAGAAATCTCGGGAATGGCGGCATGCATTTGGATCGATGTTGCAGCAGGCTGCCATGTAAATAGTTTTTTAATAAAACATTTTACCCTGTTACTTTGCTGGTGTGTTGTATATATTTATGATATTTGCATAGGGTTTGTCGTTATTTTGGGCGGGGTGGGCGGCGTAGCCGAGCTGTCTTGCAGCCATCATGGTGTCAAGCTCAGTTCCTCTCACTAGTTTCGTATTTCTTATGAGGGGTTGTTCTTAATGTTTCTATTTTAGCGAGGTCAAAAAGAGATCCCATTAGTGGCCTACTGATTTTGCTTGATTCCTTTTGTTTTTTTAACGATTTTTCACTATCTGCAAAGACTCTGTGCTTGTTTGTAAATAGAGAATGAACCAAAGAGAACCAATTCCAAAACAGTAAATGCTTGGATAACAATCAATCAAATGGCGAGGGAAGCAGGCACGACGGATTACAACGGGGGCAAAGGCCTGCGTTACCTACCCTTCACTATCTGCAAAGAGAGAATACTCCTAAAAGAAAAGAGGAGGGGGGGGCAGCGTTCAAAGCACATCAGCGTGCATAGACACAAAAATGTTTTTACCTACCACGTACTTGACATTTTAAAGCTTTTGATATTTGCTATTAAAAAAACATTGAAATTCACTGAAAAAAACATAGGTTATAGACCATATATAGTTAGGAATTAGCATTTACAAAACCTTGAAAATTCACTGAAAAACCATGGGTTATAGACCATATATAGTTAGGAATTAGCATTTACAAAACCTTATTTTACTCACACAAAACCATTGAAATTCGCATATATAGTTAGTTGAACTAACTATATATCGCGCACCCGCAATCCACTGCTGATGATGTCACATATTACATCATTCATGACATGGTCAGTGACATCACTGATGACATCACTGATGACAACTCAAATGACATCACTGACAACATCACTGATAATATCATTCATGTGATAATACGATGAACCTCTTCAGACTCTAATATAACCTTAGATACAATCAGTGTAAACAGACACTCACAGATTGTCACTCATCCATGGAGTTACTCATACATCTAGTCAGTCATGCAAAGAATCAATCACACCTCCATTTCCTCAACTATACAGTTATACACACCTTACTAATTCAAACATATTCTAACACATATTTACTCTCCTATACGATCCCTGATACAAGTTCACAATGATCCATACAGCCACTCACACATTCATTGGCTCTTATGCACGGTTATATATGTCTCACATGTACTGTGTTTTACATATGTACTTACTTTGACATGTTGCACTGAGATATCCATTCACTCACCAATACACTCATGCACACAGTCAAAGGCCCATGCAGCTGTTTCCACATGCACGTTTGAACCCATACATCTAGTGAATCAACTGCTCACACATCTATGCATACACCTCCCAGCCACTCACACACATACTCAGTCTCCCATACAAATACTTGGGCAACCAATGAATATCCCATATAGTTAGTCATATAGCTACTGATTAACACATTCAGCAGTTTACAGAACAACAGACATAATGATGAACAAATTAAGACAGTTTAGTCACTAACCTATGCACTCAGTGAGACACATTTAATCACTCTCTCATACAGTCAGTCATGCACCTACTAAATTCTTCATCCAGACACTTATGCATCCACTCATTCTTCAATATGTAAGACATATTTTAACTTTACAGAAACATACAGTCATTGGATAATGTCATCAGTGATGTCATTTGAGTTGTCATCAGTGATGTCATCAGTGATGTCACTGACCATGCCATGAATGATGCCATGAATGATGTAATATGTGACATCATCAGCAGTGGATTGCGGGTGCGCGATATATAGTTAGTGCAACTAACTATATATGCAAATTTCAATGGTTTTGTGTGAGTAAAATAAGGTTTTGTAAATGCTAATTCCTAACTATATATGGTCTATAACCCATGGTTTTTTTCAGTGAATATATATATATTCACTGAAAAAACTATAGCTAGGAATTCGCATTTACAAAACCTTATTTTACTCACACAAAACCATTGAAATTCCATATATAGTTAGTTGCACTAACTATATATCGCGCACCCGCAATCCACTGCTGATGATGTCACATATTACATCATTCATGACATGGTCAGTGACATCACTGATGACATCACTGATGACATCTCAAATGACATCACTGATGACATCTCAAATGACATCACTGATGACATCACTGATGACATCTCATTTGACATTACTGATCACATCACTGATGATATCATTCATGTGATAATACGATGAACCTCTTCAGCCTCTAATATAACCTTAGATACAATCAGTGTAAACAGACACTCACAGACTGTCACTCATCCATGGAGTTACTCACACACCTAGTCAGTCATGCAAAGAATCAATCACACCTCCATTTCCTCAACTATACAGTTATACAAACTTTACTTATTCAAACATATACTAACACATATTTACTCTCTTATACAATCCCTGATACAAGTTCACAATGATCCATACAGCCACTCACACATTCACTGGCTCTTATGCACAGTTATTTATATATGTCAACTCTCACATGTACTGTGTTTTACATATGTACTTACTTTGACATGTCGCACTGAGATATCCATTCACTCACCAATACACTCATGCACACAGTCAACCGCCCATACAGCTGTTTCCACATGCACTTTTGAAACCATACAACTAGTGAATCAACTGCTCACACATCTATGCACAGAGTCATACACCTCCCAGCCACCCACACACACACTCAGTCTCCCATACAAATACTTGGGCAACCAATCAATAACCCATATAGTTACTCATATAGCTACTTATCAACACATGCAACAGTTTACAGAACAACAGACATAATGATGCACAAATTAAGACAGTTTAGTCACTAACCCATGCACTCAGTGAGACACATTTAATCACTCACTCATACAGTCAGTCATGCACCTACTAAATCCTTCATCCAGACACTTATACATCCACTCATTCTTCAATATGTAAGACATATTTTAACTTTACAGAAACATACAGTCACTGGATGTTGTCATCAGTGATGTCATCAGTGATGTCATTTGAGATGTCATCAGTGATGTCATCAGTGATGTCACTGACCATGTCATGAATGATGTAATATGTGAGTCTTACAGGCAAGAATTCACTTGATGCGTTTCAGTGCTAACGCACCTTAATCATGACCTTAACGCACCTTGACTCATGATTAAGGTGCGTTAGCACTGAAACGCGTCAAGTGTATTCTTGCCTGTAGGACCATAGTGGAATAAATCTTCGTCTGCTGCAAAGAATTCTTGGTTGTGTCCGTTACTACGGTGCTTTCGGCAAGGTAAAAAGCACGGGTTCGGTGTAATGTGAAGAGGCTGCCTGCCTCAACGGACTGCCCTCATTGAAGCGACTGGGAAAGGCGTTGCGGGCGGTTTTCGCTCGCCTGTTGGATTTTGAATATATATATAAGGACCTCACCGAACATCGCGCAGAATGCCACAAAACAACACAGAAGCGAGGGTTCACAGTCACTAGCATACCGAGTTAACCACGTGTGGAGGAAACTGGTAATGCCGAAAACATTTGTCACTGAAAATCACCTGGCATTCTGCAAAATAGAGGAAGACAATTCCACCCTCACCGTAAAATACAGGACATGAGAGTAACGCAATGAACATCGTAAGGGGGACTTCAGGGACCACAATGCCGAGCAAAAGGTCACAATGGGTGTATCCACCAGGGGGCCGGCATAAAGGAATTAAATCTCACCTGGAACCCATTGGAATTTCTATGGTT
This sequence comes from Lissotriton vulgaris, assembly GCF_964263255.1. Taxonomy (NCBI): domain Eukaryota; kingdom Metazoa; phylum Chordata; class Amphibia; order Caudata; family Salamandridae; genus Lissotriton; species Lissotriton vulgaris. Next base: position 1,117,183 of record NW_028245946.1, read on the forward strand.
TTATGTCAGTAAAATTTCCAGATAACTATAACTGGTGTGAAACTTATGGTTTTTTCAGTGAATTTAATAGGTTTTTTAAATGCTAATTCCTAACTATAACTGGTGTGAAACCTATGGTTTTTTCAGTGAATTTCATAGGTTTTTTTAATGATAATTCCTAACTATATATAGGGCCTTAAAACTATGAAATGTAATATTTTTTATAATGAATCCTATATTGTATATTTATATAATACTATTTATTTTTTTTTCCCTGGTGTGCTTCCGGTGCGCGCCCCGGTGTGCGCACCGGAAAGCACAGTTTTCCGGAGCGCCCCGGGTCGCGCACTGGTGAGCGTCCCGTTAGCGCCATTACCGCAAACAAAACATCATCGTGACGTATCGCGTAGCCGCGTCCGTGTGATACGCATGGCGTAAGCGCACCCGGAAGCACTTTAGCGAATACGATCGCGCAATGTAAGCATCTGACGCGCTTACGCGACGCGCCCCATGGCGCGCCCCCGAGCACGCCCGGGGGCGCGTCGCGTAAGCGCGTCGGGTCATGTGACCTGAAAATAACACTTTTTATTGGTGCAGAACAGTTTTGGTTTCCAAATGATGAAAGCCCGGGTCATGTGACCTGGAAATAACACTTTTCATTGGTTCAGGACAGTTTTTTTTCCAAATGATGAAAGCCCCCACCTTTTTTCCTTATTCTGACTTTGTCCTTTGACTGAGGAAGACCTGTTTGGAGATCTAAGAGTAATATTTTGTACTTTAAAATGGCTACAGTAGCAGCAGCAGCTGGAGCATCTGTACCACCACCACCACCACCACCACCAAGAGGACCACCACAACATCACATTGCTGGTCAAGAGGAAAAGGAGGAGGAGGAGGAGGAGGAGGAGGAGGGGAGGAGGTGGCTACCAGAAGACAATACCCCATACAAGCCAAGGCAGCACATTGTATGGGAGTTTTTTTCCATCCCAGAGGGCAAGAAGAAAGTCAATGCGCCAAAGGTGACTTGCAAAATCTGTGGCATTAAACTTTCAAGGGGGAACCCTAATAAGAAATATTCATTTGGTAATAACACCATGATTCGACACATGCAGCGCAAGCATCCCAACAACCCTGCTGCGGCAGAGGTGAGAGAGCTGGCCAGCAACCCTCCCCAATCTACACCCAGCACCTCCAAACGAAAGCAACCCACTCCATCAGGACCAGAAACAAGGGAGATGGTCCCAAACATTCAATCAAAGTTTGGGCAATACAAAATCTCTTGTATTTTTTGTGGTAAGACCATCACCTATGGTGAGCAAAGCATAACGCTCATCAACCGTGCTGGTGCCAACCACAAATGCCCCAAAAATCCTTAATTTTTTCCTGATTTTTTTTTGCTCCAGTTGAGACGTTTTCAATTCCCTGTTTTTTGTTTCTCCCCATAAAAATAACAAAAAAATATAAAATAGTTCATAAAACCCCAAAAAAGTACAACATGTTCAAAACTAAATAAATATATAAAACAACAAAAAGAAGAAGAAAAACAGTTCCTTTTAGAACTACCTCCAAATTATAAAAAAGGCAAACATTTTTAAAAACTCTATCATTCTTTTTTACCCATGGAACGCTTCTCGGTACGCTCCACGTTGGGCGTACCGGGCGCTCCCCCGCGCAAATAAAAAAAAAAAATTATTTTGCCCTGTTGGGCCCTTTTATAGCCCCCACATCAAACCTAGGGGGTCAAGGGGGGTCTTCTCTGCCCCCTTATGGTCATTTCCCCCTTTGTTTTTTCCACCTCTTGTGTCTCGATCCTACCGAGACTCAAGATGGCGACCGCTCCGGACTGTTTGGAATGTTGACAGACACCTGGGAGCCAATCAGCTTTCCCCGCGCAAACTCGCGTAGCGCACTGGTTAGCGCCCCGGGGCGCGCTTATAGATATATATATATTTTTTTGGACCGGGGTGCGCTTATTTATTTATTTATTTATTTATTTTTGTGTTTTATAGAGCGCGAACATGACCCGTGAGGGTATCAGAGCGCTTTACACGGTATACATTGTTGAGCAAACAAAGGATTAAGGTGCAGGGACAAATAGATCAAACATTACACGGTATACAATGTTGAGCAAAAAGATTAAGGTGCCGGGGCAAACAGATCCACGAATGGTTGCACTCATTGTCATAGACAGAAACAAAAGCAAGGTTCCAAATGTATTTGTCGTGGGTAGCTTTTGATATGTGAGGCGGTAGTCTTAGATTAGTCCCACTCAATGAGGAGGTTCTGGGCAGACCTTAGGCGAAGAATTTACCCATGAGGAAGGTTTTCGTCTCAGTTTTGAAGCGTGCTAAAAGAGGGATTTTTCTGATGGAGGGTGGAAGAGAGTTCCAGATTTGTGGTGCTGCTCCGGTGAACGCCCTGTTATAAGTTCTTTTTTTTTTGAAGGAGGCAGGTTGAAGCAGTAGGTTTCCGGCAGACCTGGAGTTTCTGCTTCCTCCGGATATCACTAATTTCTGTGCCAGATAAGCAGGGGAGTTTGTGTAAAGCGCCTTGTGTACAGTGCAAGCCAGTTTCAACTGGATTCTGGCCTCCAGGGGGAGCCAGTTCAGCGCTTTCATGTGTGGAGAGATGTTGTCAAACTTCCTGGTACCTGTGAGTAGTCTGGCAGCCGCGTTGAGGCACGCTTTTAGAGATGCTAAGGAGGTCTTAGGTAATCCTGTGAGGGTAGAACAGCCGTATTCCAGTCTGGAGATGACAAGTGCTTGAACTGCAGTTTTTAAGTCTGATGCATCGATGAAAGGTTTCAGCTTCCAGAGGTAGCTCAGGTGGAATCTGGCTGCTTTGGCCATTGAGTTAATGTGGTCTCTCATATTGAGGTTACTGTCGAGGATAATGCCCAGGGATTTGGCAGAGTCCACAATGGTCGGTGTGCAATTCAGGGCTGTGATGGCCTTAATCCACATCTGTATCTCCGGGTTGGTTTTAGATGGGGAGATTAGGAGAAATTCAGTTTTCTTTGCATTTAGTTTGAGTTGGTTATTGGCTAGCCAGTGGACAGTTAATTTCAGGGTCTCGTTCAGGGAGATGATCTCATTGAGCGAGGAGATGTTGATGTATAATTGGGTGTCGTCCGCATACATATGGTAGGAGATGTTGGCGGAGCGAAGAACTTCGGTGAGTGGCTCAAGGTAAAGGTTGAAAAGGGTAGGGGAGAGGGTTGAGCCTTGAGGGACTCCGACTGTGACCGGGGTGGGAGCTGATAGATTGCCGTTGATGAGGAATCTCTGGGAACGATTGTGGAGGAAGGATCTGAACCATTCTAGTACCACGCCATCCAGGCCCATCCTGAGTTTGAGGCGTTCAAGTAGTTTTTCATGGTTGACCGTATCGAAGGCAGAGGATAGATCAAGAAGGATTAGAAGGCAGGTTTTGCCTTGATCTAGGGCTTGGAGGGCATCGTCCACGATGTGCAGCATAGCAGTTTCGGTGCTGTGCCCTGGTCTAAATCCAGATTGGAAGTCATCTAGTAGGTGGAAGTTGTTAATATGCTGGCTTAGTTGCTGTTGAACACACTTCTCTAATACTTTGGCTAGTAGCGGGATATTGGAGATAGGTCTAAAATTGTCAGGAGAGGCAGGGTCAAGTGACGGTTTTTTTAAGATGGGGAGAACTTGGCCAGCTTTCAAAGGGTCCGGGATCAAGCCCTGCTGGAGAGAGGCGTTGATAATTGCAGTCCAACAGGGGACGATGGATTGGGAGGCGGTGGTGAGGCAGCCTCCCATAGATATATATTTTTTTTTAACCTAAATTATTTAAAATCCACTGGAGCACATATCTTGAGACATAGCAAAGGCACATCGGGCTACCAGTCCCTACAATTTTGCCAAGTTTGGCGGAAATCCATTCAGCCGTTCTGGCTAAAAGTGAGGTCGACCGCCCTATGGAAATTAACATGGGGAAAACATGTTTTGGGACCCTCTTTTTATCTCGGCTCCCGCCTGACTGACAAAGTGATACAGATTTTCACACAGTTTAGTCACTATCCACTATATTTAGTGAGATACTATAAATTGGTCAAGTAAACAGTCAATTACACTGCTACTAAATCCTCCATCCAAATATTTATTTTTATATATCCACTCATTCTTCAATACAAATTGCTATATATATAATGCATATTCAAATAACTAAACAAACCACATTCACTGGATAATGTCATCAGTGAAGTGATGTCATTTGAGATGTCATCAGTGATGTCACTGACCATGCCATGAATGATGTCATATGTGACATCATCAGCACTGGATTGCGGGTGCGCGAAATATAGTTAGTCCAACTAACTATATAGGAACAATTTCAATGGTTTTGTATGAGTCAAATGTCCAGCTAACTATAACACCCCTAAAACTTATAGTTTTTTCAGTGAATTTTAAAGGTTTTTTAAATGCTAATTCCTAACTATATAAGGCCTGAAACCTATGTTTTTTTCAGTGAATTTCAAAGGTTTTTTAAATGCTAATTCCTAACTATATAAGGCCTGAAACCTAGGGTTTTTTCAGTGAATGTCAAAGGTTTTTTAATGCTAATTCCTAACTATATAAGACCTGAAAGCCCACCAGGAATCTCCAGTATGCGCCAGGGGACTGCATTGCAGAGAGGTGTAAAGAAGCCACGCCCCTTTTTACATCTCTCTGCAACACAGCCCCCGGACGTGTTTGCAGAGGGGTAACTAATTCCCCTTGCCTACTGGGGGTCCCTGGGGTCCAACTAGCCCACCTTGAACCTGCAGTATGCGCCAGGGGGCTGCATTGCAGAGAGGTGTAATGAGGCCACACCCTTTTTTACACCTCTCTGCAATGCAGCCCCCGTGCATGTTTGAAGAGGGGGAACTAATTCCCCTTGCATACTGGGGGCCCCTGGGGGCCAACTAGCCCACCAGGAGCCTCCAGTATGCGCCAGGGGGCTCCATTGCAGAGAGGTGTAATGAGGCCAGACCCTTTTTTACACCTCTCTGCAACGCAGCCCCGCGCATGTTTCAAGAGGGGGAACTAATTCCCCTTGCATAATGGGGGTCCCTGGGGGCCAACTAGCCCACCAGGAGCCTCCAGTATGCACCAGGGGGCTGTGTTGCTTTGCCCCGGAGGGGGGCGGTCCCCAGGGCAGTGTGGGGGGGGATTGTGCACCCCCCACACTTCTTTATCACCATGCCCCTGCGATTTGGTCCCCCTGGTGGGTAATTTTTAAAAAACATACCAGGTTTAAAAAAATATATATATATGCCTTGGGGGTCTTTGTGGGACCACCTTAACAGGCCTAGGGGGTCAGGGTGTTTCTACCCTGCCCCCTTTTTGTGTTCTACTCGTTTGTTTTTCTGCTTTCTTGTGCCTCAGTCTGAGCACAAGATGGCTGCCAACACTTCCTGGTTTGGAGTGTTGACAGCCAATAAGCATGCAGCTTTCTCGGAAAGGTGCGCACACCATCCGCGTACCGTATGCATACGTACGTGGACCCGTGCACGCATGGTACGCGCACCCCGCAATTTTCCTTTTTTTTTTTTGCCTTCGGGGGCTCCTATTGGGACTCCCTGAGCAGGCCTAGGGTTCAGGGTGCTTCTACCCTGCCCCCTTTTTGAGTTCTACATGTTTGTTTTTCTGCTTTCTTCTGCCTCAGTCTACTAAGGCACAAGATGGCTGCCAACAATTTCTGTTTTGGAGTGTTGACAGACATTGGCAGCCAATCAGCAAGCAGCTCGCGCACGCGAAGGTCCGCGCACATTTGCGCAGTATATATAAATATATATATATATTATAGTTAGCTGGACATTTTACTCATACAAAACCATTGAACTTCCCCCGTTATAGTTAGTTGTACTCACTATAACTTGCGCGCCCGCAATCCACTGCTGATGAAGTCACATATTACATCATTCATTACAGGGTCAGTGACATCAATGATGACATCATCCAGTGAATGGGGTTTGCTTTGATATTTAAATATGTATTATAAATACACTACTTTGCAATGAAGAATGATTGGATATATAAATATAAATGTGTGGATGGTGGATTTAGTAACAGTGTCATTGATTGTTTCCTTGACTAATTTGTAGAGTCTCACTATATATAATGTGTAGTTACTAAACTGCGTGAAAGTCTTTATTGCTTTGTCTTAATTGCTATGTTAAAGACTATATTTGTTATTGGTTTCCTAACGGAGTATTTATATGGGTAAATGAATGTCTATGTGGTTTGGTGGGGAGTGTGTGATTGCCAAAAAATATTTGAATAGTTCATTCAGTAGATATATGAAGCGCTGCAAGGCCTCCGGGTAGTTACGTGCTATACAAGTGTAATTTTTCATTTCATTTCATTTCATTATGAGGTTAAGGCTACATGTTATAACAGTGTTTTCAGTGAGTGTATAAGTTTATGGGTGTGGTGGTGATGAAATATTTCTCTCAATGGTACATCTCCTTTAAACTTGAAAAAAGGCAGTGTATGTGACAGTTATATCTAATTAAGTGTGCCTAAGACTTAGTGATTGTATGAGTCACTATATGGATAACTGAATACTTGTAATAGTGATTTTATAACACACTAAGTGTGAGTTACTATCTATATAAATGGATGAAGTGGTGTTTGTATAAGTGTGTAGGTGAGTAAATGTAAGTATAATCGATTGTTTGCATAAGTCAGAAGGATGTCTTTATAATTGAATACAATGTGTGCTGGTGTGTAATGTTGAAATAGGCTTATAAGTATATTTGATAGTGTTCTGTTGATTATTCACTGCATATTGTTATTGTTATTGTTAGCTTCGGTTTATATAGCGCCAACTCACCGGCAGGTCTCATGGCGCTCATGACCGAAGGACAAAACAACTATTTAGCAGATCGGAGAATCAGTCGCCTTGTGCAGATTAAGGTGAACCCAGAGCGTCCCTGAATAGAAGTGTTTTTAATGATTTCCTGAAGCGTAGGAGGTTACCTTCTTTGCGAAGGGACTCGGGTAGTCTGTTCCAGATTTGAGGAACTAAAACCGAGAAGGATCTCCCACCCTTCGTTGCTAGTTTAAACCGTGGGCAGACTAACAACTGAGCGTCAGATGACCTCAATCTTCGTTCAGGTTTATAGACCTCCAATCGTTCCTTAATGTAGGTAGGTGCTTGCCCGTAGATTGCCTTATGGGCCGTGCAAAGGCTTTTAAACTCTGCCCTTTGCCTAATAGGAAGCCAAAGGAGGCTCTGTAGCGAAGGAGAGGCATGGGATCTTCTTGGGAGTCTGAAGATAAGTCGTGCAGCATCATTCAGAACAACCTGCAATCTATTGGTCAGGTTTTTCGGTAGATCTAAATAGAGAGCGTTCCCGTAGTCCAGCCTCGAAATGATTGTGGCAGAAACTACAGTGCGAAGCATGGATGGGGAAAGAAGGGGAACTAATTTGCACAATTGTCTGATTAGACCAGTACAAGTCCCCACAGAGGAGGAAATCTGGCTGGCCATTGACAATTCGCAGTCAATCTTAATTCGAAGGCTTTTCACCTTGTCACAAGGTGTTGGGGTAGGACCCAGTTCTTGAACCCAGAATAAATCACTCCATGGAGAACTTATAGTCGAAACCATTAGAACCTCAGTTTTTTCAGGATTGATTTTCAGCAGATTTGCCGTCATCCAACTGACTACAAATCTGAGGATATCCTGTGCATACTTCTGCACAGAGACTGTATTGTCTATGCTAAGTAGCAACTGGGTGTCGTCAGCGTAATTAAATACGCGACAACCCATGTTTACCAGGGAGTTGATCAATGGTTGTGTATAAAGATTAAACAATACTGGGGATAGTGCGGAGCCCTGTGGGACTCCGCACGTCAGGTTACCCACCTTCGATAAACTATCCCCCAGCTGAATCCGCGGTGTCCTACCCGACAGGAAGGATTGAAACCACTGAAAGGCCATGTCCCGAATCCCGAACTTGGCCAACCTGTCCAAGAGCAGGGTAGGGCTGACAGTATTGAACGCCACTGAAAGATCTAAAAGTATCAGGGCACTCGGTTTTTTACTGTCAGCCATCCCCCTAAGCTCATCCAGCACCGAGAGCATCACCAACTCGGTGCTGTGGTGTGCACCAAACCCTGCCTGACGATCCTGGAAGAGATGGTGAGACTCCCGGAACAAGGCCAGGGACTTCAGCACATGTTGTTCTTGTATTTTGGACAAGAACGGTAGTTGGGAGATAGGCCTGTAATTTTTCAAGATGGTAGGGTCGGCTCCTGGCTTCTTTATCAGAGGCTTCACTCGGGCTTCCTTGAAACTGGCTGGTACCGTCCCTGTTTCCGATGAGTTGTTCAGGAGGGAGGTAATGTGATATTCTAAAATAGGGCGTGCCAAACGAAAGACACTAGGGGGGCATGGATCTGCCGGAGAGCCTGATTTGGTTTTACTCATAAGTTATTCAAGACTCATCGGGTCTATCAATGGAAATTTTGAAATGATGACTTCTGAAGAAGTCTGGACGTCCTGTGGTATGTTAGGTCCAGATACTGTACTCTGCCTAATATCAGAGAGGATAGTGCCTACCTTCTCCAGAAAGTAGTCTTGAAACATATTACAGTTGATTGTTGTTTCAGTATAACACTGAATCTATAGGTAAGTGATTGGATGTGTGTATAGTTCTATGAATAACTACTTTTTCAAAGTACAAATTGTGCTTCCGATGTATTTTGATCCACATTTACATTGTATAATAAAGACTACGTGTGTGGAGGAGCAGGTTTTTTAATAACCTGCTCCTCCACACACGTAGTCTATGTTATACTTTGTACTTTGAAAAAACGTATCTTAGACCACATTAGAGCTGTGAAAAATAAAGATATGTCATATGCCACAGCGAAACACATGGAGGTTTGTCAAAAAAGCGACTGGAGAGCTATGTCCTACTATGGCATACACATGATAAATACAGATGAACGTGGTGGTAACAGGCAGCGTAAACTGAGACAAACTGAAAAAAGTTCATAATCAGACTTAAAACAAAAATACCAAGAGGGATGAACATCGACAAAGAACTTCATGTACATTTAGAATAAAAATTGAGAAACCGAACAGAACTGATAAGAACAATTGAATGACATGTGAAATAGGGTACTATACCCATACTTGGACATGTGGATGTTTTTTTTTAATTGGCACTATACCACAATGATAAGAAGTGTCTTAAAAATGCAGCGAGCTATCACATTATATACATCGTGTGAATATCACAACAAAATACAGCACGTAACGGCAGCGCGTGAATATATTTTCATGTCAAAAATATAGTATGCATTTAAAATACTATATGTCAGAGTATTAAAATTGTCACTGTTGTAATTATGAACCACTAGTCCCACAATGCACCTTAACAGCCAGGTGGGATAAATAGTAAACATAGAAGATTGCTCACTTACCGTGAACAAAGCCTGTTTCTAGGCTGAAACGCGTTGGTCTGAGCTGAAGTAATAAACAGAATTGCGAATAAATCAGAACTTTGTGTGCAATATACATACATATATAAACATATATGAATTTGAATTTGAATTTAAAATATTTATTGAGCGCAGCATTCCCCAGCGGTTTCTTGGCGCTATGGAGGGCAGGGTACCAATGGGAGAGAGTGACCACCACACCTAAGAACTGGTGGGCCTAAGGAGAAGTGAGAGCATATCACAAGGGAAAGGCCTGTTTAAAAAGAAAGGTTTTGAGGTCTTTCCGAAAGGGAAGGTAGTGTGTTGCCAGTCTTAGGTGGTCCGGTAGAGAGTTCCAAAAGGTGGGTGCCAGAGTAGAAAAGTTCGACCCACCCCACTTCTTGCGCTTAAAGCGGGGGACCACCAACAAGGACTGGGAAGAAGAGCGAAGCTCTCGAGTGGGGATATACTCCCTGATCATGGAAGAAATAAAGGGGGGAGCAGAGCCCCGCCGTGTATGAAAAACCATACAACCCAACTTAAACAAGGCCCTCTCTTTAACAGGCAACCAATGAAGTGCCTTCAGAAGAGGAGTGCAATGATGCGAGCGAGAAAGGCCATGAATAAGTCGGGCTGCCTGGTTTTGAACCAACTGGAGTTTCCATAGGCTATACGCTGGAATACCATTGCACAGGGCATTTGCGTAGTCCAGCCGGGAGACAACAAGAGCGGATATAATCAGCTTGAGTGCCAGAGGAGAGAAAAAGCGAGAAACAGTGCGAATAGTGTGGAGAGTGAGAAAGCAAGAGGAAACAACATGGCTAACTTGTGAGTGAAGAGTGAGTTGATTATTGAGTTTGACACCTAATGTCTTGACTGAGGCAGAAGGAGAAGGAGGGGGCCCGAAAGAAGAAGGCCAAAATAAAGAATTCCAGGGACTGGAGCAACCACCCGTAAGAACCAGCTCGGTCTTATCCGGGTTCAACTTTAGGTGGTTGTGGTTCTTCCAGTCCCTGATGAAAACCATAACTGACTAAAAATTAGAGATAGAATGAGGAGAGGAAGAGAGATTAAAGATAAGCTGGAGGTCATCCGCATAGTTAAAAACGGTGACCTCCAGCTGCTGAAGAGCAAAAATCAAAGGACAGATGTAGAGATTAAACAAGAGAGGAGAAAGAGAAGAACCCTGAGGAACACCAATCAGAGAGTGAAGGATGCTACAGCAGGCTCTTTTCAGGCCCTGTAATTGGAATCAGCAAGTTGACATTTCATGTTGCTTAAGAAATAAAGTGGCTTTTTACACTGGCTCTTTTTCAATATTATTAACATTTTGTTAAGCTTTTCATTCTACACAAATGCTAAATAAGGTAAAAAGGTATTGTAAAATATGCTGCCTTTTTAAATAAAGTTAGATCTTTTTAAATGTAGGTGTGTGTATGTTTCAAAATGGAAATATGAAAGAAGATTTGAGCAAGTTGACAACTTGGAACAACAAATAAAATATCCTCTAACGTTTGAAGAAGGTGGAAGACGCCTTGACCATTGCCAAGAAAATGCCCCATAACTGTGCTTCCTTTTTAAACAAAATTAGAACTTTTAAATGTAGGTGTGTGGGTGTGTGTGTGTTACAATGGAAAAGTGTAATAGTTTCATTAAAATAAATACAAAATATATAGTGTAGATAACCTCAGGACGTTCACACGTCTCCCTGAAGACGGTGAAAGGTTCAGTTGTCTCCACTATCAACTTTCAATGTTACTTTCTGTGCCTACCATGGTATCAAAACACAAAAATACTGGGCTCTACCGAGGGCCTGTAATTGGAATTAAAATTGGCAACCACATCCAACTAAGGCAGCAGACGTGCAAATTACCCACTGCCTTGTCGGGGACGTAGTTACCAAAAAGAACAATACTTGACTCTCGAGGGCTCGGAATTAGAATTAGAATAAGAATAAGAATAAGAATTGGCAACCACATCCAACGAAGGTAGCAGAAGCGCAAATTACCAACTGCCTTGTCAGGGTAGTAGTTACCAAAAACAAAAATACTGGGGTGTATCGAGGACCTGTAATTTGAATTATATTTAGAATTAGAATAAGAATTGGCAACCACACCCAACTAAGGCCTTTTGAATGTTTGGATTTCCAGGCCATTACACAGAGTGTGAGTCGGAGTCCACAGTGGGTGCCTAACAAACAGCTTCCACATCCAAGGAAGGCAGAAACTGTCAGGGATTTATTTACCAAAAACAAGAATACTTGGCTCTATTGAGGGCCTGTAATTGGAATTAAAATAAGAAGAAGAATTGGCAACCAGATCCAAAGAAGGCAGCAGACGTGCAAATTACCCACTGCCTTGTCCAGGACGTAGTTACTAAAAACAACAATACTGGACTCTATCAAGGGCTTGGAATTAGAATTAGAATAAGAAGTGGCAACCACATCCAACGAAGGCAGCAGACAAGCAAATTACCCACTGCCTTGTCGGGGACGTAGTTACCAAAAACAACAATACTGGACTCTATTGAGGGCTTGGAATTAGAATTAAAATAGGAATTAGCAACCACATTCAATGAAGGCAGCAGACGCGCAAATTACCCACTGCCTTGTCGGGGAAGTAGTTACCAAAAACAACAATGCTGGGCTCTATCCAGGTCCTGTAATTGGAATTAAAATTAGAATACGAATTTGCAACCCCATCCAACGAAGGCAGCAGACGTGCACATTACCCACTGCCTTGTCGGGAAAGTAGTTACCAAAACAATAATCCTGGGCTCTATCGAGGGCCTGTAATTGGAATTAGAATAAGAATTGGCAACCACATCCAACTAAGGCAGCAGACGGGCTAATTACCAACTGCCTTGTCGGTGACGAAGTTACCCAAAAAAAAATACTGGACTATATTGAGGACCTGTGATTAGAATTAGAATTAGAATTGGAATCCAACTTTGGCCTTTTGAATGTTTGGTTTTCAAGGCCATTACACAGAGTGTGAGTTGGCATCCACAGTGGGAGCCTGACAAACGGCTACCACATCTACGGAAGGCAGCAACTGTCGGGGACGTAGTTACCAAAATCAACAATACTGGGCTCTATCGAGGGAACGTAATTGGAATTAGAATCAGAATTAGAACAAGAATTGGCAACCACATCCAACTAAGGCCTTTTGGATGTTTGATTTTCCAGGCCATTACACAGAGTGGGAGTCGAAGTCCACAGTGGGTGCCTGGCAAACAGCTACCACATCCAAGGAAGGCAGCAACTGTAAGGGATTTAGTTACTAAAAACAACAATAATGGGCTCCATCGAGGGCCTGTATTTGGAATTAGAATAAGAAAAAGAATTGGCAACCAGATCCAACAAAGTCAGCAGACGTGCAAATTACCCACTGCCTTGTCGGGGACGTAGTTACCAAAAACAACAATACTACACTCTATCGAGGGCTTGGAATTAGAATTAGAATAAGAATAAGAAGTGGCAACCATATCCAACGAAGGCAGCAGACACACAAATTCCCCACTGTCTTGTCAGGGACGTAGTTACCAAAAACAACAATACTGGACTCTATTGAGGGCTTGGAATTAGAATTAGAATAAGAATAAGAATTGAAAACTACATCCAACGAAGGCAGCAGAGACGCAAATTACCCACTGCCTTGTCGGGGACGTAGTTAGCAAAAACAACAATACTGTACTCTATTGAGGGCCTGTAATTAGAATTAGAATTGGCAGCCACATCCAACAAAGGGAGCAGATGCGCAAATTACCCACTGTCTTGTCGGGGAAGTAGGTACCAAAACCAACAACATTGGACTCTTTTGAAGGCCTTTAATTGGAATTAGAATTAGAATAATAAGTGTCAACCACATCCAATGACGGCATTAGACGTGCAAATTACCCACTGCCTTGTCGGTGACGTAGTTACCAAAAACAGAAATACTGGGCTCTCTCGAGGTCCGGTAATTGGAATTAAAATTAGAATAAGAATCGTCAACCAAATCCAAAGAAGTCAGCAGAAGTGCATATTACCCACTGCCTTGTAGGGGAAGTAGTTACCAAAAACAACAATACTGTGCTCTATTGAGAGCCTTTAATTGGAATTAGAATTGGCAACCACATCCAAATAAGGCAGCAGACGTGCAAATTACGCACTGCCTTGTCGGGGAAGTAGTTTCCAAAAACAACAATAATGGGATCTATTGAGGGCCTGTAATTGGAATTAGAATAAGAATTGGCAACCACATCTAACGGAGGCTGCAGATGGGCAAATTACCCACTGCCGTCTTGGGGACATAGTTACCAAAAACAACAATACTGGACTCTATTGAGGGCTTGGAATTAGAAGTAGAATAAGAATAAGAATTGGCCACCACATCTAATGAAGGCAATAGATGTGCAAATTAGCCACTGCCTTGTCGGGGAATTAGTTACCAAAAACAATAATACTGGACTCTATTGAGGGCCTGTAATTAGAATTAGAATAACAATTGAATTCAGTTTCAACAACAAAAAAATCACTTTTAAAGGTGCATGAATGCAAAAACGTATACACCATTTAGAACAACACATGTGTTGTTTGCATTCATGCACCTTTAAAAGTGATTTTTTTGTTGTTGAAACTGAATTCATTGGTTGCATTGTATCTATTTTTTAGAATGCACTCCCTGATGAAGAGCGGTTTACCCGCTCGAAATGCATTGGAGGTTGGAATATAATTTCAGGATGTCCTTTGAAATAAATTGGAATGAAATGAAAATCAAGTGAAAAAATGAACTCTTTCTTTTGAAAAAATAAAATTCAATCAGTAAAAACACGAAGCCTTTATTGTGATCACTTATAAGGAGTGCCCCTGTTGGGCTTGTGACCAAATGTCATTTGGAAACACACAGTTATGATACGTACAAATTACCCACTGCCTTGTCGAGGAAGTAGTTTCCAAAAACAATAATCCTGCACTCTATTGAGGGCTTGGAATTAGAATAAGAATAAGAATTGGCAACCATATCCAACAAGGCAGCAGACGCACAAATTACGCACTGCCTTGCCGGGGAAGTAGTTACTAAAAACAACAATACTGGACTCTATTGAAGGCCTTTATTTGTAATTAGAATTAGAATAATAATTGGCAACCACATCCAATGAAGGCATCGGACGTGCAAATTACACACTGCCTTGTCGGTGACGTAGTTACCAAAAACAAAAATACTGGGCTCTATCGAGGTCCGGTAATTGGAATTAAAATTAGAATAATACTTGGCAACAAAATCCAACGAAGGCAGCAGAAGTGAAATTACCCACTGCCTTGTAGGGGAAGTAGTTACCAAAAACACAAATACTGGGCTCTATCAAGGTCCGGTAATTGGAATTAGAATTAAAATAAGAATTGGCAACCACATTCAACGAAGGCAGCAGAAGCGCAAATTACCCACTGCCTTGTCGGGGAAGTAGTAACCAAAAACAACAATACTTGACTATATCGAGGGCCGGTAATTTGAATTAGAATTGGCAACCACATCCAACAAAGGCAGCAGACGGGAAAATTACCCACTGCCTAGTCGGGGAAGTAGTTACCAAAAATAACAATACTGGACTATATTGAGGGCCTGTAATTGGAATGAGAATTAGAATTGGCAACCACATCCAACTTTAGCCTTTTGGATGTTTGGTTTTCCAGGCCATTGCACAAAGTGTGAGTCGGGTGCCTGACAAACGGCTACCACATCCAAGGAAGGCAGCAACTGTCAAGGATTTAGTTACCAAAAACAACAATACTGGGCTCTATAGAGGGCTTGTAATTGGAATTAGAATAAGAATAAGAATTGGCAACCACATCCAGCAAAGGCAGCAGATGCGCGAAATACCCACTGCCTTGTTGGGGACGTAGTTACCAATAACAAAAATACTGTACTCTATCTAGGGCCTGTAATTGGAATTAGAATAAAAATTGGCAACCACAGCCACAAAGGCAGCAGAGGCGCAAATTACCCACTTGCTTGTCGGGGACGTAGTTAGCAAAAACAAAAATACTGGACTCTATCGAGGGACTGTAATTAGAATTAGAATTGGCAACCATATCCAACAAAGGCAGCAGATGCCCAAATTACCCACTGCCTTGTCTGGGACATAGTTACCAAAAACAACAATACTGCACTCTATCGAGGGCTTGAAATTAGAATGAGAATAAGAATAAGAATTGGCCACCTCATCTAATGAAGGCAACAGACGTGCAAATTACCCACTGCCTTGTCAGGGAATTAGTTACCAAAAAGAACAATACTGGGCTCTATCAAAAGCCTGTAATTGGAATTAGAATTGGCCACCACATCCAACAAAGGCAGCAGACGCGCAAATTACCAACTGCCTTGTCGGGGAAGTAGTTACCAAAAACGAAAACACTGGGCTCTATCAAGGGCCAGTAATTGGAATTAGAATAAAAATTGGCAACCACATCCAACTAAGGCAGCAGACGGGCAAATTAACAACTGCCTTGTCGGTGACATAGTTACCAAAAACAAAAATACTGGAAAATATTGAGGGCCGATAATTGGAAATAGATTTGGCAACTACATCCAACGAAGGCAGCAGAAGCACAAACTACCCACTGCCTTGTCGGGGACATAATTACCAAAAACAACAATGCTGGACTATATTGAGGCCGTGTGATTGGAATTACAATTGGCAACCACATCCAACGAAGGCAGCAGACGAACAAATTACCCACTGCCTTGTCGGGGAAGTAGTAACCAAAAACAACAATACTGGGCTCTATCGAGGGCCTGTAATTGGAATTAGAATTAGAATTAGAATTAGAATTAGAATAAGAAATGGCAACCACATCCAAATAAGGCCTTTTGGATGTTTGGTTTTCCAGGCCATTACACAGAGTGTGAGTCGGAGTCCAAAGTTGTTGACTGACAAACAGCTACCACATACAAGGAATGCAGCAACTGTCGGGGATTTAGTTACCAAAAACAGCAATTCTGGGCTCTATTGAGGGCCTGTAATTGGAATTAGAATAAGAATAAGAATTGGCAACCAGATCCAACGAAGTCAGCAGACGCGCAAATTATCCCCTGCCTTGTCGGGGAAGTAGGTACCAAAAACAACAATACTGGACTCTATCGAGGGTTTGGAATTAGAAAAAGATTTGGCAACCACATACAACGAAGGCAGCAGAAGCGCAAATTACCCACTGCCTAGTCGGGGACGTAGTTACCAAAAAACAAAAACACTGGAAACTATTGAGGGCCTGTAATTGGAATTAGAATGATAATTGGAAACCACATCTAACGAAGGCAGCAGACGGGCAAATTACCCACTGCCTTCTTGGGGATGTAGTTATCAAAAACAACAATACTGGACTCTATCGAGGGCTTGGAATTAGAATTAGAATAAGAATAAGAATTGGCCACCACATCTAATGAAGGCAACAGACTTCCTTGTCGGTGAATTAGTTACCAAAATGAACAATACTGGGCTCGGTTGAGGGCCTGTAATTAGAATTAGAATAACAATTGGCAACCACATCCAACGAAGGTAGCATACGCACAAATAACCCACTGCCTTGTCGAGGAAATAGTTTCCAAAAACCATAATCCTGCACTCTATTGAGGGCTTGGAATTAGAATAAGAATTGGCAACAATATCCAACAAAGGCAGCAGATGCACAAATTACGCACTGCCTTGTCGTAGAAGTAGTTACTAAAAACAACACTACTGGACTCTATTGAAGGCCTTTAATTGGAATTAGAATTAAAATAATAATTGGCAACCACATACAATGAAGGCATCTGATGTGCAAATTACCCACTGCCTTGTCGGTGACGTAGTTACCAAAAACAAAAATACTGGGCTCTATCGAGGTCCGGTAATTGAAATTAAAATTAGAATAAGAATTGGCAACCACAAGCAACGAAGGCAGCAGTAGTGCAAATTACCCACTGGCTTGTAGGGGAAGCAGTTACCAAAAACAACAATACTGGGCTCTATCGAGAGCCTGTAATTGGAATTAGAGTTTGCAAGCACATCTAACAAAGGCAGCAGACGCGCAAATTACCCACTGCCTTGTCGGGGAAGTAGTTACCAAAAACAACAATACTGGGCTCTATTGAGGGCCTGTAATTGGAATTAAAATTAGAATAAGAATTGGCAACCATATCCAACAAAGGCCGCAGACACACAAATTACGCACTTCCTTGTCGGGGAAGTAGTTACTAAAAACAACAATACTGGACTCTATTGAAGGCCTTTAATTGTAATTAGAATTAAAATAATAATTGGAAACCACATCCAATGAAGGCATCAGACGTGTAAATTACCCACTGCCTTGTCGGTGACGTAGTTACCAAAAACAAAGATACTGGGCTCTATCGAGGTCCGGTAATTGGAATTAAAATTAGAATAAGAATTGGCAACCACATCCAATGAAGGTAGCAGTAGTGCAAATTACCCACTGCCTTGTAGGGGAAGTATTTACCAAAAACAACAATACTGGGCTCTATCGAGAGCCTGTAATTGGAATTAGAGTTTGCAACCACATCTAGTGAAGGCAGCAGAGGCGCAAATTACCCACAGCCATGTCGGTGAAGTAGTTACCAAAAACAAAAAGTACTGGACTATATCGAGAACTGTCATTTGAATTAGAATTGGCAACCACATCCAACAAAGGCAGCAGACGCGCAAATTACCCACTGCCTTGTAAGCATGAGCGGATTTTGCGGATTGGCAATCCGCGAATTTTGCGGATTTGCGGATTCGCAATCCGCAAAATCCGCGAATTCCCGCGAATTTGCGGATTTTTTTTTTTTGTGTTCGCCCGTGTTTCTGCCAGTTCGCGAGGGTTTTTACAATTTCGCAAATTGCGAACTTACCTGTCGGGTCGCAAGTTTCGCGAACTTGTTGTTTCTACGTGTCCAGCCTGTTTGGGACACTCTTCTTCATCACTGCCACTCTCTGTCACCACTGCCACTCTCTGACTACTCATGCCACCCTCTGGCCCACCCATGCCACCCTCTGTTTCATCACCACACCCTCTGGTTGTCCAGTGTACATTATTTTCGGCAAAGCAAAGCACACCTTCCCTGCCTCAAGTGACCTGAATTAATTTGGGGCTGATTAATGTGTCCCAGAATATTTTTTTAGCTGGCACCTGCTTCCTTAGTGCGCCCTGATTAGTGATCTTTTGCACTTGCTAAGTGCTTTCATTGTTGCAAAATTAGTTACAACACCTCCCCTGCCCCAACTGACAATAATGAATTAGGGGCTGATTAATGGATTTTAACTTCCAGCCTGGCTCCTGCTTGTCTCCCTTAGCTGTAATTCAGGACCTTTGTGGCATATGTGTAACTATTCTGAGGTTCAGAGCAGGGTCACATAATAGTTTCAACTGGCAACTGAACTCTGGAGGGGCCCCTCAGGAAGCACTACAGGAAATGGCTACTAATGATGTGCCTGAACTTTTGAACCTGGTAAGTAGTTACTTTCAGTTTTGCTAAGATCGTATTTCTGCAATTTTGCACTTATTCGCGGGGCGCAAACTCACGCGAACAGTGCGAGCAGCGCGAGCAAAATCCGCTGCTCGCGGATTTGCGGATTTTGCGGGAAATTCGCAAATCTCGCGGATTGCGGATTTCCCGAAAATCCGCAAAATCCGCGAGCGTAACGGATTTTCCGCCCATGCTTACTGCCTTGTCGGGGAAGTAGTTACCAAAAACAACAATACTGGACTCTATCGAGGGCCTGTAATTGGAATTAGAATTAAAATAAGAATTGGCAACCACATTCAACGAAGGCAGCAGATGCGAAAATTACCCACGACGTTGTCTGTGACGTAGTTACCAAAAATAACAATACTGGACTATATTGAGGGCCTGTAATTGGAATGAGAATTAGAATGGCCAACCACATCCAACTAAGGCCTTTTGGATGTTTGGTTTTCCAGGCCATTACACAAAGTGTGAGTCGGAGTCCACAGTGGGTGCCTGACAAATGGCTACCACATCCAAGGAAGGCAGCAACTGTCGAGGATGTAGTTACCAAAAACCACAATACTGGGCTCTATAGAGGGCCTGTAATTGGAATTAGAATAAGAATAAGCATTGGCAACCATATCCAGCAAAGGCAGCAGACGTGCGAATTTCCCACTGCCTTGTCGGGGACGTAGTTACCAATAACAAAAATACTGTACTCTATCTAGGGCCTGTAATTGGAATAAGAATAAGAATTGGCAACCACAGCTAACAAAGGCAGCAGAGGCGCAAATTTCCCACTGCCTTGTCGGGGACGTAGTTAGCAAAAAGAACAATACTGGACTTTATCGAGGGACTGTAATTAGAATTAGAATTGGCAACCACATCCAACAAAGGCAGCAGATGCCCAAATTACCCACTGCCTTGTTGGGGAAGAAGGTACCAAAAACAACAATACTGGACACTATTGAGTGTTTGGAATTAGAATAAGAATTGGCAACCACATCCAACGAAGGAAGCAGACGGGCAAATTACCCACTGCCTTGTCTGGGACATAGTTACCAAAAACAATAATACTGGACTCTATTGAGGGCCTGTAATTGGAAATAGAATTGGCAACTACATCCAAAGAAGGCAGCAGAAGCACAAACTACCCACTGCCTTGTCGGGGACGTAATTACCAAAAACAACAATGCTGGACTATATTGAGGGCCTGTAATTGGAAATAGAATTGGCAACCACATCCAACGAAGGCAGCAGATGCACAAATTACCCACTGCCTTGTCAGGGAAGTAGTTACCAAAAACAACAATAGTGGGCTCTATCGAGGGCCTGTAATTGGAATTAGAATTAGAATAAGAAATGGCAACCACATCCAAATAAGGCCTTTTGGATGTTTGATTTTCCAGGCCATTACACAGAGTGTGAGTCGGAGGCCACAATCGGTGCCTGACAAACAGCTACCACATACAAGGAAGGCAGCAACTGTCGTGGATTTAGTTACCAAAAACAGCAATTCTGGGCTCTATTGAGGTCCTGTAATTGGAATTAGAATACGAATAAGAATTGGTAACCAGATCCAACGAAGTCAGCAGATGCGCAAATTGCCTTGTTGGGGAAGTAGGTACCAAAAACAACAATACTGGACTCAATCGAGGGTTTGGAATTAGAGAAAGATTTGGCAACCATATACAACGAAGGCAGCAGAAGCGCAAATTACCCACTGCCTTGTCGGGGACTTAGTGACCAAAAAACAACAACACTGGACTCTATTGTGGGCCTGTAATTGGAATTAGAATAAGAATTGGCAACCACATCTAACGAAGGCAGCAGAAGGGCAAATTACCCACTGCCTTCTTGGGGAAGTAGTTACCAAAAACAACAATACTGGACTCTATGGAGGGCTTGGAATTAGAATTAGAATAAGAGTAAGAATTGGCCACCACATCTAATGAAGGTAACAGACTTCCTTGTCGGGGAATTAGTTACCAAAAAGAACAATACTGGGCTCGACTGAGGGCCTGTAATTAGAATTGGCAACCACATCCAACGAAGGTAGCATACGCACAAATTACCCACTGCCTTGTCGAGGAAGTAGTTACTAAAAGCAACAATACTGGACTCTATTGAAGGCCTTTAATTGGAATTAGAATTAAAATAATAATTGGCAACCACATCCAATGAAGGCATCAGACGTGCAAATTACCCACTGCCTTGTCGGTGACGTAGTTACCAAAAACAAAAATACTGGGCTCTATCGAGGTCCGTAATTGGAATTAAAATTAGAATAAGAATTGGCAACCACAAGCAATGAAGGCAGCAGTAGTGCAAATTACCCATTGCCTTGTAGGGGAAGTAGTTACTATAAACACCAATACTGGGCTCTATCGAGAGCCTGTAATTGGAATTAGAGTTTGCAACCAGATCTAACG
The DNA here is from genome assembly GCF_964263255.1 of Lissotriton vulgaris. Lineage (NCBI taxonomy): Eukaryota > Metazoa > Chordata > Amphibia > Caudata > Salamandridae > Lissotriton > Lissotriton vulgaris. Next base: position 1,138,501 of record NW_028245946.1, read on the forward strand.
AAGGCAGCAGACGCGCAAATTACCCACTGCCTTGTCGGGGAAGTAGTTACCAAAAACAACAATACTGGGCTCTATCGAGGGCCTGTAATTGGAATTAAAATTAGAATAAGATTTGGCAACCATATCCAACAAAGGCAGCAGGCACACAAATTACGCACTTCCTTGTCGGGGAAGTAGTTACAAAAAAACAGCAATGCTGGACTCTATTGAAGGCCTTTAATTGGCATTAGAATTAAAATAATGATTGGCAACCACATCCAATGAAGGCATCAGACGTGCAAATTACCCACTGCCTTGTCGGTGACGTAGTTACCAAAAACAAAGATACTGAGCTCTATCGAGGTCCCGTAATTAAAATTAAAATTAGAATAAGAATTGGCAACCACATCCAACGAAGGCAGCAGTAGTGCAAATTACCCACTGCCTTGTAGGGGAAGTAGTTACCAAAAACAACAATACTGGGCACTATCGAGAGCCTGCAATTAGAATTAGAATTGGCAACCGCATCCAACGAAGGAAGCAGACGGGCAAATTACCCACTGCCTTGTCTGAGACATAGTTACCAAAAACAAAAATACTGGACTCTATCGAGGGCCTGTTATTGGAATTAGAATAGGAATTGGCAACCACATCTAACAAAGGCAGCAGACGCGCAAACTACCCACTGCCTTCTTGGGGACGTAGTTACCAAAACAACAATAGTGGACTTTATCGAGGGCTTGGAATTAGAATTAGAACAAGAATAAGAAATGGCCACCTCATCTAATGAAGGTAACAGACATGCAAATTACCCACTGCCTTGTCGGGGAATTAGTTACCAAAAAGAACAATACTGGGCTCTAATGAGGGCCTGTAATTAGAATTAGAATAAGAATGGCAACCCCATCCATCGAAGGCAGCAGCCGTTCAAATTACCCACTGCCTTGTCGGGGAAGTAATTACCAAAAAAGACAATAAAGGGCTCTATCAAAAGCCTGTAATTGGAATTAAAATTGGCAACCACATCCAACGAAGGTAGCAGACGCCCAAATTACCCACTGCCTTGTCGGGGAAGTAGTTACCAAAAACAAAAATATTGGTCTCTATCAAGGGCCTGTAATTGGAATTAGAATAAAAACTGGCAACCACATCCAACTAAGGCAGCAGACGGGCAAATTACCAACTGCCTTGTCGGTGACTTAGTTACCAAAAACAAAAATACTGGACTATATTGAGGGCCGGTAATTGGAAATAGAATTGGCAACTACATCCAACAAAGGCAGCAGTCGCACAAAATACCCACTGCCTTTTTGGGGACGTAAATACCGAAAACAACAATACTGGACTATATTGAGAGCCTGTGATATGAATTACAATTGGCAACCACATCCAACGAAGGCAGCAGACGTGCAAATTACCCACTGCCTTGTCGGGGAAGTAGGTACCAAATACAACAATACTGGACTCTATCGAGGGCTTGGAATTAGAATTAGAATAAGAATAAGAAGTGGCAACCACATCCAACGAAGGCAGCAGAAACGCAAATTACCCACTGTCTTGTCGGGGACGTAGTTACCGAAAACAACAATACAGGACTCTATTGAGTGCCTGGAATTAGAATTATAATAAGAAAAAGAATTGGCAACCACATCCAATGAAGGCAGCAGACACGCCAATTACCCACTGCCTTGTCGGGGAAGTAGTTACCAAAAACATCAATACTGGGCTGTATGGAGGGCCTGTAATTAGAATTAGAATAAGAATTGAAAACCACATCCAACAAAGTCAGCAGACGCGCAAATTACCCACTGCCTTGTCGGGGACGATGTCGTAAATAATATTTACCAGAACATTTTTCTATACATTAAATATCAATATGGATAGCTCATAAAATGAGAGGCAGAGTCTGTGGTGTTCAAAAGGGCTTTATTTCAATGGCTCGAGCCAGGGGAGAATCGGGTTCCATCACCACTAAGGATCAGGAAGGGATATCTAACGTTTTATTCACAGAGTACAATATATATAGTCAAACCTTACATTAAGTTCAATCACAGAAAAGGCGGATCGCTCCAGGCGGAGCAAGAGAGAGATAAGAGCACATAGGCGTAACAGAGGCGTGAAAAGAGGTGTTCACTAGATGTGTCAGAGGTGTGTCATAGGTGGGTGGGTGCATAGAGGGGGCCTGCATGGGCAGCTGGAACCTTTAGCCTACTTGTGCGCGCAAAACTGGTCATGACGTGACATTGACGTGTAACCGAGGAGAGCTGGGGGCGCTGACTGCTAGCACTAGTAGGAGAGTCTAGGATGTCAGAGCGACCTGTACTTTTGGCATTATCTGGTATCTTACGTTTGGAGTACATGTTGCTTGACTTAAAGGCCGCCAGGGCAAAGGCTGCTCATCACTAAAGGCTTGTGTATGCATATATTTCTTTATGTATTGCGTGGGGCGATGGGTCTTCTATGGAAACTGGTTCAGTAAATCACTTGCATGGAGACAGAAAGACCGGGTTCTATCTTCTGCAGGCAGGATATGTTTACCTATTTCACTAGACTGGAATGTGTTTTCGCGGAGCTGAGCAGAAAACTTGTAGGCAAAATACTGTCTTGGCAGGCAGGCGGGCTAGGCCGGGCACCTCTCGGCTGGAAAGAAGTGGGGGAGAGGTCGGGGATGCATACCTAAACTGCAGCTTTCAGAGTCAGAAGAGGCTCGGAGCCTGATTTCAGGGCCTGGCTTGACTGGGCCACAAAACGGGTGCATCTTTAAACGTGCACCATGTAAAGACGTTGGCAACATAGGCCTAAAAGCCAAATTAACGTTGCTTTCATGGAGGACTGAATAACTGACATGTTAACGTTGGATGCAAATGCAAATGCGTCTTTATTTTCGGCCAGGGAGGGAAAATGCATGGATGTCATGCACATATACTACACGTTGGGGTACACGTAGGGGACACATAGACCATTAAAATTCCATTTTCCTCATTCCCTCCTTGTCCCCTACGTTCCCTTCAGGAAACTTCAATTTTCATGAGACCATCTATATGCTCATGCAGCATCATTTGTTCGATCTTTGTCATTCGTGAACGTGGACGGGGAATACAGGCAGTGGAGCATAAGCCGCAAATCGCTGGACCACATTGTAAACAGAGACAGCAACTGAATATGATCAATAGTATTATTCCTAGGAATGACAGTACTTTCGATCCCCATGCTGATATTACACTCCAGAGCCAACCGGACCAAGTCCATGTGCCTGGATTCTGGTGTATCTCGTGAGCTATCTTATGGAGTCTTGTTATTGCTGCATACACGGATGGTGCGTTATTAGGAATAAACACACAACAACTGGATCCGATGACTCTACAAGCTCCACCCCTATCTGCCATGATGACGTCAAGAACAAGGCGGTTCTGAAGAACAACAAGTCTCATAGCAGACTGTTCCTCGGTCAGGTTACCTAGAGCAGAAGTAGTCTCAGTCACTACTGCTTCCAAAGTTCTTGTTAATCTACGTATTAATTTACTGTTTTGAACAGGACCTATGAACCAGAAATATCCTTTAATGAAATCTGTAAATTGTTCCCAAGCTGTCTTAGTCTGATCGACAATTGGGGATTCGATTTTTCTCTTATGTCTGACATGTACTAGTCTGGAATCTCGATGATAATGGGATGGAGCTAGGAAAACAGGTGGCAATAGAAATGCTATATAACATGTTCCACCCCAGTCTAAGGGGAGACGTATATAGGCTGTCTGACCACAAATACAATATGAATGACGGGAAGCTTGGAAAGTAGACTTTCCCTTATCATTGAACTCGATCACAGTAGTACAGTCACTGTGTCCTAAAGGTACTGATCCTTGTTTACTAACGCATATTTCACCTTTTACTGGCAGAACTGATATAAATGGTGGTCCTGCTGTTTTCTCGGACTGGACATTTAAAATCATAAAATTAAGGGACGCATTTCCTTGTTCGTACACCTCATTTTCTAGATCTGTTCCTTTCCTCTGGGGAAAACCATCTATGTCTGGATAACATGCTTCATTCATTACTTTATTCAAATTGCCATATATCCATTCATCCTTGTTAACTACGGAATGTCTATCTAGAGATGTCATTAAAGCAAACCATGCTCCGCACAAACCATTGTGCGAAAACGGAAAAGGTAAGAGAGGCAGAACTCCCTTCGTTTTCTGATAAGGGGGAGTTGGCCACATACCCAGCAATTCGTTACATTGCTGGCCAGATGAGAATGATGTAACATACGAATAAAAGTATTATTTTGCAGTGCTAGTCAATATGACAATTCATGGGGTGGCAGGTCACTGAAGGTGTGCTCTACAGTGTCATTGAAGGGAGAATGTATGTGGGAATCAAGAGGAGGAAAGAAAACATGTAGCGTCATACTTATACATATAATCGACACACTAAAGAAAAACAATATGATTAGAGTTATTACACATCTGCTGCGTAGGGATTTACAGTATTGTACTTTTTTGGCTCTCTGTCTATCTCTCTGTCTATTTGGGTCTACTGTCTTATACATGTCAGGAACCTGTCTAACCGCTTCACCCGAGGGGAACTTAAACAATTAAACTGTCTGACTTACTAGACCGCAATTTTAACTTACACTCCTGTTGCAGAGTTTTCTCTAGCAAAGGGAGCTTAATGTCAATGTTCTTGTTCTTGGAACAGTTCTCAGTGTTCTCAGAGTCTTTTCTTGGACCAAATCCATGGAATCTCTTTACATGATGGGCATGGAGCCATCCTTTCCTTCCCTCAATCTTCACTGCCGTCCTTGTTGTTAGTAACATGAGTTTGGGCGCACGCCAGCGGGGCTCCAGAGGGCTTGAACGGTCAAAGTTGCAGACCAACACCAGGTCTCCGGGAACGATTGCATGCGTTTTCACCTGGGTGTTGTCCGGGAAGACAGCTGCAACCTGTGAACGACAAGATAGGAGTGCAGACATCAAGGAAGCCACGTAATCTGTCAGCATATTACTGTCGACATCAGTTATACGTTTAGGCATGGGCGTACCCCACATGTTTGGCGGTCTCCCAAAAATGACCTCATAGGGAGACCATCCTGTTCTGGAATGAGCTACCATGCGCATGTAAAAGAGGGCAACCGGCAAGGCTACCATCCAATCCATGCCTTTTTCTGCACAGACCCTCGCTAACCTAGTCTTGAGAGTCTGATTGTGTCGCTCTACAAGACCTGCTGCTTCGGGGTGTCGTACACAATGGAACTTCCATTGGTACCCTAACAGAAGTGATACCTGTTTCATCAGCTCAGAAGAGAATGGCTGACCGTTGTCGGAGTAGACAACACGGGGCAAGCCGTATCGCGGGAAGAATTCATGAACCAACTGCTGGGCAGTGGTTACAGCAGTGTAATCTGGGACTGGGTACGCTTCTGTCCATCTGGAAAGTGCACATACAATAACGAGGACGTATTTGTATCCTCGACATCTGTCCATCTGAATATAATCCATCTGAAGGACTTCGAAAGGGTGGTCAGGAGGATGAAATCCACCTTGTTCCACGGGAATACCTTTGCCTGGATTGAACTGGCAACAGATCATACAGGTGCGTACTTTCTGTTTTGCTGCTGCACGCAGATGCTTGTTAAACCAAATGTTCTGTATGCTATCTAGCATAGCTTTTTCTCCTAAATGTGCCGGACTATGTGCTGTATTTATTGAACCATTGAATCTGGTAGGAACCATGTAGTTTTGCCTTTTGTCATCCAACCCTGGTCTGTCTGGACCCCTCCTTGTTCAGTCCATTTCTTTATTTCGTCTGAAGTGGCATGTGTCTGTATGTCGAGTACATCTTGTGAGGGATCCCTAACTGTCATGCAATTCGTCAGTGGCTGTACTTCAGTCTTTGTCATGTCGGTTGGAATATCTGTTTGCATCTGAGCTGTTAGTTTTGCTGTTCGATCTGCCAGGTCGTTACCCCGGGAAATAATGTCAGTGACTTTCGTATGTGCTTTGCACTTCATGATGGCTATGGCTTTAGGCAAATGTATTGCATCTAGCAGGGCTTGAATGAGGGGACCATGCTGAATCTTGGCTCCGTGAGAGGTCAGAAAACCTCTCTCTTGCCAGAGGACTCCGAAGTCGTGTACGACTACGAATGCATACTGTGAATCTGTGTATATATTTACTTTTATGTTCTTGGCTCGTATGCATGCTCGTGTCAGAGCGATGAGCTCTGCTGCTTGGGCTGACAAGGTGTCAATTCGATGTGTCTCTATGACTTCGGTATCAGTAGTCACTGCATATGCGGCCACTAACTCTCCTGTGCTTGTTCTCATGCATGAACCGTCTACATAGAGTGTCAGGTCTGAGTCTGGTAGTGCAATGTCTGTCAAGTCTTGTCTTGGCTTGGTGACGGTATTAACTACTTCCACACAGTCGTGTGGTACAAGGTCTGTTGTGCTCGAGGGCAAGAGTGTAGCAGGATTTAAGGTACTACATCGTCTGATCTCTATGTGTGGCTGGAATAATGTCAGTTCATAACCTGTCAGTCTGGCTATAGTCAGGTGTTGAGTCTGTGTTCGGTTCAAGAGAACTTCCACTGCGTGTGGGACCTGTACTGTCAAAGGATGGCCTAACACAATAGAGTCGCTTTGTCTGATTGCAAGTGCTGTCGCTGCAACTGATTTCAGGCACGCAGGCAGAGCCTGGGCCACTGGATCCAATGTACTAGAAAAATAAGCACAAGGCTTGTGTTTTCCTGCCTGATCTTGTGTAAGGACAGATAATGCTGTGCCATCACGTTCAGTAACAAAAAGTGTAAAAGGCTTGCTGTAACAGGGAGTCGCTAAAACTGGTGCTTGACATAGAGCTTTTTTCAATTCGTCAAAGGCAAATGTATGTTCCTGAGTCCATGGGAGGATATTCGAAGTCGCTGCCTCCTGTGTTGTCAACTGTATGAGTGGTTTAGCAAGATATGCATACTGGGGAATCCATTGTCTGCAGTAAGAAGTGAGGCCAATAAAGGCTCGTACCTCCTTTTGTGTCTTGGGCTGTGGAAGGTGTGCAATTAACTGGATACGGTCTGGTGTAAGCTGTCTCCCCCACTTGGACAGCAAGTGACCAAGGTAAACAACTTGCTGGACACAGAATTGTAACTTTAAAGGCGATACCTTATGTCCCTTCTCTGCCAGAAAGTATAAGACTGTCAGTGATGCACGTTCACAATCTTTTTCTGTTCGTGCCGTGATCAAAAGATCATCAACGTATTGGAGCGGGGCAGTGTCAGTAGGCATGTGAATACTGTCAAGTTGTCTCTTTAATGCTTGGCTGTAAATACTAGGACTTTCTGTGAACCCTTGGGGAGCCCTCATAAATTTGAAGCTTCGTCCATTTAAACTGAAACCGAATAAATACTGGCTCTCCGGATGTATTGGGACACTAAAGAAGGCGTTCTTGAGATCGATTACAGTGAAGAACGTCGCTTCAGAATCAATTGCGGTCAACAATGAGGAAATGTCTGGGACTACTGGGTACTGTGGTATTATGCACTTATTTAATTCTCGAAGGTCGATCACCAATCTGTAGACTGGAGGTGCATTTGGGTCAGTTCGTTTAAGAATAGGGATAATAGGCGAATTACATACATTGGAGTCAGTTTCTACAACCACTCCTTGTGTAATAAGCTTGTCAACAATTTTCAATAATGCTACTACGGCATCAGGTGGTAACTTGTATTGTCGGATTCGTGGCAGTACAACTCCTTGTCTGAGAGTAACATGGTGTGGCGTGATGTGCATGCAACCTACGTCAGTCGGACCTTGTGCCCATAAATGCTGTGGTACATTCTGGAGTCTGGGATCAAAATCTCTCAACACATAATGTCCTTTAAAATCACGTAAGAACAATCTCACTCCTTCCGGAGAACAACAAATCACTGCTCCTAGTTCTTTCAATGTCTTTATACCATGCAAGTTCTCTGGGCATGACTTAGTAAGTAACAAGTCTGTAGTACGGGACAATGGACCAACTTCTAGGGAAACTGGCTTTGACACTTCGTTAACAATAGGCTGTCCTGAAAAACCAAGGGCAACGTTCTGTGAGCCTGAGAGGGGTGCCCCTGGAACCTCGTCATGACTGATGGTAGTCCTGCTTGCCCCGGTGTCAATCAGAAATTTACTGTCTTTTCCCAATACATGACTATGTACATAGGGGGATCTATGACAGAATATCGACTACAAAAATATCGACCTACAAGAATATCGAGTCAACAATATCGAGGGCAAAAATATCGACATCCTATCTACAACATGGTAAGTACAAAAATATCGAAAAAATAATATCGTTGTAAAAAATATCGATGTTAAAAATATCGATTTTTTTTTTAATATATATAAATGTAAAAGTAAGTATATAACACTAATAAATAAAATAAACATATTTAAAACTATCTAATAATGTTTAAAATTAATAAATAAAAATATATACAGTAAAGATATAATATATATGTACTAAACAATAACTATTAATAATTAATTTACTAAAAATACCCCTTTACCCAAAAACTGAAAACTGACCCTGAACCCAAAAATACCTCTTTATCCAAGAACTGAAAACTGACCCAGAACCCTAAAAATACCCCTTTACCCAAGAACTGAAAACTGACCCTGAACCCTAAAAATACCCCTTTACCCAAAAACTGAAAACTGACCCTGAACCCTAAAAATACCCCTTTACCCATGAACTGAAAACTGACCCTGAACCCTAAAAATACCCCTTTCCCCATGAACTGAAAACTGACCCTAAACCCTAAAAATACCCCTTTACCCATGAACTGAAAACTGACCCTGAACCCTAAAAATACCCCTTTACCCATGAACTGAAAACTGACCCTGAACCCTAAAAAAACACCCCTTTACCCAAAAACTGAAAACTGACCCTGAACCCTAAAAATACCCCTTTACCCATGAACTGAAAACTGACCCTGAACCCTAAAAATACCCCTTTACCCATGAACTGAAAACTGACCCTGAACACTAAAAATACCCCTTTACCCATGAACTGAAAACTGACCCTGAACCCTAAAAATACCCCTTTACCCATGAACTGAAAACTGACCCTGAACACTAAAAATACCCCTTTACCCATGAACTGAAAACTGACCCTGACCCCTAAAAATACCCCTTTACCCAAAAACTGAAAACTGACCCTGAACCCTAAAAATACCCCTTTACCCAAAAACTGAAAACTGACCCTGAACCCTAAAAATACCCCTTTACCCATGAACTGAAAACTGACCCTGAACCCTAAAAATACCCCTTTACCCATGAACTGAAAACTGACCCTGAACCCTAAAAACACCCCTTTACCCAAAAACTGAAAACTGCCCCTAAACACTCAAAATACCCCTTTACCCAAAAACCCAAAAATGACCCTGAACCCTAAAAATACTCCTTAACCCAAAGTTAAATAATATTTTTTAATTAGCAATTAATAATTAATTAACAATAACAATAAACTAAATATATTAGCACATAAGCTGTAATTAATATAATTTAATAATTATTATCATTTTTCCCCAATTAATTAATTAACAGTAACTAAAAATTATATATAAATAAATTACTCTAATAATGTAATTAACTAACTAATATTATTTAATTACCAATTAATTACTAATTTAAAATATGTACCAAATTATATTAATTAATTAACTAATTAATATTAATTATTTGCCAATTAATTAGTTATAAATATTTAAAAACATATATTAATTAATTAATTATTATTAAATTACTCCCCACCCTATTCCCCTATAAACCCACATCCCGCTACAGAAAATATATATCAATTAATCAATTAATTATTTCCCAATTAATCAATATTAATTAGCAAATAATTATAATTAATTAATTAATCCTACTAATTATTAATCAACTTACCATAATTAAATTACTTCCCACCCTATTCCCCTATAAACCCACAACCCGCTCCGGTACTAAAACATCAAATTTACTTATAAATTTCTATATTATTATAGAAAATGTATACACATATAAAAGTAATTATTTTAAATACTTAAATTAAACATATAACACATACATAATAAAAAACTATAAAATAATACAAATATCGATATTAGTGTCATCGAAATTATTAACATCGATATATATGCTATCGATATTACTAACTTCGATATTACTTACATCGATATTAAGTATTTCGATATTACTTACCTTGGGTCGATATTCTGTCCTACGATATTCTTGCCTTCGATATTATGCTCCTTCGATATTACAGACTCGATATTATGGTAAGTCGATATTTACAACTCGATATTTTGACTGTCTACCTACATAGGGACCCTCTTGATCTACAGGAATCTCAATAAGGGGCAAGCCGACCTCCCTCTCTAGGCTATTTCATGAGTACTGTTGGTATTCTGGGTAGTCTGACTGGGCGTACTGGTACATTTGCAGAGTGACCTGTTGTGTAGCGGCTATAGGTTGAGGCACTGCTACTGTCTGTTGCGAATTCTGTGACTGTTGGGTGTTCTGCGTGTTGTTATCCTGTCTAGGAAGACGCGGTTTTGTCTTGCCTGTAGCTATGTTATGTTTCAGGACTGCACACTCATTCACATGGTGACCTGGCTGTTTGCAGTAATTGCAATTTCCCTTAACAGGTGCCGTGCCCTTTTTATGGCCATCTGCCGGTACTGATTGAGCCACTAGTACTTTCATTTTCGTGTCTTTCAAACGTCTCTTTTCATGTTCCTGTTCCTCTCTAATTCTGTTCTGATGGTATTGTAACATTTGCAACATTTGGGAAGGGCTATTTGCTTGCCAAGTACTCTCAACCTTCAGTACTCTATTCTTGATCGGGGGTGATGAGTTCTCTACTAATTTGCTTACAAAAAGATGTGGGTATGATTCACTACTTGGCTTAAGGCCACTATTAATAGAAAAGCATTTCTCGAATCTGGAATAAAAATCACTAGTATCTTCATCTGGTTTCTGTTTACAGGCTGAAATAGCATCCCAATCCTCCTTTTTAGTAATCAATAATCTTGGCAGGACCTGTATCAGGAGTTCAGGTAATCCTCTAGCTAGATCCCCAAGACCTGTACCAGGGAGCCTCCCTTTATCCTCTGTTTCCAATAATGCCCAATTAATCTTTTTCTCCCCCAATTCCCAGTCTTTTTCTTTAAGCTTTTCATAAATACCAGCAGGTAACAGTACTTTCAGTAGCTTAATAATATCAGCGTACGTGTAATCCCCTATGTGGAGAATGTCCTTTAATTCACGATGGAATCCCCCTGGGTCTTTATCATGACAGGGCAGCATCTTTTTCATTTCCAATATTTCCATTTTCGTTAGGGGCGTGTAAACAAATACTCGTTGAAGTGCACCATCATTGTCTTTTACGGGATGCACTTCTCGAAGGGGGTTCTGTCTGTCTAGGTGTAAACCCTGTCTGTTATGGTGTGGGACAGGAATCATACTCGTGGACAGAAAAGTCACATACTTATGACGTTGGTCCAGAATGACATTAATTAATTCAGTACCTGCACTTGTCCATCTATCTAACAGTATGTCGTCTAGTAATTTGTACAAGGGACCGGGATCAGCATATTGACTTTCGTACAACGTGATCAGGTGTTGAACCATGTAAATACCAGCTAAACGCTGTTCATTTGGAGAGAGACTCAAAAAGGTCTGAGCCACTATGTCACCATTATATATATTGGAGTTAGACACCCATTGAACTGCTGACCGGGCCAATTCTTGTTCATGTGTGGTGTGGGGTCTGTCATATTCTACTCGTTTTTTCAGTGCGTTCTCAGTAGCTTGGAACAGATTTTCGAGCGAAAACCGTTCTTTTATAAGGGGTCCCTTCTTGTGGTAATCAAGACATATGGGCCTGTCGAATGGTCTTGCTCTACCTACATAAGCAATTCTATCGGGATTCTTGGTGTCATCCTCCTCTGAGGTTGTATCTTCTTTCTCTTCGGCTTCTTTCTGATGTATTTTTAAAATCTCTTTTCGTATTTTCCTATACATGCAGTCTGTCTTTCCCACTGTATCATGTTTACAGGCAGATATGTTGTCACTCCAATCAATCATACCTCTAGTCACTCCTTTTCCTGGCTGGTCTTGTTCCCTGATCAGACAATTTATAAAAAAACATAGAATCATGTTTTTGACCTCTACCTTTCTATGTTTCATGGCGTTCTCTATACTCTCTGGTCCTTCCCCCGTTCGAATGAAACGGTATATATTGTCTAAATGTTCCTTCATGTCTGGTAATGGTAATAGATAATCTGTAGCTCGTCTTAGTCGGATTGAGTTCACTAACAGGGAACCTGTAGCTGGTACGGGATCGTATATACACTGTGATATTGGGACAGACATAGTCCTATAGGGTGATGTCATTGGCGGGGGCGTCCGTAAGTCCTGCACTGATCGTGTTGGTGGCGGTGTTCGGGGTGCCGCTGCCCCTCCCACTGCCCCTTGTCCTGCGTCATCTCTAACTGTCCCTACGGTCTGATGAGGTAGCGTCGGAGCCACAAGAGGCGACGTCTGGGTAGGCTGAGTCGGTGTGGGCTGAGTCTGTGATGCGGGTGGACGTAGAAAAAAAAGATTGTTCGGATTGTTAACGGGACGAGGAGGTGGGGCTGCTGCGTAATCCGGAGCAGGCTCTGCTAGATAGGAAGAAATAAATGCCTCCGCTTCTGTCTGTTTATGCTGACGTACTTTGGTCGGGATCAGGGGTGTCGGCAAATTACTAGGTCCTTCCGGGGTCACCTTAGGTAGACCCTCGGTGAGAACGGGGTACATGCCTGTGATAAGGGCGTTTCTTTCTCGGTCTACTTGTTCTGCCCTGACTCGTTCGCCTTCTTCTTTTAGTTCTTTTTCTCTGGCTTTTTCCCCTGCTTGTCTAGCTCTATCTGCTTTATTTATTTCCTTTTCGGTTCTCCTATGCGCTTCCATACGCCATAATTCAATGGCATTTTTCTGGGACTGTCTTGATTTCTTTTTCCATAGGGCTTCCTCTATTCTCATAATACATTCGGGATCCCATGTTCCTGAGGCAGGCCATCTATACTTTGCATCCAGATCTTTAGTGTAGTCCACCCATAAGTCTAAAAACAGAATGGCATTTAGCCCGTGTTTTTGATACATAAAATGACCAGGAGTATCTCTGGGCAGGACGGGAACGGCCTCTTCAAGTATCCCTTTCCTGGTCCCTATCTGACGTAATTTCGAAAACAGTGGCATGTTGGAACTAGCTTTAACGATAATACAATATACACAAAAATAGACTGAGAACAACCATTCACACTACAACATTAAAACATTAGAACAGATAGATCCTGACTAGTACATAGAAATACACGTTCTTTGAAAAACTTGAATCTGTGTATATATATTTACTTTATGCACTGCAAAAACAGCACAGCCATACCGGTCTCGTAAGGAGACACATCTTTACCGCATCCACAAAGGTGGACCCGTCTTTACCGGATCTGTGTACCCAGATCTGTCTTTACCGGGCTCAAATAAATGAACCCGTCTCTATGCGTTCCCAATAACGGTACTCACCGGGAAGCAAAACTGAAGGCCTCGGAAACTCGACTGGACTGGACTGCTACGACGTCTGATGCTGCGCATGCGCCTTGGATCAGGTGGGCCTCGGGATATCTCGGACCTTGCTCTCTCGGCTTGGGCTCTGGTCGGGATGGTCCGCAATCCTCACCGCCTCATGTGCTTGCCTGGTCGCAGTCTCCGTCTCCTCCGTGGGCCTGAGGGAGTAGGCAGGAAATCCCGCGTCATGTACACTTGTGCTCCGTCACGACTGTAGAAGGGGTAGGGGGCTCGACCTACATCACCGGCGAGTGGGAAAGGGGACTAGTCCCTATTCGGGCGCCAGAATGTCGTAAATAATATTTACCAGAACATTTTTCTATACATTAAATATCAATATGGATAGCTCATAAAATGAGAGGCAGAGTCCGTGGTGTCCGAGTTCAAAAGGGCTTTATTTCAATGGCTCGAGCCAGGGGAGAATCGGGTTCCATCACCACTAAGGATCAGGAAGGGATATCTAACGTTTTATTCACAGAGTACAATATATATAGTCAAACCTTACATTGAGTTCAATCACAGAAAAGGCGGATCGCTCCAGGCGGAGCAAGAGAGAGATAAGAGCACATGGGCGTAACAGAGGCGTGAAAAGAGGTGTTCACTAGATGTGTCAGAGGTGTGTCATAGGTGGGTGGGTGCATAGAGGGGGCCTGCATGGGCAGCTGGAACCTTTAGCCTACTTGTGCGCGCAAAACTGGTCATGACGTGACATTGACGTGTAAACGAGGAGAGCTGGGGGCGCTGACTTCTAGCACTAGTAGGAGAGTCTAGGATGTCAGAGCGACCTGTACTTTTGGCATTATCTGGTATCTTATGTTGGAGTACATGTTGCTTGACTTAAAGGCCGCCAGGGCAAAGGCTGCTCATCACTAAAGGCTGGTGTATGCATATATTTATTTATGTATTGCGTGGGGCGATGGGTCTTCTATGGAAACTGGTTCAGTAAATCACTTGCATGGAGACAGAAAGACTGGGCTCTATCTTCTGCAGGCAGGATATGTTTACCTATTTCACTAGACTGGAATGTGTTTTCGCGGAGCTGAGCAGATAACTTGTAGACAAAATACTGTGTTGGCATGCAGGCGGGCTAGGCCGGGCACCTCTCGGCTGGAAAGAAGTGGGGGAGAGGTCGGGGATGAATACCTAAACTGCAGCTTTCAGAGTCAGAAGAGGCTCGGAGCCTGAATTCAGGGCCTGGCTCGACTGGGCCACAAAACGGGTGCATCTTTAAACGTGCACCATGTAAAGACGTTGGCAACATAGGCCTAAAAGCCAAATTAACGTTGCTTTCATGGAGGACTGACATGTTAACGTTGGACGCAAATGCAAATGCGTCTTCATTTTCGGCCAAGGAGGGAAAATGCATGGATGTCATGCACATATACCACACGTTGGGGTACACGTAGGGGACACATAGACCATTCAAATTCCATTTTCCTCAACGAAGTTAGCAAAAACAACAATACTGGACTCTATTGAGGGCCTGTAATTAGAATTAGAATTGGCAACCACATCCAACAAAGGCAGCAGATGCGCAAATTACCCCCTGCCTTGTCGGGGAAGTAGGTACCAAAAACAACAATACTGGACTCCATTGAGGGTTTGGAATTAGAAAAAGATTTGGCAACCACATACAATGAAGGAAGCAGAAGCGCAAATTACCCACTGCCTTGTCGGGGACGTAGTTGCCAAAAACAACAATACTGGACTCTATTGAGGGCCTGTAATTGGAATTAGAATAAGAATTGGCAACCACATCTAACAAAGGTAGCAGACGGGCAAATTACCCACTGCCTTCTTGGGGACGTAGTTACCAAAAACAGCAATACTGGACTCTATCGAGGGCTTGTAATTGGAATTAGAATTAGAATAAGAATTGGCAACCACATCCAACGAAGGCAGCAGACACGCAAATTACCCGCTGCCTTGTCAGTTAAAAGTTACCAAAAACAACAATACTGGACTCTATTGGGGGCCTTTAATTGGAATTAGAATTAGAATAAAAATTGGCAACCACATCCAATGAAGGGAGCAGAAGCGCAAAGTACGCACTGCCTTGTCGGGGACGTAGTTACCAAAAACAAGAATGCTGGGCTCTATCCAGGTCCTGTAATTGGAATTAAAATTAGAATACGAATTTGCAACCCCATCCAACGAAGGCAGCAGACGTGCACATTACCCACTGCCTTGTCGGGAAAGTAGTTACCAAAAACAATAATCCTGGGCTCTATCGAGGGCCTGTAATTGGAATTAGAATAAGAATTGGCAACCACATCCAACTAAGGCAGCAGACGGGCTAATTACCAACTGCCTTGTCGGTGACGAAGTTACCCCAAAAAAATACTGGACTATATTGAGGACCTGTGATTAGAATTAGAATTAGAATTGGAATCCAACTTTGGCCTTTTGAATGTTTGGTTTTCAAGGCCATTACACAGAGTATGAGTTGGCGTCCACAGTGGGAGCCTGACAAATGGCTACCACATCTACGGAAGGCAGCAACTGTCGGGGACGTAGTTACCAAAATCAACAATACTGGGCTCTATCGAGGGAACGTATTTG